>NC_089588.1:53106976-53475941 GCF_019320115.1 Miscanthus floridulus
ATGACAATGATGATGATCACAATGCACTGTTGGCTCAAGGATGGACCGCGGAGATCCACTATGACTTGGAGGGTGATGCCTACTACCACCGTAGGCTCCTCGCACTTGTACATCGCTACCACCCTAGAGGCACTGTTTAGTATAGGACGGAGCATTGGTCCCACCCTGACTACATCGGCTTCTGGGAGATAGAAGTGTGCATCCGAGAGGGGACTCGGGTGCGCTATATCCACCGTGCCAACACTGCACAGCTCACACGTGTGGCCGTCATCAGGGATGTAGCTCGACAGGCGTTGATGGTCAATCACGACCGCCACTTCGACGACATCGCCTGGGAGGACGACCGCTATCTTCCCCGCCGTCGGAGCGAACAGTCGACATGCAACATCGCTGCACCACTTGGAGAGGTGAACCTGAGGTAGAGGCCTACCTTGTTGTGCTTGGCTGAGACCAACACCGACTTGGATCAGACCCTGGACGAGCTCGATGTCATGGGGAAGGCCTATATGCAGCTTGCCCGTGAAAACGCTACACTGAAGCAGCAGCTAGGAGGTCCAGATGTGGAAGAGCCAGGAGTACCTACTCAGTCACCCCCGAGGAATAGAGGAGAGTTTGGATACCCTAGCACCAGCACCAATGTCGACCCATACCCATAGGAGAGTCTTAAAATATGTAATAAACACGCGTAGTTATGCGAGAGAGTGTTTAGTTTCTTTCAATGGTTGAACAAGTGTCACTTTCATGGTTGGATGTTTATTATTATGAACAATGTTTGATTTGGATATTTCATATGATTGTGATGACTTGTGGGCATGTCCACGGTCATTTAGTCAAGGTTAAGGTTTAAGGATATTATGAATAAATAGTTGGGTTTCGTTTTATTATGCTGTCCATTCTGTATCATTCTGAGCAGTCTATTTTTATCAGTTCATATCTCATAATATAGATGTCCAATGATCATGAAATTTTTATGGAGATAAGTAGACTTCAACATCTTTCTTTTGGCTCTGGAATCACCTCAATACCTATTATAAATTGTGAGATACAGCTGTTGTAAGTTGAGGTTTCTGTGCTGTCAGAATTCTGGAACAGTACTGCTTGTCGTCTATATTTGACTAAGTAAACATCAGAATTTGGAAAAGTGTTCTAAATGAAAGTTGTAGACAATTTCATAATATTTCCAGAAAGTTAAAACACGCAATCCAATGATAAACAGAGAGTGAGATATGCTCATTTTACTGCACTGCTGATGTCCAACTCGCCGGAAAAATCAGCACAAATATCCTCTTTTATACTCTACATATATCTCTTGTCTTGATCTTGTGACACCTACTCTTGTTACACCAGTATCTTTTAAGAGTTATATGCTTGGACATGTGAGACTTATATGATGCATCTACAGATGGTGAACACCAGGAGGAACAACCAGGGAGGTGAGGAACTGCCACCACCTCCCCCAGTCACCATGGAGTAGCTGATGATGATGCAGACACAGTTGCTTCAGCAGATGGCCCAGAATATGCAGAACATGGGGCAAGGGAATGGGAATGCACCCCCTCATGCCAGAGATAAGACAGGAGAGTTCCTGAAAGGACACCCACCTGTATTCAAGCACTCTACCGACCCACTCCAGGCTGACGACTGGCTATGTGCCATTGAGAGGCAGCTAGAGATTGCTCAGTGTGATGATAAGGAGAAGGTCTTATATGCTTCTGAACAGTTGCAAGGAGCTGAGTTTTGGCCGTACCGAAGCTAATCCCATCACTTGGGCTGAGTTTTGCAGTGCCTTTCGCTCTCACCACGTGCCTACGGGACTGATGAAGCTGAAGAAGAAGGAGTTCTTGGCTCTCAAGCAAGGGAGCATGACCGTTACTGAATATCATGACAAGTTCATACAATTGTCACGGTATGCACCGACTGAGGTAGATGAGGACGGAAAGAGGCAGGAGCTGTTTATGGAGGGCTTAAATGATGGTCTCTAGTACCAGCTGCTGTCTCATACCTTTGCTAACTTCCAGCAGCTGGTGGACAAGGCTTTAGTGATTGAGAACAAGCGCCGCCAAATGGAGGACAAAAAGAGAAAGTTTCAGGGACAACAATCTAGGAGCAACTCTCGCTTCCGTGCTAACCCTCAACAAGCTCAACCTCAGCAGCGCTATCAAGGTCCGACAGGTCCCAACCGCAACCAGCAGCAGCAGTAGTACAAGGCACCAGCTTAGCACCAGCAGCAGCCCAACAATGTACCTGTAAGGAACAATGCCCCCAATGCTCCATAGAGGAATGGCGCAACAAAAGCGCCAAATGCAGTTAATGATAATAAATGGTTCAATTATGGAGAGCTGGGGCATTACTTCAACAGATGCCCCAAGAAGATGGCTAACTCGCAGCAGAATTATGTTCGGGGAATGGTGAACCACGTGACTGCTGAAACAGCTCAGGAGGCACCAGATGTGGTGATCGGTACGTTTTCGGTCAACTCAAACTCTGCTACAGTACTTTTTTATTCTGGTGCTTCACATTCCTTCATAGCATATACATTCATAAAGAAGCATGGTATTCCAGTAAGTGTTATGAAGAAACACATGTTAGTAAGCTCACCTAGAGGGGTAATGAAAGCAGAGTGGATATTCTTAGCTACTAGTCTTAGCATAAGGTGGGTAGAATTTCAAGCAAATCTTGTAGTCATAAACTCCACCGGTATTGACGTATCTTGGGTATGGATTGGTTAAGGTTGCAGAAAGCAGTTATTAATTGTGGCAATAGTTCTGTGAATCTTACCACTTCATCTGGAGAGGAAGTTGTGTATGTGGCAACTTAGTCAGCTATAGAAATCTATAGGGTTAATTAGTTGGAGGACACAACCTTAGAAGATATAAGGATAGTAAATGAGTATCTAGATGTCTTCCCTGAGGAATTGCCAGGTATGCTACCTAAATGAGACATTGAGTTTATAATTGAACTTTTACCTAGAACTACACCCACAGCTAAGAGACCCTATAGAATGGGAGTGAATGAATTAGCAGAACTTAAGAAACAATTAAGGGAATTGTTAGATAAGGGTTATGTTCAACCTAGTTCTTCACCTTGGGGTGCACCAGTATTGTTTGTAGAGAAGAAGGATGGTACATAGAGGATGTGCATAGATTATAGGTCACTTAATGAGGTCACAATTAAAAACAAGTATCCACTGCCTAGAATTGATGACTTGTTTGACCAGTTAAAAGGGGCTTGTGTGTTTTCCAAGATCGACCTTCGATCTGGATACCATTAGTTGAGGATAAGATGTACTAACATCCTCAAAACTACTTTTGTGACCCGATATGGACTGTATGTGTTCACAGTCATGTCTTTTGGTCTGACAAATGCACCTGCTTACTTCATGTATCTGATGAACAAAGTGTTCATGGAGTACCTCGACAAGTTTGTCGTTGTGTTCATTGATGACATATTAGTGTACTCTAAGAATGAAGAAGAACATGGAGAACATTTGAGGTTGGTGTTGTAGAAGCTTAGGGAACATCAGCTTTATGCCAAGTTTAGCAAATGTGAGTTCTGGCTAAAAGAAGTATCTTTGCTTGGTGACATAATCTCTGATGGAGGAGTAGCAGTAGATCCCAAGAAAGTTAGAGATGTGTTGAGTTGGAAGCCACCTAAGGATGTTAGTGAGATTCGAAGTTTTCTGGGTATGGCGAGGTACTATAGGAGATTCATCGTGGGATTCTCTAAGTTAGCCAAGCCCATGATAGCCTTGTTAGAAAAGAATGCCAAATTTGTATGGACTAAGCAATGTCAGGACAATTTTGAGGAGTTGAAGAAGAGATTGACTTCTACCCCAGTGCTCATCTTACCTGATCTCACCAAAAGTTTCTCCATCTATTGTGATGCATCACGGCAAGGTCTAGGTGGCGTTCTTATGCAAGAAGGCAGAGTTGTTGCCTATGCATCCAGACAACTGAGAAAACATGAGTGAAATTATCTGACTCATGATCTAGAATTAGCAGCTGTGGTACATGCTCTCAAGATTTGGAGGCATTACCTTATTGGTCATTAGTGTGAGATTTATACAGACCATAAGAGTTTAAAGTATATATTCTCACAATCAGATCTGAATCTAAGGCAGCGCAGATGGCTAGAGTTAATCAAGGATTATAATTTGGATATACACTATCACCCGGGAAAGGCTAATGTTATAGCAGACGCCTTGAGTAGAAGGAGTTCTGTGAACATTGCCTATACAACTCAACTACCTGAAGAGTTGTGTGAGGAGTTCAAATACCTGAATTTGGGTATTGTGGCCAACACCATGGAGTTAGAGGTAGAACCTACTTTGGAACAAGAGATTCGTAAGGGATAGTTGAATGATGAGAGGATCAAGGATATTGCGGAGCGTATAGTGATTAGTAAAGCCCAGGATTCCACATGGATGATCAAGGGACAGTATGGTTTGGCAAAAGGATTTGTGTGCCAGAAGTGAAATCTATTAGGGAGTCTATCTTGAGGGAAGCTCATGACTCAGCCTATTCCATACACCTAGGGAGTACTAAAATATACCTTGATCTTAAAGAGAGATACTGGTGGTATGGACTAAAGAGAGATGTAGCGGAACATGTGGCCATATGTGACACGTGCCAAAGAGTAAAAGCAGAACATCAGAGGCCAGCAGGTTTGCTACAGCCTATGAAGATACCCGAGTGGAAATGGGAAGAAGTTGGAATGGACTTTATAGTAGGATTACCCCATACACAGAGAGGATTTGACTCTATCTAGGTAATTGTGGACCGTCTGACAAAGGTGGCACATTTCATTCTGGGCAAGGTAACTTATTCAGGTGCAAAGTTGGCAGAGTTATACATGGAAAGGATTGTATGTTTACATGGAGTACCAAAGAAGATTGTTTCGGATAGGGGTACACAGTTCACATCACATTTTTGGCAGAAATTGCATGAGTCCATGGATATGAAGTTGAACTTTAGCTCAGCTTACCATCCTCAAATAGATGGGTAGACCGAGAGAACAAATCAGATCTTAGAGGATATGCTAAAAGCTTGTGCTCTGTAGTATGGGACAAGTTGGGATAAGAGTTTACCTTATGCCGAATTCTCCTATAATAATAGCTTCCAAAAGAGTCTTAAGATGCCACCGTTTGAGGCATTGCATGGTAGAAAGTGCAGAACCCCATTGTTTTGGAATCAAACGGGGAAAGTCAAGTCTTTGGACCAGATGTTTTGCAACTGGCAGAAAAACAAGTACAAACAATAAGGCAAAACTTGAAGGTTGCACAGTCTCAATAGAAAAGCTATGCGGACACGAGAAGAGATTTGGTGTTTGAAATCGGTGACTTTGTCTATCTCAAAGTTTCACCTATGAAAGGAGTTAAGAGATTTCATACCAAGGGAAAGTTGTCACCCAGGTATGTGGGACCATTCAAGATCATCAACAGGAGAGGAGAAGTTGCTTACCAGCTAGAATTACCAGAGCAGCTCTCAGGTGTTCATGATGTCTTCCATGTGTCACAACTTAAGAAATGTTTGAGAGTACCTGAGGAACAACTACCTTTGGAAGAACTGGATATCTGAGGGGATCTATCATACAAAGAATATCCAGTGAGAATCTTGGAAATAGCATAGAGAATCACAAGGAGCAAGATAATAAGAATGTGCAAGGTTCAGTGGAACAGACACTCTATGGATGAGGCAACTTGGGAAAGAGAGGAAGATCTGAGAACTGACTATCCCAATCTCTTTGAACCATCCGAATCTTGAGGACAAGATTCATCTTAAGGGGGGTAGGTTTGTAACACCCAAAAAAATTACTATAAATTAGCAATTAATTCTTAGAAACAATAAATATTGGATAAATAAAATGCACTATAAAGATTAGAAACAATGGTTGTTGCATTCATGTTGAAGCATATGTTTTCGATTCAGTGTAGGGTTAGATGATTTGAAATTGAATTCAAATCCCATTTGAATTTGGCTTATAATTGAAAATAGAGAAAATAGATTTGGAAAAGATTTGATTTTGAAAAATTCATCTTCTTCCCTTTTCAGCCCAACCAAACCAGCCCAGCCCCTTCCTCCTTTTTTCCCATGCTGGCCTGCCTCGCACCAACCCCACTTGGCGGCCTGCCCCACACCTACCCACATTGGCCCGCAACCGCACCGCGCGACCCACTCAGCGGCCTGCCGCACCGGCCCACTCGGCCTTTGTCGCCCACAGTGCACCCGCTCGCCCTCTCTCTTTCTCTCTCTCACTACGCTCTGGCCCCACCTGTCAGCGCCCCATTCTTTCCTTTCCTTCCTTCTTCCTCAGTTTCCTTTCTCCCCCTGGTTCTTTCCTTTCTCTGGCCACCATCAGCGCTGCTCGACATGGAAGGAGACCACCATCGCCCACAGAAGGAAAGCGGCCAATCCTGCCTGAATCCACCTGCTTCCCTTCCTTCTAGCGCTCACCGCCTGGCCTATAAATCCCTGCACCATCCCTTCTCCCTCTCCCATCCTCTGCCTGTAGCCGAATCCCACCGCCGCCGTAGCTCTCTCTCGCCCGTGCCTCAAAGCTCGACGCCAATGCTACTCGAAGCTCCGCAGTGACCTTCCACGCCCATAGGTAGCTTCTATTTGGAGTTTTGGTGATGGATTCCTTAGATTCCCCCTCACCCATGTGTTCTTCCTCTCTCTAGAGCACCGCCACCATCGACCTTGCCTCTAGAGGTGTCTCGAACGCTGAGAACGCCTTCACCAAACTCACGGTGAGCTCCCGACCCTCCCCGTAGCTTCCATTCTCTATTTCATGCCCTCGAACACTGTACCGGCGATCCCTAGTTGAAGCCGGCCATGGAGCCACCACGGAACCAAGCCACTAGCGTGATTCTACCCCTGATTTGCCTCTCAATGAGTTCGCGAGGTTCCGTAGATCGTGTATATGCTTTTGTTTTGTCTCGAGATGGCTGGAACCACCGTACTAGAGGTTCGCCGCTGTGACTGCCTTGCTGGCGGCCATGGTGTGCTCGCTGGAGTTCCTATGCCATGGCGTAGGACTCACCGTGCCATCCGATTGGCTCTAGACGGTCGGGATTAGATCCCACCGGTTGGATCATAATCGGTCCACTAGTTGGACCATGGACGCGGTCTGCAGTGCCACATCAATGCGCCCACGCGTGCGTGGTGCACTGCACCAACCAGAGGGCGCCACGCGTTCGCCCAGTCAGCCGCAGGTCAAACCCGCAGTTAGCCGCTCGTATTTTGCAGAAAAACCCCTCTGTTTTTATAGAATCAACCCGCGGTACTCATCAGTTCAAAAGAATTTCTATTCAGTCCTGTTTTTATTCAATTTAGACCCTGTACTTTCCAGATTTAGTGCCCGCAGTCCTATAACCGTGAGTATTTATATTTTTAATTGTTTTAATTCAAAAATAGGTTTAGTTTATTTACAGAAATGCCATTACATCTTATTTCATGCATAACTTTCGCGTTTTAAGTCCGATTTGAGTGATTCTTTCGCTCACGTGTTCGTAGCAATGCGTAGAATAGATTTATACGCTTTTCAACTTATGTTTTCACTATTTGGCATATTGTTCTAATGGAAGTCTATCTTGTATGCATGTAATGATTGGTATGATGTTTGATTGGTGATTGGATCACGTTTAGAGGATGAGCCATTTGAGGTGACTGCGGACCCACAATAGGATCAGTAGTACTTATAGGACGACTTTGAGGAAGGCAAGTGTACCAAAGGCCCCTTGTTACCTATGAACTATTACCATTCATATTCATGCATGTGCTTAATTTGAAATGCCTTTAAGGACTTTTCCTAGATGATTACTTGTACCACATATCCTTGATACCTGGGATTATTGGGTAGGCATTTTGGATAGATGTTGCATCGCTTAACATGAAATAATTGTTAAACATGATTAAAGGCTATATGCAATGTGATAAAATGGAGCTTTTTAGCAATAGATAGGGGGCTAGAGTACGGGGTTGAGTACTCTAGTGCCTCTCCATAACGACTTAATCCTGAAGCAGCAACCCAGGAGGGACCGTACAACCCCGAGTGTCACATGGCTCTGACTTTAACCTGTTAACTAGGTTGTACTAGCTTGTCTATAGCTCTAGTAAGGGGTAAGAGGGTATCTTTCCTTTTTCTGTTAGGGTGTGCACCGTGCTGCGATGCCCACGTGTGCCATTCCTTTGTAGCTATGACCTGTTAGTGCAACTAGCTAAGGGTTTCATTGTGAAACTCTGCCACACTTCCTGGGAAGAGGTGTAGTGGGTCTCGCGAACCCCGGCATTAGGAATCATAGCTCGATGGGTAGAGATGTACAATTTCTATAGAAATAATTAACCTGTTATAACAATTGTGCTCATGGATACGAGCGGTCTGGTTCCTTCAAGATTAGTGGTTACTATGGATGATGGATGTTTGAGAATTGACATAAACATGACTATACTTTGATATCACTTGGGAATTGGGACTGTTCATTAAAGTAGTGATTCAGGATGCTAAAATTTGATCAACTAAAATTGCGAACCGCAGTCAAACAGTGTCAAGCCTTTTTGAGCCTCATAGATCCCTTTGATATACTTGCTAAGCATGGTGAGCTTACACTTGCTTTACATCTAATGAAAATCCTGGATGGGTAACATATAATGGATATGAAGAGTTTTCGGAGGATGTCCAGGACTACTAGGGAGACGTTCACCAGTTAGAGTCCCTATGGCAGTTGGGCTAGTTATTCCGCTATGATTGTAATAATATTGCCTTTGAGCAAACTTTGTATTAACTTTATGATGAGATATGCGATGTAATGAGTACTTTACTTTGATACTATTGCAATTTGTGATATATGTGTGTGTTTGGACATCCTGGGCGCACATATATGAGTACCTAGTTTTGCTATACAAAATTGGGTGCGACAGTTGGATGAGAAGAGTATAACATACGAACAAATTGACTATCTAATATAAATGATTCTATAAACAGTTTTGAGTCTAAGCTATTATCATCAATAGTGAGGTTCGATCAGATCGATGCATCTATAATAATAATAATAAACTAAAGCAAAAGAATCTATAAACCATCTATATGTTGACAGATTCATGAAAACATGCTATATGCGTGAGAGTATAGGCAAATTGGCTAAAATAGCCGATGCAATCATAGCAAGCAAACAAAGTACATATCTTGATCATGAACAAGACCACTAATCGATAGTTTCTAATCTAAAGTCTTGCCAGTGAGGTTCGACCGGATCGATGCAGCTATGGTAGTGTCATTAGATTAGATCTCATTAACTAGTGAGTTTATTTAAGATTGAAATGTCTTTGGATGCATACTATGTTTGACTAGAATAGAGATAGAACAACTGATCTAGCAGAATTAAGCCATCAATTTTAAGATTGGAAGCATGACCAGATCAAAGGACTCCCAATTAAGATGATATGATAACTATCTATCTCTATCTCAATCAGGTGATTTTGTTATAATTAATAAAACATTAATTATAGCAAGATCGATAACTGGTGAATCAACCAAAAAAACAGCAAGGAAAGTTTTACTTATGTTAGCAGATTCGATAACTGGTGATATTGTATTAAACAACAAGTTATTTAACACAAGATCGATAACTTTGATCTATATTATGATTCATAAGAGTTCAATCAGCTGATGCAGCCTTACAAACTATGATACAGATCGATAAATAACTTATATTATGGCTCATAAAAGATCAATCAGCTAATGCAGCTTTACAAGCACAATACATGTCGTGACAGTACTTATAAGCAAGCTGGAGGTCGATTAGTTGATGCAGCCTTATTTGCTGAAGAACTCATCGAGATCTACAATACTCCTACTCCTAATGCAATGGCAAAAGCCGAAAAGATTGTATTGATTGAATGTTTGTGTCCTTTTTACAATAACTAGGGTCTAATATTTATACCCAGAACCTAAACATGAATCTTACTCAAATACGACTCATTACAATTCTTGGAATAAAAGAAAACTTCCTAACTTAATAATAACCTGGACCCCAATTTCCTTATTTGTAGAGTCCGACACATCTTCCTAGCGCCACTCAAGCATAACCCATTGACGTTGTCTACTGACATCATCCATAAAATAGTCGATTGTCACATCACATCTAAATCAGCTAATACCGATTCACATCTAATCGATTCTTTGATGACACGATCCTAGAAGTTTCGAGTTCCCGCGTTCTTCTTCCCAAATTTTGGTGTAAACACATGCCCTCCAATTTTGGGATAAAAATGATTTTATTTTAAAATTCCTATTCATCTGTTCACCGCGTTGCAACCGCTCATTCCAAAATAAATGCATGTCTCCTGATCTCTCAGGCCAAATTCTATATAATACCCCAACAATATCATTTCCAGCTTGCTCGGCCTGCTTACTTTCCCCTTCTTTCTCGAGCAAACTTCAACAGTCAAAGCTGCCACCACCAAAGCCTTAACCCTAGCAAATCCTCTGTTCTACCAAACCGTTGTTAAAGTAACCTTCCACAAATTCAGATCCGTCTTGGCTACAATGGCAACCAACGACCATGTTCCTGAGGTATGCCTTCAAACTTCTGCCTTTCAAGTGTTAGCCGCTACTCTATATTTTTCTTTTTCCTAAATTCATCCGAACTGGGTTCTAGGAAATGAGGAACAAAATTTTGATACCATTAGCTGTTGTTCCTAATGCCTATTATCTTGGACCCATGGGTGACCCTAATCCATCCAATTTCATCAATCAAGAAACCAACCAAATCCCCTTCAAACAATCTGTAGTAGATTTGTCTTCTTGGAACACCAAAACTCCTTTTAGAAACTGGCCCAAAATGCCTAAGGGATGGATGGATTGGTTTCGTAGGGTATCAGAAAAATGACTGGAGATTGGGAAATTTATGACTTGAATCAATGCCTAACACTCTCAGTGTCTGGAATGGAGAGAAATGACTCACTTCTGATTTCTGGATCTTATTTTTGGTCCAACACTTTGAATGCTTTTGTTTTTGGTCACGGTCCAATGACCATCACTTTGGTCGATATTTACATATTGACCGGCCTTAGAATAATATGATCAATGCAACCCTATGATTTCTTAAGTACTGGGACCAAGAAATTAGCAAAAATATTAGACTACACAGGAGGACAAGCTATATTCTAAACCATATTGGGGATGGATCGATTGTTGATGAAAGAGAGCATGTAGCTTTCCTGAACATGTGGCTAGAAAATTTATCTTTTGTGGGTCATCTTGCAGACCAACTTATAATCATAAATACATGGCAGAACGTCTAGCAGCCAGCAATGAAATCCCCCTCAGAAAATATCTGCTGGGGTCTGCTTATCACCTGATGCACCAAGTATCTGTTCAATTGCTGAAAAATGAACCAGTGCATACCATCAGTGGCCTTGGTGGTTAATACAATTGTGGCTGAATCTATATATACATAAGATTGTAAGACCCGATCTTAGAAATCTGAGCCTTCCTTCTTCCAACTCTGCTGAAGATTATAAAGGAAAAGAAAGAAGAACTCGACAGTGTATGAATTATGGTGAAGCTATATCAACCATAACAATTGCTATTGATATAGGCCACCTTTTCACAAAATTTTTAGAGGGTTTGATGCAAACATCTTGACTTGGCTGCCTTATGATGAGATGAAGACAATGAACTAGTTCTGCCAGTCAAATTTTAGTTTGACACAGGTTGCTCAGATAAAACAACTGCTACAATTTTTAGTTGTATTATCAAACCCTATGTACTGCTAGCCGAATTTCGCCATGGCCATGGCAAAATGTCTACTAGTTCTTTTCTCGTAGATAACCTCTAAACTTATGAATTCTATAGTCCTTCTTTTATAGCCCATCAATTCGGCCTTGATCTACTACCTTCTCGGCTATTCTTTAGGAACACTCTGAAGCCAAGAGAAGGTATCAGTGAGATGATGGAAGCTTCTAGAGTTTTTCAACTAGGATCCAACCTTACTTCTCTTTGCCTATATGAATGGACAAGAGCTACCTTCTCCTCAAATTTGTTTGATTCCTGGTGGCAAGAATGACACTCTCACCTCTTCTATAGTCCAATTCATCCCAACTATTTAGCCCTAGAAGGAGAATTTGCTTCTGATAGTGAGGTAATTTACTACTTTTCTTTTAGAATGATTATCTAACAAGTTCTCCTATCAATTCATCTAACAAACTCTTTTGTAGGATACCGAATTTGATCCTCCAAGTGTGGATAAGAAAGGGCATCCCGTAGAATATTATCCACCATGTCGAGCCTCAAGAATGGGATCAGCTGCACCCACTCTAAAAAAGTTGATGAAAACCCTAGCTGCCCCAACAATACTCACATATCAGTCTTCAAAATGCAAGGAAACCCAAGGTGTAACCCAGAAAACCAACACTGGGAAAAGACTTCGCAGAACAAAATCATCAATTGCTTAGGTAACTTAACTTATCTTCCCTCTTAAGACAATATCCAACTTCTAATTCAATCCCTTTCTTGCAGCCATCGACCATTGCATCTCAATCTGCCTTGGGTGCCAAATTGTTGTCCCAGGCATTTGAATCAGTGTCTACCAACCTCTCATCGGCTAATCCTCCTAAGGAGCCGATTAAAATTGAAATGACCGATGCTTCTAACAAACCCAAAATAGCAGAAGATGAGAACCTCTCTATGTCACCTTTTGATGCTACCAAGGTATCTCCTCAAGCCTTTTAATCTTATGCAGTCCTCACTCTTCTCTAATCATTCTCCTTTATCAGACACCACCTGAGAAAGCATTTGCAAAAGAGCAAAGGTCTAACAATCCAATAGTTGAAAATGACCCTGTTGATGTTGATACCCAAACCATTGATCCTCCAACTGAGCAAATAGTCGATGGTAAGAAATTCATATGCCCATTCTTGTCCTTCCATAACAAATATAAACCAAAAAACTTCTTGATGCCTACAGACACTAGCATCGAAAGTCTAGAGCTGATTCAACCAAATGTTGAAAAAGTTGCTGGCACATCATCGGCTATTCCTTCTCCTTAGCTAGAGTCACTTCTAGAAAAGGTACTATGTTTTCCTCACCATTCATCTCATTGTTAACCCATTTGCCATTTCTAATAAGATTCCTTTTATTCACATGTAGGCACTTAATTCACCAGCTCTAAGCTACTCCTTCAACTTTGAGGAATACATAGATGAAAGTGAAATTAGCTCATCAGCCACTTCTTCCCAACAGACTTTACTAGATGAGACCAAAAATTGGCTAAAAGACATGCTACCAATGCTCGAGGGAAATATAGCCGATTTGGTCCAAGATGCATACCCAATGAGAAGAATCTTCTTAGCCATCAAGGATAATCTGACCCTAAATCTTGCTGACGCCTTGATACCTATATCCAATATCGAAGACCAAGCTCCCAAGGTGAAAAAGGCTCAAAGAAATCTGATTGACAGTGAAGCTTTGATGGCCAAAAAGAACTCTAACAAACAGGAAGCCAAAGAATTAGCACAACTGATCGACAATTTGAAGAATTCTTCTGGCACAATTGAACCAGAACTAAATCAGCTAAGAGTTAGGCGTGTTGAGCATGAAAAAGAACTAGAAAGTCTGAAAGCCACCATCAAACATCATGAATCCAACTTGATTCAGATCCCCAATGCTATCAAATAGAAGAAACAAGAAATGCTAACCAAGGTCAAAGAAGGCAAAGCTATCCACAATAGTCTTGAGAGCATTATCGGATCAGCCAAATTAGATAAACAACAAATTGCAGAAGTTGATGCTATTCGGTTGAAAGCACTATGAGCAATTCATGATGCTTTTAACTTGTAACTCACATTGCAGTATTTGTAGCACATAACCTGATGATAACTGTACTTTTTGGTTCGGTTAGAAGAGCCGATTTGAGTTAGCCAATTTTGATTTTTGATTTTACTCTGACTTAACTGAATCTGAAAATGACTTGTATCACAAAACCCTTTGAATTCCTTCTCAGTTATCAATGTCGTGTTCCCCTCGATATTAGTGAAGCAACGCTTCCTCTTCCATTAATTGGGGTTGCTTTCACATGTCCCAAAATATCTACCGTCTCGCCTTCGTGGCTATAAATACTAGCCAAGGTCTTCGGCCTCAAACACATCTATATTTGCAACTGCTCTCATTCTCTTGCGTCTTTCCATCTTCATAGACCATGTAGCAATTTGCTCTTCTCCTCAAAAGATCTAACATCACCCATGGTAGGTGAGGACAACCATGGTTAGCGCGCGGTAGAAGATCTACCGGAGGAGGAGATGCCGGTGAGCCAGTGGCTCCACCGCATGAGGTAGGACCAAATGACTCCTGCTCCTGTCAACAGATCACCTTCTGATGTGTATGTAGGTTTGTCTTGAACAATAGGCTTCCTCCTCCTCCCAAGCCTAGCAAGCCCTCCAATGCTACATCCGCCACCATCCCCGCGCCAGATTCATCATCGGACTCCTCTGACTCCTACACTGGTGACGACGCCTGGCGCTTCATCCAAGAATAGAGGGTGGCCAAGGACTGTTACTCCAAGGCAACTTAGGAGAACGGTTAGCTTGAGATCCATCTCGAGGCCTCTCAAGCCGCCCTCCTCACCACCGAGGAAGAAACCAACGAGCTTGAGATCTGTCTCGAGGCCTCTCAAGCCGCCCTCCTTGTCACTGAGGAAGAAACCTATGCCGCTTGGGCGCGGTTGGCTAAGTCCGACGCCATGGTGGTCGGTAAGATGGATTCCAAGAAAACCTCTGTTCTTATTTTCTCTACCTTTGTCTTGATAGTTTCTTTGTTTCTATGATTGCCAGCCCTGATGGTGTAGTTGGAGAACCTCCAACTGGTGGCAAACGTGGCTACGAACTACCGTCAATGCCCTCGGCCCTTTACTCATCAACCATCTACATGACGTCCTGGCACGCACCTAGGAGATCACCCTCCACGGCGTCCGCCATGGCGCAGCACTGACTCTAGCCATGACGCGGTCTACATCGAGCATGAGCTCCGCACCATGGAGCTAGGCTTCCCGATGGCCGATGACCCCAACATGCATGAGGAGTTGATTGAGGACTTCGACGATGCGGCTGCGGCCATCATGGACATTACATCTGCCCAGGATGTGATTAATAGAGTTTTTGATTAGTTTGTACTAGGAACAAACTATCAATGAATAAAATTTTTGCATCTCTTTATGCATGCACTTCTGAATCTACCAAAATATAAATCTGATTGTCCTTGTGTGTGTTTTTGCTCTATAGGAGATACATATTGTATCCTTTTCCCCTTAGGGCTAATTTTTTGAACTAAAGGCAATACCCTCTTGGTACCGGCTATTAGAGCCGATGACCAAACAAATCAGCTATTAAGTATTAATCCAAACGCTAGGATAATACTTCTTTATGAATTTTCCATTGATTGCTGTATCAAACTCCTCTTCCCCTTCTAGCATTTCCAAAATATAAGCATTGCCAAGCGCACAACATTTAATCCTATAAGGACCTTCCTAATTAGGTGACCATTTGTTGAACTTGCTATCTTTAGACCCAATCGATAATCTTACTTTCCAAACTAATTCTCCTTCATAAAACTATTTGTTCTTGACCTTTTTATTATAATGCTTTGCAGCCCTTAATTTATTGGCCTCCATATTTTCAAGAGTGCGCAGCCGATGACAACTTAAGTCCTCCAAATCAAACATCATAAGGTTTTTATAGACTTTGGCTGTCAGATCATTTTGCAATGTAACATGTCTTGATCCAGTCTAAATCTCCCATGGAAGAACTGCATTATGCCCATATACTAACTCATAAGGTGATGATTTAATCGATCCATGGCAAGCCATCCTATATGCCCACAATACTTCTTTAAGTGGCAAGCACCACTTCCTTGGTTGCTCTTCAATTTTCTTCTTAATCAACTTGATCAAAATTTGATTGGATACCTCTGCTTGGCCATTTGCTTCAGCATAATAAGGAGAATAATTTAATAATTTAATTCCCATACTGGTAACAAAATCTCTAAATTCCTCCGATGTGAACATTGTCCCTTGATCAGTAGTAATGGTTTGAGGAATCCCAAAATGATAAACAATATGCTCCATGACAAAAACAACCATATTTTTTGAAGTTACTGTTTTCATAGGAATCGCCTCAACCCACTTAGTAAAATAATCAGTTGCTCCTAATACAAACTTGTGCCCTCTACTTGAAGGTGGAAAAATCTGGCCAATCAAATCAATTCCCCAGCCTCAAAATGGCCATGGCTTAATTATTGGGTTCATAGCTAATGCAGGTTATTTCTAAACATTACCAAATCGCTGACAACCCTGGCACTCCTTGTAATATTCAAAACAATCTTCTAATATTGTTGGCTAGAAATATCCAGATGTGTGAATAACCCATTTTATTTTATAAGCCAATTGGTGAGCTTCGCATATTCCTTTATGCACTTCTCCCATAAATACTCTTGCTTCTTCTTGACTTAAACATTTAAGGAAAACTCCATCAACTGTTTTGTAATACAACTGATCATCTAACAAAACGTACTTAGTCGATTTTTATCTCAATTTTCTAGTAACTCTTTGTGATGGATTCTTGAGGTAATCAGCTATCACAACTCTCCAATCATTAACCAAAGTTTCACTACTTAAAATCTCCTAGAACATCCGATAGCCTGATGCACTCTGAGCTAATCGATTGGCCTCCTAATTCTGTGCTCTTGGAATATGTTGAAGAGAAGTAAGGGGAAACTCTTCAAGTAACTTTCGACATTCATCATGATATCCCTTCAGAATACCATCCTTACATTCATAAAGGCCGATCAACTGATTAATAACTAACTGTGAATCTCCAAATATTTTAATTAACTCGGCCTTTACTTCCTGAAGAAGTTGAAGTCCCTTAAGAATAGCTTCATACTCTGCTTGATTATTGGTGGTCATTGGTTTGGTTTAAAAAGCAAACTCAAAACTTGCCCCCCAAGGTGAAATGATAACAATACCAATACCACCACATTGCTTGCATGATGATCCATCAAAGAATAAAGTCCAAGGCATAGGTTCAACATAGCCGATGCTTGGTTTTTGATGTTGAGTTATAAAATCGGCCATCACTTGCCCTTTGATTGCTTTAGCCAATTCATACCTCAAATCAAATTCTGATAATGCAAGAGTCCACTTTTCCATTCTCTCATTTAATATCAGCATTAACAACATGTGTTTGATCACATCAGCTTTGGACACAACTGTACACTCAGCCGATAATAAATAATGTCATAATTTAGTGCAGGAGAAATACAAGCATAAACATAACTTTTCAATAGGAGAATATCTTATTTCTAGATCTAAAAGACTTCTACTTAAATAGAAAACAACATGTCCCTTTCCTTCAAATTCTTGCATCAAGGCTGATCCAATCGTTTGGCTATTGGCCGATACGCACAACTTAAAAGGCTTACCTTGCTGAGGAGGAACCAACATTGGTGGAGATTTCATATACTCTTTTATCTCCTCAAACATTTTTTTTGTTGTACATCACCCCATTTAAATTCTTGATCATTTTTCTACTTCAACAAAGGAGAAAATGGTAGAATCCTCTCTGACATATTTGAAATAAATCTTCTGATGAAATTAATCTTACCGAGCAGAGATTGTAATTCTATTTTATTAGTTAGAGGTACTGCCTCATCAATTGCTTTCATACTTTTCTGACCAATCTCAATTCCTCTCTCATGGACCATAAAACCAAAAATTGTCCAGCTGACACTCCAAAGGCACACTTATTAGGATTCATCTTTAAACCATATTTTTTGTGCACTCCAAAGTCTCCCGTAGATTAGCTAAATGTTCTTTGTACCCTTTGGATATCACCACCACATCATCAATATAGATTTCAACAATCTTGCTGATCAACTTATGGAAAATATAATTCATTGCCCTCTGATAAGTTGCACCAGCATTCTTCAATCCAAAAGTCATCACAACCAATTCAAATAAGCCGATTGCACTGGAGCACCTAAATGTTGTTTTTGCTATGTCTTCCTCAGCCATAAAAAATTGATGATAACCTGCATTACCATCCATAAAACTAATTACCTTGTGCCTAGCTATTGCATCTACCAATATATCAGCTATTGGCATCAGATAACTATCCATTGATGTAGCCTTGTTCAAATCTCTGAAATCAATACAGACTCTTAACTTCCCATTTTTCTTATACACAGGAACTACACACGATATCCACTCTGCATATCGGCAAGGTTGGATAAATTTTGCTTCTAGTAGTCTTTCAGTCTCCTTAATGTCATCAAGAATATTTGGATTAAATCTCCTTAGAGCTTGTTTAAATGGCCGATATCCAGGTTTGATTGGAAACCGATGTTCAATGATTGACCGATCTAAACCAGGCATTTCATAATACTCCCAAGCAAAACAATCTTTAAATTCCTTTAACAAATCTATCAATTCTTGCTTATACTCAGGATCCAATTTAGCACATACACACATCGGCCTAGGCCTATCTCCTAGACCAATATCTATTTCTTCTAACTCATCGACTGACATAAAGCCATGTCTTAGTTTACCATCTGTACCATCTATTGGATTATCCATTAAAACAAACTTTCAGAGCCGACTACTTGGATCAGCTGTTGGCCTTCATCATTGATCCTAATGAAGCCTCCTTCCCATTGCTTGCCAGAAAAACACTCAAAATCTTCTAGTTCCCAATACATTGGATCAGCTGTTGATATACTCACAGAATCATCAGCATGAACTAGCTCAATATTGTCTCCATGCCACTGAATCAAACATTGATGCATAGTCGATGGTACAAAACAATTGGCATGAATCCAATCATGACCAAGGAGTAAACTGTATGAACCCTTTTTGTCAATGACAAAGCACGTAGTGAGCAATGCCTTGCTTCTAATTGTCAATTCAACATTTATTGCCCCCGGTCTTGGATGCATTACCCCCAAAATCCTTAAGCATCATGTCAGTCTCAATCAGATCTTCTGGTCCTTACCAAGCTTGAGAAAAGTATATAAGGCATCAGATTAACAGAAGCACCTCCATCAACCAACATTTTACTCATCGGCTTCCCATCAACAAAACCTTTCACATATAAAGCCTTCAAATGCCGATTCTTAATTGGTTTATCAAATATAGCTTGATGTATCAATGTCAAATGGGTTGTCATCTCATACTCTGATTCATCAAAATCCAAATAAACTTCTTGATCCACTGGAGCTTTAAATTTAGATGGTAAAAGAAAAGCCTTTTGAATATTAGCCGATGGTTGACCCTTATCGGCTGTTTGTTTAGCATGCCATACTTGTGGTTTACTAGATTTCTGAGCATGTTCTAATTCTTTGGTCCTTAGGCATTATACTCTTCTCTTCTGACTTCTTGTTAAACCTCCTAGACACCACTATCCTTCCTGCCAAACATACTCTTCATCATCATCTTCTTCATAATCATCCCTGTTCTGATCAACAACTCGCTTTCCAAGCCGATCATGAATGTTTCTATTTTTTAAGCACCGATCCACATCATTACGTTGATATTGAATTCGATCATGGATAAACCAGCGGTTGACTTTAGTTTGCCTAGACTCCCAATATTATTTGTTACAATCTGGGCAATTATTTCTAGTAGGAAATCTCAAACCTTCGTTCCAACAATGTCTGAATTACAACTTTTCCAATGTAATTTAGCTTGTTCTCTTTCATATCTCTCTTCTTCTTGTTGACATTGATATTCCTTCTCTTCTAACCAGCGCTGATAATCCTTCTTCTTCTACCATTGCCATTTATTCAATAGAATTTGAGATGTAACATGTGGTCTCATCGTACCATTTCTCGATGTTTCTCCCTACTCATATCGGCTCTTTTGTTGGTCACGATGCCTTTTAATTTCTCTATATTCTTCAACCGATATTTGCATCTCCGGATCAACTGTTCTAGTTTCTCTTGCTCTAGCTAATGTTAAAACTTTAGCTTTCCCTTTGAACAACATAGCATCAACCATATTCTAATCCTTTGGGAAAGGATTATCATCAACTTTCATTTTCTGAGCTATATCAAATTTAAGCTTCCCTTGTTGAATAGCCCTCTGAATATGCTATCAAAAAATCCTGCAATCATTAGTAGTATGAAAAGTAGTGTTATGGTACTTGTAGAACTTCTTATTTTTCAATTGATCGAGAGGTAATATAACATGATTGGTAGGTAGTTTAATCTGTCCCTTCTCAAGCAAGAAATCAAAAAGTTTGTCTACTTTTGTAACAGCAAAATCATAACTCTCCTCAACTTCTTTTCCCCAAGGATTTGGAACCATTACTATCTTTTTATCCTAATTCCATTTAGCTACAGCAATTTCCTCTTCTTAATCATCATCATCGACTAAATATTGATTATAAGCTTCAGCGATTGCAGCATTCTTCTAGAATCAGGTATCTCTGCGTATATTCTGGAATTGGCTATTAAGTGCTGTCTCCCATTGAGCCAATTGACCTAAATTGTCAAATTCTTATCCGAGCAACTTTTCTCTCCATGTTGGCAACATTCCTTGAATGGCCAACGCAGCTAGCTGATCATCAGTCAAATTCAACGAAAAGCATAAATTTCTTATTTCTCAAAACCTCTGAAGGAATTCAGCACCCAATTCATTAGCTCTTTGCTTTATAGTTGTCAAATCTAGGATCTTTCTTTCCCCTATCGTAGTGTAGAAATATGTATGAAATTTCTTTTGAAGATCACTCCAATTGGCAATAGAATTAACTGCTAGTGATGAAAAGCATGTGAAAGCTGGTCCTAACAGGGACAAAGACAAAAAAACAAACTCGATGAGCTTCCTCAATAGAGGCTTCACCCAACTGAGTAAGATATCGACTGACATGTTCTATTGTACTTGTGCTATCTTGACTAGTGAACTTACCAAATTCTAGAAGTCTGTAATTCGTAGGAAGGGCCACTAAATCATACCACTCTGGATATGGATGTTTGTACGAAAAGGTCTGCCCTATTAGTTTTAAACCAAACTAATTTTTCATCATTTCAATTACTCTGAGCAGCAATTCATCAGCATTTGAGTTTAGATTTCTCGACAATTGCTAACCCATCTATAGATTGAAATTCTGAGTACCTTGATGTCCTAGATTTGGAATCATATTTAGGGTATTATAATGTAAACCATAATGATATCCTTGTGGAATATCTATCTATTGAGCCCCATGCTGATTTACTGTTTGAAATCTCTGATTGAAAACATTAGGATCTATATCTCTATGAGTCCTTTGAACCGATGGTGCTATTTTATGAGTCAATGGTGGTATTTGGCCTGATGTACCAAAATTAACCATCTGATTTTGAACTTGTCCTGTTAGCTTGTCGGGGACCTAATACCGGGGTGCCCAATGTGGTGGAACTAATAACCATTGAACGTTGACGCTTCTAGTCAGACAAGAACGCTACTACACTTCTTGCCCGAACAACGGAAGACTGGTTCCACCTTGCCCAACCCCCGAGGGCTAGACTTCGACTCGCCCGATAGCTAAGGGCTAGTTCCACCTCGCTCGATGTCTGAGGGTGGGCTCTGCCTCGCCCAACGTCTGAGGATAGGCTCCGCCCCATGCAATGTCCGAGGGTGGGCTCCGCCTCACTCGATGGCTGGGGGCTAGTTTCGCCCCACCAGACGTCTGAGGGTGGGCTCCGCCTCACCCGACGACTGTGGGTAGGTTCTGCCTCGCCCGATGACTGAGGGCTAGCTCTGCCTCGCCCAACGTCCGAGGGCTAGTTCCACCACGCCTGACGTCCGAGGGTGGGCTCCGCCTCGCCCGATGACTGAGGGCTGGCTCCGCCTCGCCCAACGGCTAAGGATGGGCTCAACCTCGCCTGACGATTTCACCCTACTCCTTCATGATGACAAGCATAGGGTACAATAGGACATTTGAGTCAACCATAGTATCGAGGACCATGCCCTACACACCTATAGGAAGGTACCATCAGGATACGAAGGGACGGGCGCTTTAAGCCCTTTACAACCTAACAGTGCCCAAATAGTGTTGTAGGCGATGACTTTTGTCCCACAGTGTTGTAGGCGCCGCCATCAGCCCTCGAGCACGGATACTAACACAGGCATATGACAACCACTACAATCCAAGGAAGAACTCACATCATGTATAGTAACAGACGTATAGTCATTTCCCTGTCTACACCCCGTAGAGTCATGGCTCGACGCCCTAACACACCGCACCGTCCGTTGGGGGGAGCATGGGACATGACCACTCACTGAAATGAAGTTAGAGCTTGGCCCTATTAGGATCGGTGAAACATGCTATCCTTGGTGTGGTCTGCCATGTCAGCAGGGCAGGCTCAAGGAAAAAGGAAGACCCAGCACCCTCAAAGGACTTTCTCTACCTTTGGTTTTTTCCTCTTTCTCCCATCTGTAACCCCTGCTCCCCCCTTTGTCTATAAAATGGAGGGTAGGGCACCCCACTAAGGGGACCAATTGTTTGTGACACACAACAAATAGCCAAGCAGCAATCGAGCTCTTGACGTCCTTTCGACCTTCCCATCAGAGACTTGGGATCCATCCTTCTATCGACCGTTTGTACCCCCTACTATAAACCTTTTTTGGTACTAATAACACGAGAAGCAGTAAACTAGACGTAGGGACATTATGCTCGAACCAGTATAAACCTTGTGTCCTCTAGTACACCATCTGAGCCTAACACACAACAATTATAAATTTACTAGTTGGTATTTGTTTGAAACATGGATAGTTGGCGCGCTAGGTAGGGGCCTTTGCGCATTCCAAATCAAGCCTCATATGGCTAGCCATGCAATCAGCTAGGACCCAGACGTACATGTGCATTTTGGTGACCTAGACTTCATTGTCATGATGGGAGGAGAGTTGGCATTGGCCCACATCGCCATCCAATCTCTCCCCTCCATTGGCTTCAACTACGAGAGGCTTGAGTGCAGCCTGGTGTCTACCTTGGACCTCGGCCATCTAGGGAGGACCCACACTGCCTCACCCTCTCTCTAGAACACTCTGCACGGAGTGCCCCAATGGTGCTTCCATTCGGTCTCCACAATGCCACGGCGATCGTTAGCCACCTTATGGCACAACACGCAATCCCGTCCCCCACGAACAATGAGTTTGTGGGGATGATCGAAAGCATCACAGAATCCATCCATGGCCTCCTCACGAAAGGGCCAGGGTCAGACTCTGGCTCTGACTCTAGCAGGGGAGCCATCACCCCTCCCGAGAATGTTTCATGGCGGGTACCCCCGAGGGACACATCGAAATCATCTCTGTAGATGAGGCTACCCCAGCAGGCAACTTTGGCAATAGAACCAAAGGTGGGATAGTGGCCCCACCTCACGTAGGTGTGGAGCAGCTAAGAGCCCAAAAGCGGGAGATAGATGAAGCCAGACAACAGCTTGTTCGGGAGTACGCGGAGGTCGATTAGGAGATCGAGCACCGCGGAGACGATGGGCGCGCACGCGCCATGGCCCGTGACGTGAACCAAAGGATCATTGCCGATGATGAAACCCTTCCTCACTTCACTCGGGCAAGCCAGAACATCACCGCCACAATGGCTTTGCTCCATGGCCTTCCAGAGGCTACAACGCCCGAGGATCATTAGGTCCACCACGGAATTCACACGCTACTTGAGCGTGCGGCAACGTAGCAGGCGGAGAGCTTGTTGTCTCGGTGACGCGAGCTCAACACCAACCAGCGTACGACCTCGGTGCGCCCCGACAGGGATGCATCAGTCCACCAAGCACCACAAGGCGGCAGGCAGCATGCTACAATCCTGGTACATCAATGTCTTGGCCACAACCGTGACGCACGCAGCACCATCAACGCCCGCAGACACGCCTACAGTGACCCAAGGGAAGGAGACCGACATGGCTATCTTCCTCGACGCAGTGAATGCTATGACAGTAGCGAGGACCAAAGCTCGAGCTCTGGCTTGCTAGGGCCTTAGGCCTTTAGCCAGCACATCCTTAATGCTGCATTCCCGCCAAGGTATTGACCACCTACCAATATCCCTAAATACTCTAGGGAGACAAACCCTGGACTTTGGCATAAAGACTATCGGCTTGCCTGTTAAGATGGTGGTGCAGATAATGATGACTTCATTATCCACAACCTTCCACTATTCTTGGTTGATTCGGCACGAGTGTGGTTGGAACACCTGCCGTCCAACGCAATCTAGAGTTGGATGGATCTAAAGGAGATCTTTGTGGGAAACTTCTAGGGCACATACAAGTGCCCTAGGAACCCATGGGACCTCAAGAACTGCCATCAGAAGGCTGGTGAGACCCTCCATGGGTACATCCGATGCTTCTCCTTACAGTGCAACGAGCTCCCTAACGTCGCCAATGCTGACATGATATGAGCCTTCCTGTCTGGGATGACCTGCAAGTCCTTGGTTCATAAGCTAGGATGCAAGGGTCCGTGAACCACTAAGGAACTCCTAGACATCACCACCAGCCATGCCTCAGGAGATGAGGCGGTTAGAGCGATCTTTGATCGCCTCGAGGGCAAGGCAAGGTAGGACGAGGGTGCCGGCGAAGGCACCTCCAAATGTTCTGCCAAAAGGAAGAATAAGAAGCAATGGCGCAAGGACTCGCTCATGGCCGCTACTAACCGCAATGGTGGTTGGAAGCCCATGGAGGCACTTTGAACCACTTCGAAAAAATGCTTGAGGGGCCATGCCTGAACCATGCCTTTCTTGTTAAGCATCTGCTCAAGGACTGCAACCTCATGCAGTGGTTCTTGTCCGGAGGATCCAACAAAGGGGAGCAAGGGAAGGAACCTACCCACACTATGAACGATGCCGAGGAGAAGGATGATGGCTTCCCAACGCTGGATGGCCACCTCATGATCTTTGGAGGATCAGTAGCCTATGACTCCAAACATCGTCAGAAGGTCGCACGCCGCCAAGTCTACATGGCCCAACTGGCCACACCTCCCTTCCTCTGGTGGTCAGAGTCCACCATAACCTTCGATTGGATCGACCATCTGGATAACGTCCCACACCCAAGAAGATATCTACTTGTGGTCGACCTAATCGTCGGTCCAAAGCGACTCACCAAAGTACTGATGGACGGAGGCAGTAGCCTCAACATCATGTATGCCGAGACGTTCGAAGAGATGGGCGTCGACTAAACATGCCTCCACCCAACCCAAGTGCATTTTCATGGCATCGTGCCTGGGAAGCAGGCCATGCCACTTGGATAGATCGATTTGCCCATGACCTTCAGAGATCAGTTCAATTACAGGACTGAGACCCTCACCTTCAAGGTGGTTGGATTCCCTAGAACCTTCCATGCCATCCTAGGACGTCCATGCTATGCGAAGTTCATAGCCATCCCCAACTATACATACCTCAAGCTAAAGATGTTGGGCCCCCATGGGGTCATCACCATCGGCACCTCCTTCTAGCATGCCTACGAGTGCGAGGTCAAGTGCTATGGCCATGCCACAACAATCATAACCTCTGGGGAACTTGTCGCCCTCAAGGAGGAGGCCACAACAATCGTCGCCTCTGGGGAACCCACCGCCCTCAAGGAGGATGTCACCGAAGAAGCACCCGATGCGAAGAAGTCGACTGGGTCGTTCGAATTGGTGGAGGGCTCCAAGGGGGTGCTCATAGATCCCAAAAGCTCTGAGGGTAAAATGGTACACATTGGTAACACGCTTTTCTCTAAATAGGAAAGTGCGCTCGTCGACTTCCTCCACGACAACAAAGACATCTTTGTGTGGAAACCCTTGGATATGCCAGGCATTCCGAGGGAGGTTGCCGAGCATACCTCAAAAATCGATCTAGGCTCCAAGCCGGTGAAGCAACATCTATGTCACTTCGATGAGGAGAAGTGTAGGGCCATCAGTGAAGAGATAGCCAAACTGTCGGCTGCCGGATTCATCAAGGAAGTATACCACCCAGAGTGGTTAGCCAATCCTGTTCTCGTATGACAGAAGAGCAAGAAATGGAGGATGTGTGTTGACTATATGGGTCTCAACAAAGCATGCCCAAGGATCCATTGAGGCCTACGTTGGCGACATAGTAGTTAAGTCCAAATGGGCTAACCACCTCGTGGCTAATATTGAGCAAACCTTTGTGAAACTTTGGGCTAATGGCATCAAACTCAATCTTGAGAAGTGTGTTTTCAATGTCCCAAGGGGCATGCTGCTCGGCTTCATCGTCTCCAAGCGCGGCATCGAAGCCAATCCAAAAAAGATTTTAACCATCACAAGGATGGGCCTGATCCAGAACATAATGGGGGTTCAGTGAACCATAGGGTGCCTCGCCGCCCTCAATCGCTTCATCTCACGCCTTGGCGAATGAGGTCTCCACCTTTATTGACTCTTAAAGAAAGCCAACCGCTTCTAGTGGATGTTTGAGGCCTAGGAGGCACTTGACATGGTCAAACTGCTTCTGACCAGGCCCTCGATCCTAGTTCCTTTGAGCGATGGAGAATCCCTCCTGCTATAGATAGTGGCCACCACGCAAGTGGTCAACGCCACCCTGGTAGTGGAGCGAGAGGAAGAGGGGCACACCCTAAAGGTGTAGCACCCTATGTACTTCATCAGTGAGGTACTATCTGACTCCAAGACCCGCTACTCCCAAATCCAGTGAGTTTATTCTAGATTGAAATATGTCTTTGGATACATACTATGTTTGACTGGAATAGAGATAGAACAACCGATCTAGTGGAATTAAGCCATCAATTATAAGATTTGAAGCATGACCAGATCAAAGGATAACCAATTAGGATGATATGATGCCAATCTATCTCTATCTCAATCGGGTGATTTTGTTATAATTAATAAAACATTAATTATAGCAAGATTAATAACTGGTGAATCAACCAAAAAACAGCAAGGAAAGTTTTACTGATCTTAGCAGATTTGATAACTGGTGATATTGTATTAAATAACAAGTTATTTGACACAAGATCAATAACTTTGAACTATATTATGATTCATAAGAGATCAATCAGCTAATGCAGCCATGCAAACTATGATATAGATAGATAACTAACTTATATTATGGCCCATAAAAGATCAATCAGTTGATGCAGCTTTACAAGCACAATACAAGTCATGACGGTACTTACAAGCAAGCTGGAGGTAGATCAGTTGATGTAGCCCTATTTGCTAAAGAACTCACCAAGATCTATAATACTCCTACTCCTAATGCGATGGCGAAAGCCGAAAAGGTTGTATTGATTGAATGTACATGTCCTTTTTACAATAACCAGGTCTAATATTTATACCCAGAACCTAAACATGAATCCTACTCAAATATGACTCATTAGAATAAAAGAAAACTTCCTAACTTAATAATAACCTGGACCCCAATTTTCCTTATTGGTAGCATCCAACACATCTTCCTAGCGCCACTCAAGCATAGCCCATTGATGCCGTCTGCTGACGTCATCCATAAAATAGCTGATTCTAATATCACATCTAAATCAGTTGATACTAATTCACATCTAATTGATTCCTTGATGACACAATCCTAGAAGCTTCGAGTTCCCGTGTTCTTCTTTCCAAATTTTGGTGTAAACACCAAGTAAGAACCCTTCATCACATTTCCTCTCAAACTTGCTCAATCTGGTGCCTTTCTTCAAAATGTAGCATTTGCAACCAAAGACTCTGAAGTATGTAATATTGGGCTTTCTATCATTCAATAGTTCATATGAGATCTTCTCGTTTAGTAGATGACAATAGAGGCAGTTACTATAACTGCAAGCCATGATGATGGCATCGGCCCAAAAAGAATGACTTACATTGTACTCACTAAGCATAGACCTTGCCATATCAGTGAATGTTCTATTCTTCCTCTCAACAAGGCTATTTGATTGTGGAGTGTACTTGGCCAAAAATTGATGTCTAATTCCAAGCTCATCACATAACTCATCAATTCTAGTATTCTTGAACTCACTACCATTATCACTTCTTACTTTGTTGATGGTTGTTTCAAACTCATTATGTATTCGCTTGATGAATGTTTTGAATGTAGCAAACACATCACTCTTGTTAACATGAAAGAAGACCCATGTATATCTTGTGAAATCATCCACTATCACAAATCCATATTTGTTTCCACCAATACTAGTGTATGTAGTTGGCCCAAATAAATCCATGTGCAATAACTCAAATGCCTTAGATGTGCTCATCATGCTCTTCTTAGGATGAGTGTTACCAACTTATTTTCCAGCTTGACATGCACTACATAGCTTATCCTTCTCAAATGTGACATCTTTCAAGCCCCTTACTAGATCATGCTTAATCAATTTGTTCAGTTGTTTCATTTCAATATGACCAAGCCTTCTATGCCATAACCAAACCCATGCTAGACTTAGTGAGTAAACATGTTGTCAATTGAGCTTCTCTAGCACTAGAAATCAACGAAGTATAGATTCCCATATCTAAATCCTTTGAATATCAAGTTAGAGC
This sequence comes from Miscanthus floridulus, assembly GCF_019320115.1. Lineage (NCBI taxonomy): Eukaryota > Viridiplantae > Streptophyta > Magnoliopsida > Poales > Poaceae > Miscanthus > Miscanthus floridulus. Next base: position 53,135,475 of record NC_089588.1, read on the forward strand.
CATCTATGCTTATGATCTCTACATCATCAACTCCAAATATGCATTTGAAACCAAGATCACAAAGTTATGCTACCGATAATAGGTTGAAGTTCAAGTTCTCTACTAGCAACACATTGGATATGCTTAAGTCATTGGATATTGCAATCTTACCAAGCCCTTTGACCTTGCCTTTGCCATTATCACCAAATGTTATACCATCAACCCATTGCTATCGTTTATATTGATTTAATTGATCATTATTGAATCACCAGTCATGTGTTATGTGCACCCACTATCAAGCACTCAATGCCTTCCTCTAGCTTTATAATTGACCTACAAAAGAAGATCAATTCTTTTTAGGTACCCAAACTTCCTTGGGACCTTGAAGGTTAGTGACTAAGGTCTTTGGCACCCAAATGGCTTTCTTCTTTGAGCCCACAATTGGAGTACCAATAAACTTAGCATGCACACCATTCACACCCTTGATAAGCATATAACAAGAATCAAATTTGATTGAGGATACATTAGCATCTTTGTTCTTGTTCTTGCAATATTGCTCTATATGCCCAACTTGCTTGCATCTATTGCAAAACCAACCATTGCTCTTCACAAAGCAAGCTTTGGGAGTAGCAAAGGTTGCCTTGCCTTTCTTGGGGGTATAGCCTGATCCCTCTTTGTTGAGAGAAAATCTTTGGCTACCCAAGCACTTTAGCAAGCGGACATCTCCACCATAAGCATTGTCTAAGGCACAAGTGAGCTCATTCACCTCCTTCTTGATAGTTTCATTTTCCACCATTAGTGAGGCATCACAAGTGAAATCGTCACTCAAAGGTGAGGTAGAAGTGGTAGTGCTACAAGAAGGATTAGTAGGAGCAACAACAATAGGCTCAAAGAAAGATTCATTAATTAGATCACATGTAGAGCCCACGTCACAAGTCACAATGACCTCCTTCTTGGCTTGCTCAAGGAGAGAGGAGTGAGCCTTTTCAAGCTTGGAGTGAGCCTTGCCAATCTTCTCATGGGATTCTATTAGCCTCTCATGAGTGGTATTGAGCTCATCAAAGGATTGCTCAAGAGATTTAACTTTCTTGCGCAATTCTTTGCACTCCTTCCTCTTCATCTCAAAGCAAGTATGAAATTGCTCCAACATGTCCATGAGCTCCTCCTTTGTGTACTCCTCCTCCTCATTATCACCCTATAATCATCACTTTCACAATCATCATTATCACTCACATCGTATTTTACCTTAGTGGGCTTTGCCATGAGGCAAGTCAATGGAGTGTCGAAGATGGAAGGCTTGTTGTTGATGGCGATGCTTGCTAGTGCCTTCTTGATGGATTTCTTGTCATCATCACTAGAATCATCATCATCCAAACCACCATCACTATCCCAAGAGACCACATATCCTCCACCCTTCTTCTTCTTGAATGTCATCTTCTTCTCTTTCTTTTCCTTCTTCTCCTTCTATTTACACCAAAATTTGGGAAGAAGAACATGGGAACTTGAAGCTTCCAAGATCATGTCAATTAAGGAATCAGTTGCATATGGATCAATATCAGCTGATTCAAACATGGCACTGGAATCGGCTCTCTTTGAATGACGTCAGTAGATAATAACAATGAGCTATGGTTAGCATCGGGAAATACATGTCGGACTCTACAAAAAGGGAAAGATTAGGGTCCAAGTTATCTTAAGTTAGGAATGTTTTCTTTTATACCAAAGATTGTAATGAGTCATACTTAAGTAGGATTCATGCTTAGGCTCTGGGTATAAATATTGGACCCCGGCTGTTGTAAGAGGGACATCCAATCAATCAATACAAGTTACTTTTTTCGACTTTATGCCAACCCTTAGGAGTAGTAGTAGTGTAGATCTCAGCGAGTTCTTCAACCAGCAGGGCTGCACCAGTTCGGCCGACCTCTAGCTTGTCTGTATGTACCGTCATGGCTTATACTTCTATTTGTACGGCGACATTGGTTAAGTTCGACCTCCACTGCGAACTCTAGTATAAGCTAGTTATTGACTCTTATCTAGTTCAAGTATGGCTGCATCGGTTAAGTTCGACATCCACTGCTTGAATTAGATTAAGGTCAAGTTATCAGCTCTACCTAAGGGTGGCATCCTTCGGGTAGATTCTTTAAGTTACCGATCTTGCTGATGTTCTTATTGTTATTAGTTTTCAGCAACATCAATCTACCAGATCGAGATCAATCTAGATCGGCCCCACATCCTTTTAGCCCGTCGTTTGCTTTGTTATAATACGATATTTCTTACTTTGAGCGACGGGTTACATTTTATCGGCTATTCTACCATGATCTTGATCATGCATACTATGCGGTTAAGGCACGCATGATCTTGATGAGGTTTACTGGCTAGTTAAATCTTGTCTATAGTTCACTATTATGGCTGTAATGATCTAGTCGATCCCCACTGATGGCACTTTAGATCAAAGGATGCTAGTTGGTAGATTTGTTCTCGATCAGGCGCGACCTTAACTATTTGCTATGCCTGCATTGGCTAAATAGCTGATCACCTATGCTTTAACACCTATAGTGTGTCTCCATGATTCTATTAAATATGAATAGATCTGTGTACTTTAAAGGTTTGATTTGTTGTCTTTATCATAGCTGCCATCGATCCGATTGAACCCCATTGTTAGGGATAATAGGTTAGGTCTGATGAGTTCATAGGTTTGTCCATGTTAAAAAGTTGATTGCCCACATGCTGTAGTCCCTTTTCACCTAAATCGGCTATTTCAACTGATTTGCTTGAGCATTCACACATATAGCGTGTCTATCGGAAAGCCTGTCAATGTATAGATGGTTTTACGGATTCTTTGGTTTTGGTTTGTTATTATTATCATAGCTACCATCGATCTGGTTGAACTTCACTATTGATGGCAACAGAATAGATTCAGAGTGTTTATAGATCCATGTGTACTAAATAGTTGAATCGTTCGCATGTTATATCCTTTCTTGTTAGATTCATCGGCTCAATGCATTACACTAGTAATACCCACCTAGCTTATGATTTTACTTAAATCTACATGTATTGTACTTGTCAACATAAAATCAATCACGATCCATGAGCATTATAGTGTGTAACAACCGATTTCTGTGGGTATAAGTTACTTAGTCAATTTTCTCGTCTGGCTGCTACAGAAGCAGCACACTTGGAACTGTCTAGGCAAAACCTGCATATTTCACCTTAAATTACTGATAAATTTTCTCTTCTTGTCAATTGTAGGTCAAAATGACTGGCACGCCTCAGGAGGAATTCATAGGATCAGTTAGCCCTATGTTGAAGCCAAGTGGATCTCTAGCCTTGCTTCATCAAGCAGATCCTTCTGGCTTGCTGTGTGCTCGGCGCATTGACACGTTTTTGCGCCAACACACGTTGTGGCACTCCCGGTGGGACCCCACAATCGTCATGGCGACTTACAACAATAGTGACATCCTTATGGTGCTTGATGAAGACCTACCTGATGAGGATAAAGATGTCATCAGCAAAGCTATAGAAGAATTTCAAAACAAGTGTTTCTTATCCTACACCAAGACACATGACAATAAAGTTGTTCACAAATATCCACTACCAAGAGTTCTATTGCATGGGTAGATAGATGCAGATGAAGCTAAGGATACCATATTGAACCATAAAACGGTTTTCTTGAACACATTCCACAACACCATGAAAGAGGTGTTTCATGGATTTCCAATTGATCAGGTTGGGCTGGCTTATTACAACATTCGACATCCATTGACTCAAGGGACTAATCAGGATGATACTAGCCATCAAGAAGCAGCACTAACTAGTAATGATGATGCCCAGGAAATTCAGAGCTCATCTAAGCAAATTCAAGGTACCACCACCAATCAAGTACAAAATAATTTTGGATCAGTGATGAAGTATGTGCAATATCCCATGGGGCAAGGTTAGAACCAGATGGTTAATTTTGGCATATCAGGCCAAATACTATCATTGGCTCAAAAAATAGCACCATCAGTTCAAAGGATTCATAGAGATATAGATCCTAACATTTATAACCAGAGGCTTCAAGCAGCAAACTAGCAAAGGACCCAACAGATAGAGATTCCATAAGGATATCATTATGGCACAGATTACAATACCCTTCACATGATTCCAAATCCAGGGTATCAAGGTACCCAAAATTTTAATCCATAGATGGGTCAACAAATGCAGAAAAATCTAAATTCAAATGCTTATGAGTTACTGCTTAGAGTGACCGAGATGATGAAGAATCAGTTTGGTCTGAAGCCAAAAGGGCAGACCATCTTGTACAAATGCCCATATCCAGAGTGGTATGATTTAGTCGCTCTTCATACAAATTACAGGCTCCTGGAATTTGCTAAGTTCACTGGCCAAGATAGCATAAGCATAATAGAACATGTCAGTCGGTATCTTACATAGTTGGGCGAAGCATCCATTGAAGAGGCCCATCAAGTTCATTTCTTCTCCTTGTCCCTGTTAGGACCAACCTTCACTTGGTTTTCATCATTGCCAGTTAACTCCATTGCTAATTGGGCTGACCTAGAGAAGTTTGATACATATTTTTACACTGGGACAGGAGAAAAGAAAATTACCAATTTGATGGCTATAAGTCAGAGAACTAATGAATCAGGCACCAAGTTTCTTCAGAGGTTCCGAGAGACCAGAAATTTATGCTTCTCATTGAACTTAACTGATGATTACCTAGCTGCTTTGGCCATTCAAGGAATATTGCCAACATGGAGAGAGAAGCAAATGGGACAAGAGTTTGACAACTTAGGTTAGTTGGCTCAACGAGTGGCAACACTCAATAGCAAATTTCAGAACATGCGTAGAGATACTCAATTCTAGAAGGGTGCTGCAATTGCCAAAACCTATAATCCATATTCAATTGATGATGGCTATGAAGATGATGAAGAAGAAGAGGTTGCCATGGCTGAATGGAATTGGGGTAAGAAGATAGTAATGGTGCCAAATCCTTGGGGAAGAGGAGTCGAAGAGAGCTATGATTTTGATGTCACAAAATCAGACAAGCTCTTTGATTTCTTACTTGAGAAGGGACATATCAAGTTGCCCAATAATCATGTTATGTTGCCCCCTAATCAGTTGAAGAATAAGAAGTTCTGCAAATTTCACAATGCCACTTCTCATTCTACTAATGAGTGCAGAGTTTTTCGGCAACACATACAGAGGGCTATTCAGCAAGGAAGGCTCAAATTTGATACACATCGAAAGATGAAAGTTGATGATAATCCTTTCCCAAGGGATCAGAACATGGTTGATGCTAGGTTGCTCAAAGGGAAAACTGAAGTCCTAACATCAACTAGATCAATAGAAACTAGAATAGTCGATCCCGAGATGCAATTATTGGCTAATGAATATAGAGAGATTAGAAGGCATCGTGACCAACAAAAGAGTCTATATGGGCAGGGAGAGACATGAAGGGATGGGTCGACAAGGTCACGTGTTACATCTCAAATTTTGTTGAATAAATGGCAGCGACAGAATGAAAATGATTATCAGCATTGGTTAGAAGAGCAAGAATACCAGCGTCAACAAGAAGATGAGAGGTATGAAAGAAAGCAAGCTGAATCACATTGGAATTGTCCTTTCTTCAGACAATGTTGGAATGAAGGTTTGAAATTGTCTACTAGAAATAATTGCCCAAAATACAACAAGCAATATTGGGAGTTTAGGCAATCTCAAGCCAACCGCCGGTATATCTATGCTTGAGATGAGTATCATAATAATAATATGGAACAGCGCTTAAAAAATAGAAGTGTTTATAATCGGCTAGGAAAGCTAGTTGTTGATCAAAATTGGGCTGATTATGAAGAAGTTAATGAGGAAGGATATGTTTGGCAGGAAGGCCAATGGTGTCCAGGAGGTTTGATAAGAAGCCAGAAAAGAAGGGTGTAATGCCTAAGGAACAGAGAGCTAGAACAGGCTCAGGTGTCCGATAGACCTCAAGTGTGGCATGCTAAACAAACTGCCGGTAGGGGTCAACCATCGGCTAATATTCAAATGGCTTTTCTATTACCATCAGAATTTAGAGCTCCAGCAGACCAAGAAATCTATTTGAATTTTGATAAATTGGAGTATGAGGAAATATGTCATAGAACCGACCAATTTATAAGAGCACAAGTACAAAAACAATCACCGAAACGATCAAATTCTCGAACTTGAGCCCATATAAACCCGGTAGTCAACCGAAATCTCGAAGGATTTCAAACCAACTTGCATACAACCTTGATCACAGTAATTCAACATAACATATCGTACGTTACAACATTTCGCATACGTTCGCAAATAGGTTACATCATCACAGAGTCATTGTTATTACAAAACAAGTCTTGTAAACATGCGGAAGCAAATAGTTTACTCACACCCCGAGTTCAAATACACATACTGGTTTGCTGATCACGGCCTGCAAAAGCATTCAGATAAGAGAACGGAGATCATGCCCATGATCTAGTCTTCATCACCCGCCGGGTGGAGACAATACTTGCAGAATCCCTGATATAGAAGGTCATCTGCAACAAAAGGGAATAAACCCTGAGTACAGGAATGTACTCAGCTAGACTTACCCGTCGAAAACCAAATAAATGACACCAAGGATCATGCATAGCTTAATGTAGTGGAGCTAGCTGACACTTTCTTTTTGTAGAAAAGCATAAGTAATAATGATCAACTCTTAACCTGAACTAGCAGTGACTTTTTAGCCATTAACCTGTCATCTATATTAGCACCTATACTAAGCAATCATTTTATTAGGGTGCAAACATTAATAACCATATCAGGTATTCATTGTGGCAACCTTATCATCATCCATTTAACCATATCGTTAAGTTAATTGAATCTACGTTGCCGCTGCTCAGTCAAGTTCTCACTATCCGGGAGAGACGGCGATTCGAATCGATTCCTATCCAGCTGGAGGGGTATTCCTAAACACAAACCCTGCTTCCCCCGTCAGGGTCGCAAACAAGTCACCTTTGGTACGATTCAGGAGTCGTGGGTCCGAACAGATCGGCATTCTTAGAGAACCACTCTGCCAAGGTTGTTCGGGACTCTAACCCGCCTTGGACTTATGTCAATGGCTCTCCGCACATCCTTACTACCTCCAGAGTGCCACCACTGCTCGTGTTCCCGGCCTAAATCGAGCTACTAGGCTTCGCGGTTGGAACGACTTATCCGGCCAGCTAAGTGTTAGGCTGTGTTCAACATGACACAAGGACGTACAGTGTATCGGTCCTTAAACGACACAGACGGAGTCACTATGTTCAAACCTACACAAGACCCCGTCCGGTCTTAATTCATTATTCACATGATTCTTTTCCACGATAGCAAATATAGCCAACCGTGATCCACCTCATCCTAAAGCTCGCAGGTGACAGGAAATCACCTGACTTCTACCGCACTAAGCATGGCTAAGCATTTAACCCATTCCTGAACTTAAATAGGATTCCAGTGCGATATCTGGACAAGGAAGGATATATAATGCAGCAATTGGTTCCAACCAATTCCTATACTTAATGCATCATCAACAATAAAAGATACTCAATGTATTTGTAAAAACATGGGAGGCTTAATATGCTTCGGGGCTTGCCTTTCAGGAACGAGGAAGGCTGGTGGTCAGGGCACTCGGGCAATTCCTCCACGGCGACTGCTTCGTTGGCTTCCTGCACCTCGGGCTCCTCCTCCTGGTTGGCTCCCTCAAACTCCAACAACGTCACTCCCTCCGGCACACCTATTGCATGATTGTGCAAGATAAATATCATGGATGCACATGAACAAATGTCAGGGATGCTCGGGGAATGCACATGTTCGCTGTAGTTTGCATATTCCAACTTAAGCCCTATTCAAATCACTTTACTTACCAAGTTTATACAACCTAATGTATAATTGCTCATCTTCAGTTAATGACCTAGCACCTGCACCTAAGCATATTCTCAAGTTAGGCTAACCCCTAAACAATCAACGAGAACATTGCACAAGTATACACTCAAGCATTTGTATTTCAACAAAATGGAGACTATGTAGCGGTACAATAAACTAGCCATAACTGGAGATTTATAAATCCAATTGACATGCAATAAGACAATCTGGAACGCTTATGAAATTTTCTACAATTCATTTTCAGACCTCAGAGCATGATTCAAACCTTTACTAGGTCGAATTCATCAATCAACAGAGTTCTACCCTCACAAGGCAGAGAATAAGCAAAAACTGAAACCTAACTTTAAACAGCTGTAGTTTCTAAACTACTAGGCCAAATGCCCTCAAATTTTTACAGGAGCTAGATACATAAATTATCTACAACTCTTGTATTCATTACAATCACAGAAAACCAAAATATCATGGGGAGCTTTCTAAAGTCCCCAGATCTGTCCAGAGGGACATAATGCAAACGAAATAATTAGTAACTCATGATGTAAACATATAATTGGACAAAACTAAATCTACTCACATGTCACACATATTACAAGAACATCAGAAAGTAGGGTGTTCATTCCCAAAACATTTCCTCTATTACCTTTCTTAATTTATTTAATTAATTAGAGGAAATAGTAAATATATATGAAAACTACACCATTAAATCTACAAAAATTACAGTAGACACTACATGCCCTAAGTGGACTACCATAAAAATTTCACACCATTTTAGTAAGTACAACAGCCTACACAAAAATGGTAAGGTAGAATGGCTTAAAATGACATAATTAGGAAATCTTAGTGAAAAGTGTCAAGCAATAGATTTCTCATTTTTCCTAGCATCATTCTAGCATAAGAACCTTACTCACCAAATTTTACCTATAGTGGATCTATAAAAAATTATGAAAATTCACACAAGATCCATCCATTGATAAAAAGAAATTCTATAACTCAAAAACTATACATGCACTAGCTCTGAAATTTTAACCATAGATTCTACTAAGCAATAATAGATTACCCACAAAATTTCATCATTTTTGGACCACAGAAACTCAAGATAAAATTCAAACAAGTTTGCATGTATCCAAAAACACATTTCAACGTCCTATTTAATTTATCCAGAATTTCTAAAACATGTGCTCATATAATATTTTTATTAAATACTAGACATGACCAGGAACTTAACAAAATTGGAACCATCACATTTGGATCTACCAAACTTGAGTTACACATTTTTGAATCTATACCCAAAACTGTGAAAAACAATTAAACAAAACAAAATGGAAAACCTACACAGCTACTGGGCCAGCCCAAGGAAACGGCGGCCCATGAACACGCGCTGGCACAGCCCAGACAACGGCGTGGCCCCCGCTGGGCTCCCGCCTCAGTCGCGGCGCTGACAAGAGGGCCCACGCGTCAGCGAGAGAAGCAGGGGAGGAGGAACTGCCGGTGGCGTAGTTTGCCACCGGTGGCTTCTCCAGCGAAGGCAATGGTGCCAACTTGTTCGCCTCCCCTAAGCGGACCTAGGGGAACCCTTTATTGCAGCTACTGACGCAGCTAGAGGCTATGGCGATGGCCACGGCGACGCTCGGCCACGGCACGGCCGGCTCCGGCGAGGCTACGGCACTACGTCTCGAACGGGAGGTGCTATGAGCTTCAGTAGTGCACCTAGGATCTAGCGCGAGGCAGAGGAGGGGATGGGAGGGTCATGGTGGCGGTTGTCCACGTGGAGCAACAACGCTAGCGAGAACAGCCATGGCGGTGGTGGGACGAAGCTACGATTTTGCCCTTACCACGGCGCAATCGGACCGATGGTGGGGTGGAGAAGATAGAGGAGACCACAGCGAGGCTACAGGCGGACGGGGCAACCCATTTTCATGGTGGCGAACGTGCACGACGACGGCGATGTGCGGTCGGTAATGGCGGATGGCTGCTGTGGCTTGGCGCAGCGCGTGGGGAAGGAGAAAGGAAAAGCAAATGGCGCGGTGAGTGCGTCGGGCAGGCGCGCGGGGTGCTCTTCTCGCGGCCAGCAGCGCCAGGTGGCACGTGGCGCGTGGCAGCAAGCTCAGGCGACTGGCGACACACGGCACACACGCGTCAGGCGTTTTCTGAAACAGAGATCACTATAGCTTGACTGAAACGCTGATTCAGTTAACCTTATCGAGCCTGACAGCGTTACTTGATGGCCCTCATCCTCCTAATCCGTTGGTCATTAGCGAAAACATTCTAAATGAAAATTGTACCCCTTTGTATAGTCTACAATTCTTATTAAAAGACCAAGACCTAATTCCCAAAGAATCATGAGTAAAACCATCCCCAAAGTCGAGCCAATGAAACTGAAAACTGGTTTTTGACTTAGAAATTTTCTGAGTTTCCAAATAGCCCTCAAAACTGACTTGTGGGCCATTTTTTAGCATGTTCTGCACATTTTCATGAGATGGTCATAAAATAACTTTTGTTCCTTATATAATTCTCTACATCTTTGCTTTAGGTTGCTTAGACATGCAAACATCCTAAGCCACACTTTTTAAATAGTCAAACAAAAGGGTTTAGGGGTCAAATTTGGTCAAACCATGACTTCAAAAACCTAATTAGTCAAAGTGACCAACATGAACAATGTTCCAAAAGACATTCTATGTGTAACTAAGTTACTTACAAGCATTTTTAGCCACACCATGCATTGGTCACACAAGAATCAAGCAAGATATGTACTGAAACAATGAAAAACACAAGAAATGTTGCAAATGTTTCATAGTCATGTTTCACACGTTTCATGATCTTGTTGCATAGTATTAACTAACCTTGTTTCACTAAGTGAGTGGCACATATTGCACTTAAGTGTTGCACACTTTACATTTCATAAAAGAAACAACACACATGAAATATACAACATGTTGCAATGTTTCAAAGACATGTTTCATGTGATATAAGCTTGTGAATGAATGAATGATGCTCATATCCATGAAATGCAAGTGCAAATGTGGAAGGCAAACACCTAGGGTGTTACAAAATAGTTGCCAAGTTGACAGTGATACAACAGGCTATATTAGATAAACCAATCAAGCATTGGCACTTAAAGGCCTTATATGTAAAAGGTTTTGTTGATGGGAAGCCGATGAGCAAGATGTTGGTGGATGGAGATGCTTCTATCAATCTTATGTCTTATACCACTTTTCGCAACCTTGGCAAGGGACTAGGAGATTTGATTGAGACTGATATGATGCTTAAGGATTTCAGGGGTAACACATCCAAGACCAGAGGGACAATGAACGTCGAACTGATGATTGGAAGTAAAACTTTGCTCACCACATTCTTCGTCATTGATGGCAAAAGGTTCATACAGTCTACTCCTTGGTCATGATTGGATTCATGCAAATTGTTGTGTGCCATCAACCATGCATCAATGTTTGATTCAGTGGCATGGAGATGATGTTGAGCTGGTTCACACTGATGAATCTATGAGTATTACAACAGCCGATCCAGTGTATTGGGAACTAGAAGACTTTAAGTGTTTTTCTAGCAAGCTATGGGAAGGAGGCTTCATTAAGATCAATAATGAAAGCCAACAACCAATCCAAGCAATTGGCTATAAGAGTTTGTTTTAGTGGATAATCCAATAGATGGCATAGGTGATAAGCTAGGACATGGCTTCACGTCGACCGGTGGATTAAGGAAGATAGTCATTGGTCCTGGAGATAGGCCTAGGCCAATGTATGTGAGCACTAAGTCGAATAATGAGTACAAGCCAGAGTTGATAGATTTATTAAAGGAAATTTAAAGATTATTCTGCTTAATAAGATGCTTGGCCTGGATCGGTCGATTGTTTAATCTTTGGTCTGAAGACTTATGGTGCAACCTATCAAGAAGTGATTAATGGAAAATGTTTGAAGGAATATTATCCTAGTGTTTGGATCAACACTTGACAACCAATTTGTTTAGTCATTGGCTCTAATAGCCGGTAATAGAAGGGAATCACCTTTAGTTCAAAATTAACCCAAAAGGGGAAAAGCCGATACGAAATGTATCGCCTATAGAGCGAAAACAAACACAGAAGCAACCATGACATATACAAAGGCATTGCAGAAAGTACACAGATACAATCATAAAAGGACAGAAGATTTAGTTCATTGATCAGCTTGCCCTAAATACAAACTAATCGAAGACATTGTTTATCACATCCAGAGTGGAGTGATGTCCACGATGGCCTCTGCTGCATCAACGAACTCCTCGATCAAGTCCTCACGCTACTTGGGGCTGTCGCCCATTGGGAAACCAGTATCCATGGTATGGAGCTCGTACCTGGTCTGGACCTACACCATGGGCAGCGCCACTGATGCGTCATGACGGACGCCATAAAGGGCGATCTCCTGGATGCAGGCTAGAACATCATGGAGGCGAGCATTGATGAGTGGACCCCAGGCATTGACGGCCATCGTGGTCATGTTCGCCGCTAGTTGGAGGGACTCCAACTACATCATCAAGACTGGTGATCACAGAAACAAAGGAACTATCTAGATAAAGACAGTAGAAATCAAAGTAAAGATGTTCCTAGAGTCCATCTTACCCACCACCATGGTGTCAGATTTGGCCAGCCACGCTCGAGCAGCGCTGGCCTCTTCCTCAGTGGCGTGAAGAGTGGCTTGAGAAACCCCAAGGTGGATCTCAAGCTAACCATTTTCTTGAGTTGCCTCAGAATAACGGTCCTGGGCTACCCTCTACTCCCAGAGGAAATGCCGGGCATCAACGTCGTTATAGGAATCGGAGGAGTCCGACGACGAGTTCGGTGTAGAGGCAGCATCAGATACAGCATTAGAGGGCTCACCAGCCCTGGGAAAAGGATAAAGGTTGTCATTCAAGAAGAACCTATAGACAAGTTAGAAAAGTTCATCGCCATGAATAGAAGATATCGATCTCACCTCATGCGTCAAAGGCACTGGCTCACCGACATGTCCTCCTCTAGAATCTCCTCTGCCACACGTTTGCCTTGGTTGTCCTTGTTGGCCATGAAGTTTGGTTGGATCTACAAGAAGGGGGAAGAAGGCTGCTATAGAGTTTGCGAGGGTGGAGAAGTGCAAAGGAACAGGAGCAGTTGTGAGTATAGATGTGTTCGAGCCTAGAGCCCTCGGTCAGTATTTGAAGCCACTAAGCGAGGTGGTGGGCATCTCAGGATGTGCAAAAGGCACAACCGCAATTAATAAGAGGTGAAGCACCACCACACTAATGCCAAAGAGAATGCAGCTAAGAACAGAAGATTAAGGGGTTTTCTTAATAAAGGTCATGTTTTCAGACTTAATTGGATCAAAGTTAGAAGTCTGGAATTGGTTATTTACAAATTGGCTCTTTAGTTGAGACAAGAAATACAATAAGGCGACAGACAATATGGTTATCACAGGTGCTACACAAAATACATGTTGATACACAGATTACAAGTCTAGAACATCCTAGATTACTTTCAATGCTTCTAGTTGGATAGCGTCGACTTCCGTGATTTGTTGCTTATCCTCTTCGGCCAATCTAGGAATATCCTCAAGGCTACTATAGATGGCCCTGCCTTCTCTGGCCTTGGCCAGTAGTTCTTGTTTCTTCTGCTTGATGGCATCAGGTATTTGGGCTAGATTGGACTTGTGGCGATCAATGGCAGCCTTCACATTCTCCAATTCCTTCTCAAGTTCTGCACACCTGGCTTCTAGTTGGGTCAGCTCTGGATCGATCCTGAGAGAAGAGTTCTTTAAATCATCGATTAGCTATGTTAGCTCTTTAGCCTCTTGCCTATTGGAGTCCTACTTGGCCAATAAAGCTTCACGGTTAGATAGGTTCCTCTGGGCCTTTTTCAACTTTGGGGGTTGATCTTCGATGATAGACAAAGATGACAAGACCTTGGTAAGAATCGAGGATGAATTATCCTTAAAGGCCAATGAGACTCTCTGCATTGAATCTACATCTTGGACCAACTTGGCTAAATTCTTCTCAAGCATTGGCAATATATGGCTTAGCCGATTTCTGGTCTCTTATGATAAAGCTTCCTTAGAAGAGATGACTGATAAACTGATTTCATCTTCATCTAAATACTCTTTAAGGTTGAATGTGTAGCTTGGAGCTGGAAGATTAAGTGCCTACATATAAGGAAATCTTGTTAGGAGGATTGAATCAGTTGATAATAAGATAAATGATGAAGTAAATGTGGTACCTTCTCTGAGATAGCTTCCATATGAGAAGAAGGAATGGTTGATGATGCACCAATGATATCTGGTTGAATCAGCTCTAAACTCTCAACATTGGTATCTACAAACATCAAGGAAGATTTTTAGTTCATGATTGTTGCAGAAGGATAAAATGGATATATGATTTTCTTACCATCAGTTGTGTGCTGAATTGAGGAATTAACAATCTAAGTGTCAACAATAGCAGGATCATTCTCAATGCCAATAGGATCATTGTCAATAGGTTGACTGTCAGACTCCTGCTCTTGCATGGGTGTTTCCTCAGAGAGTATTTGGAATGATAAATGGTCAGATGAAGGGTGAAAACTGAATAAAAATCAAGAATTTTAAGAAAAATACCTTGGCAACATCAGGGGGTGAAATGGAAGGACTTACATCTTTTGCTATCTTGGAAGCATCGGTTGTTTCAACCAAAATCGGCTCCTTTTGAGGATCGGCCGATGAAGGTTCAGTTGATGCTGACTTGAATGCCTGGGACAATAGTTCCACACCTAGGGTAGGTTGAGACACAATGATTGATAACTGTGAAGAAAGGAATGAGATTACAAGTTGAATATCACTTTGAGATGAGGGGTAATTGTTTTACCTGGGTAGTTGATGGTCTTGTTCTATGAAGTCTTTTCCCAGTAATGGTTTTCTAGGTTGTCCCTTGGGCCGCCTTGCGCTTTGAAGATTGATACGTTATGATTGTGGAGGCAACATGAGTTTTCATCAGCTTCTTTAGTGGAGGTGCAGCTGATCCTATTCTTGAAACTAGGAATGGTGCCTGATAGTCTATAGGATGCCCCTTCGTGTCCAAGGTTGGGGGATCGAATTCGATGTCCTAAAAAGGTCTAATATAAAAGTTGGTGGGGGAATTCATTGAATAATTTTTCTAAAAAAGGGATGGTAAGTTACCTCGCTATCAGAAGCAAACTCTCCATCTAGAGCTATGCATCTAGGATGGACCGGCCCACAAAAGAGATGGGAGTGCCATTCTTGCCACCAAGAGTCAAAAATGTTGGAAGAGAAGTTGACTCTTGTCCAATCATGCAAGCAAAAGGAAGGGAGATCTGATCCTAGTTGGAAGAGTCTGGAGGATTCCAGTACTTCACTAATACCCTCACTTGGCATCAATATATCCTTGAAGAATAGTTGAGGAGGCAGTTGACCAAGGCCAAATTGATGAGCTACAAAAGAAGGGTTGTAAAACTCATAGGTTGGAAGGTTGCCTAGAAGGAAGGAACTTATAGACATTTTGCCTTGGCCATGATGAAATTTGGCTGGAAGAACACAAGGTTTGATGAAGGAGTTGAAGATTGCAGCTGTCGTTTCGTCTGAGCAGCCTGATTCAAATTGAAATTAAATGGGAAGACCAGCTCACTATTCTCATCCTCATCTTATGGTAGCCAAGTCAGGGTATCTGCATCAAACCCACTATAAAACCTCTTGAAGAGATGGCCAACATCGACAGCAATCGTTATGGCTGATGCGGCTTCACCATAGTCATGCATTGGTGGGTTCTTCCTTCTTTGCCTCTGTATTCCTCATCAAAGTTGGAGGAGGGGAAGCTCAAATTCTAGAGATTTGGCCTTACAATCTTATGCATATACAAGATTAACCACATTTGTATTAGCCACCAAGGGCCGCTGATGGTGTCACTGCTTCATTCTTCAGCAGTTGAGTGGCCACCTGATGCATCAAATGGTATGCTAATCCCAACAGATATTTGCCAAGAGGAATTTCATCGCCTACTACCAGATGCTCTGCCATGAGCTTATGATTGTAAGTCAGACCACAAGATGACCCATAGAAGATGAATCTTTCTAACCACATATTCAGGAAAGCTACATATTCTCTTTCGCTAACAGTTGACCCATCTCCATCATGGTTCAGAATGTAGATTGCCCATCCTGTGTAGTCTGATATTTTGGCTAATTTCTTGGATCCAACACTTAAAAAGTCATAAGGTTGCATTGATCCTGTTATTCTAAGGCCGGTCAACAAGTAAACATCGACCAAAGTGATGGTCATTGGGCCGTTACAAAAAACAAAAGCATTTAGGGTGTTAGATCAGAAATAAGATGAAAAAATCAGGAGTGAATCATTCCGCTCCATCTCAGACAACGAGAGTGTCAAGCATTGATTCAAGTCATAAACCTCCCAATCTCTAGCCTTTTTATTTGATACCCTATGAAACCAGTCTCTCCATCCCCTAGGCATTTTGGGCCAGTTTTTGAAGAGAGTTTTGGTGTTCTAGGAGGACAAATCCACTATAGATTGTTTAAAGGGGATTTGGTTGGTTTCTTGACGAATAAAATCAGATGGATCAGGGTCACCCATAGGCCCAAGAAAATAGACATTGGGAGCAACAGTCGATGGGATCAAGATGTCATTCCTCATTTCCTAGAAATTAGATTAAATAAATTTGAGAAGAAAGGAAATGTTGGGTAGCGGCTAGTACTTGGAAAGCGAGAACTTGGAAGCATACCTCAGGGACATGGTCACTGGTCGCCATTGTAGCCAAAAGAGATTTGAATCTATGGAAGATCGCTTGAATAAAAGCTTGATAGGGAAGAAGACTTGCTAGGGTTGAGGCTTTGGTGATGGCGGCGTCGACTGTTAAGATTTGCTCGAGAAAGAAGGGGAAAGCAAATGGGCCGAGTAAGTTGGAAAAGATATTGCTGGGATATTATATAAAACTCAGATCAGGAAGTCAGGAGTCACGCGTATATCTCAGAATAAAACGGTTGCGACGTGGTAAACAGGTAAATAGGAATTTTGGAATAAAATCATTTTTATCCCAAAATTGGGGGGCATATTTTTACACCAAAATTTGGGAAGAAGAATGCGGGAACTCGAAGCTTTCGAGATCATGTCAATCAAGGAATCGATTGTATAAGGATTGATATCAGCTGATTTAGACGTAGCACTGGAATCGGCTCTCTTTGAATGACGTCAGCAGATAATGACAATGAGCTACAGTTGGCGCCGGGAAATACATATCGGACTCTACAAAAAGGGAAAGATTAGGGTCCAAGTTATCTTAAGTTAGAAATGTTTTCTTTTATACCAAAGATTGTAATGAGTCATACTTAAGTACAATTCATGCTTAGGCTCCAGGTATAAATATTGGACCCTGGCAATTGTAAAAGGGACACCCAATCAATCAATACAAGTTACTATTTTTTAGCTTTATGCTAACCCTTAGGAGTAGGAGTAGTGTAGATCTCAGTGAGTTCTTCAACAAGTAGGGCTACATCAGTCTGGCCGACCTCCGGCTTGTCTGTAAGTACCGTCATGGCTTATACTTCTATTTGTACGGCTGCATCGGTTAATTTCGACCTCCACTGTGAACTCTAGTATAAGCTAGTTATTGACTCTTATCTAGTTCAAGTACGACTACATCGGTTAAGTTCGACCTCCACTGCTCGAATAAATTAAGGTCAAGTTATCGGCTCTACCTAAGGGTGGCGTCCTTCGGGAAGATTCATTAAGTTACCTATCTTGCTTATGTTCTTATTGTTATTAGTTTTCAACAACATCAATCTGCCTGATCGAGATCGATCTATATCGGCCTCACATCCTTCTAGTTTGTCATTTGCTTTGTTACAATACGATATTTCTTACTTTGAGTGACGGGTTATGTTTTATCGGCTATTCTACCTCGATCTTGATCATGCATAGTATGCGGTTAAGGCACGCATGATCTTGAAGAGGTTTACTAGCTAGTTAAATCTGGTCTATAGTTCGCTATTATGGCTATAACAATCCAGTCGATCCCCACTGATGGCACTTTAGATCAGAGGATGTTAGTTGGTACATTTGTTCTCGATCAGGTGTGACCTTAACTGTTTGCTATGCCTGCATTGGCTAAATAGCCAATCACCTATGCTTTAACACCTACAGTGTGTCTCCATGATTCTGTTAAATGTGAATAGATCTGTGTACTTTAAAGGTTTGATTTGTTGTCTTTATCACATCTACCATCGATCCAGTTGAACCCCACTGTTAGAGATAACAGGTTAGGTCTGATGACTTCATAGGTTTGTCCATGTTAAATAGTTGATTGTTCACATGTTGCAGTCCCTTTTCACCTGAATCAGCTATTTCAGCCGATTTGCTTGAGCGTTCACACATATAGCGTGTATTTTGGAAAGCCTGTCAATGTATAGATGGTTTTATGGATTTTGTGGTTTTGGTTTCTTATTATCATCATAGCTACCATCGATCCTGTCGAACCTCACTATTGATGGTAACAGATTAGATTCAGAGCGTTTGTAGATGCATGTGTACTAAACAATCGATTCGTTCGCATGGTATATCCTTTCTCGTTAGATTCATTCGCTCAACGCGTTACACTGGTAATACCCATGTAGTTGATGATTTTACTTAAATCTACGTGTATTGTACTTGTCAACATAAAATCAATCACGATCCATGAGCTTTACAGTCCGTAACAACTGATTTCTATGTGTATCGGTTATTTAGTTGATTTTTCTGTCTGGCGACTCCCAAAGCAGCACACTTAGAACTGTCTGGGCAAAACTAATATGTTCCACCTTAAATTACTGAAAAACTTTCTCTCCTTATCAATTGTAGGTCAATTTGACTGGCATGCCTCCGGAGGAATTCATAGGATCGGTTAGCCCTGCGTTGAAGCCAAGCAGATCTCCAGTCTTGCTCCATCAAGCAGATCATTCCGGCTTGCTGTGTGCCCAGCGCATTGTCATGTTTTTGAGCCAACACCTTCTTTTCCTTCTTATTCTCATCCTCATCATTGTCACTATTATAGGGACAATATGCTACAATGTGATCCTTGTACTTGCATTTGTAGCATCTTCTCACATACTCATTGTTGTGATCTCTTCTCTTTATTGCACCATAGCCCTTCTTCTTCTTCATGAATTTGCCCATGTTGCGCATAAAGTCACTAGCTTCTTCATCTTCACTTGATTCTTCTTTCTTAGCTTTGCCCTTACTCTTGGATGAGGTGCTAGCCTTGAATGGTACACTTTTCTTCTTCTTGTCTTCATCCTTGTTCTCATCTTGGTCAACCCCTTTCCTTTCCACATGGTATGTCTCTTGTGTTAGTGGTTATGTTCTTCAATCCTCCTCTTATGATGATCAATCTCAATGTCTCAAATCTTGGAGGTAAGCTCATCAAGAACCAATGAGAGACATCATCAGCATTTATCTTGTAACCCAAAGCCTTCAACATTTATGATCACTTGCAATCTATGAAACATCTCTAGAATGCTCTCATCATCCTTCATCTTGATGCTTGTCAACTTCCCTTGAGAATGAACACCTTGACACTCTTGACCGCCGGTGTGCCCTCATAAGTTTCTTCCAATCTCTTGCACACTTCACTAGCTCTTTCGCAATCCTTGATTTGCTCAAATACCTTAAAATCAATGGCATTGCAGATGGTGTTGAGAGCCATTGTATTGCATTTCTTGTTTGCCTTGTCTTGGTTGGTGAGATTGGTGGGATCAAGAATTACATAGTCACTCTCGGGCCACATCCCACACTTGATCAGTGATTGAACCATGATACATTTTCATCTTTCTCTTCCAATAATCATAACATGTGCCATCAAAGAAAGGTGGTTTGCCCCCCACATGGTTGAACACAACTTGAGCCATCTTTTGACACCGAATGTTGTTAAGCCTTAATTAAACGGTGATCATGGCTTTGATACCACTTGAAAGGTCCTAAATGGCTAGAGGGGGTGAATAGCCTATACAAATTTCTAGAAATTCACTAAAGCAAATTATTAGTAACTTAAATGGCAAAATACAATCTTGCTCTAGCTCTACAAGGGTTGCAAGCCACCTACTCCACAATTATAGTTGTCTATGATCTCTATGACAAGCAAAGTCTAAGTCACTACAAGCTAAGTTAGTGAGCTCTCAAAGACTAGGCTAAAGAGCCTCACTAACCAAACTACTCAACAAACAAGCTAGCTCTCAAAACTAATTACACTAAAGATCTTAGCTACACTAGAACGTAAATACGAGAGAGTGAGTAGCGTGATTATACTGCCATGGCAATAGATAATGAACCAATCAAAGAATACCAAGAGAATCAATGGGAGAATGCCAAGAGAATCAATGGGAGAATTCCAATCACAATTGACATAAGATTTTTCTTCTGAGGTTCATGTGCTTGCCAGCACGCTAGCCCCTATTGTGTGTCGACCAACACTTGGTGGTTCGGTGGCTAATAGGTGTTTCACAAACCTAGCCGAACACTTGGGTGCCGCAAGAACCTACCCAAAAGTGAGGTAACTCAATGACACGAGCAATCCACTTAAGTTACCTTTTGGCTCTCTACCGAGGAAGGTACAAGACCCCTCACAATCACTGGGAGATAGCCATGAACAATCACCAACTCATGTCAATGCTCCTCCACTGCTCCAAGCCGTCTAGGTGTCAGCAAACACCAAGAGTAACAAGAAATCCATAGCCACAACGATCCCCAAGTGCCACTAGATGCAATCACTCAAGCAAATACACTTGGAATCAATCTCAATCTCACTTTGATGATGAATCAATGATAGAGATGAGTGGGATATGTTTGTGCAAGTGAGTGAGCCAAGGCACCCCAAGTCTATTTATAGACACCCTCAAAAGATAGAGTTGTTGGGGTCTCGGGGAGGGGGTTGACTAGACTCACTGACCGGATGCACCCTAGCATCCGTTCGCTAGATGGTGTCCACCTGGCTCCCCTTTGAACCTTGCCTATCCATCTCTAGTGGTCGACTGACAATATGCTCAAGAGTTAAGTCATGACTGGATGCACCGAAGAAATTGATCGAACTCATGAACACAGTGCCCCATATTGTTTCTAGAAAGGTTCTAGAGCCGAATTTTAGTGACCAGACGCATCAGGTCAAAGGTGACCGGATGTGCCCCTGAGTCTGGTCCTCTCTGCTCTATTCTTTGCATTCCTCCACTAACTTACCTGACACGGGTACAGTGTCCCCAGGGGTTTGGTCCCTACTCAGCCCTCTTGGCCAAGCATTGGTTCAGTGACCGGACGCACCAGTCCAGGGTCCGGTCTCTACGCAGACAGAGTTCGGTCACTGACCTTCATCTCCTTTTCTTTTTCTATCACCTCAAACACTTTACCCTTGCTTCCAAGTTCCTAATCACAATGTGTATAACTCATGTGCCCGTGTGTTAGCAGTTTTCAATGGTCAAATGTTAGCACACTAGGTCCCTAGATGTATATGCTTGAATCACTTCACCTAGTGGCACTCGATAACCGCTTAGCCAAAGATTTCCACTCTTTATAGTACAACTATCGATTCTAAATATAATCACACTCTCTATAGTGTCTTGATCACCAAAACAAAAACCTATTTGATACCTTTGCCTTAATCAACACTTGGTTTTTGTTTTTCTCTTCTTTTCCAAGTTGGAGCTTGATCACCATCATCACATGTCCATCTCTATCTCTATGGACTTCATCACTTGCTCCACCACTTGGATTGGACCATCCTATCTAGTCACACACTTAGATGCAAGGATTAGTTTAGGTAGGTTTCATCAATTATCCAAAACCAAACTAGGGCTTTCAATTGCTCCTAGGAAACTGAAAGGGTTATAAAGAAGGCAAGGAGTGGCTCAGTGTGTCTAGGTCATCACTGCACCTGAAGCATCCAGAACTATGTCTGAGTTTCCTGATAACAACTTTCCTCCAGAGATACAGGACTTAGTGTAGGTCTATAGCCATCTGTTCTAGGAACCCACTTAGCTACCTCTTGTTGTAACCCAAGATCATCACATTCCACTGATTCCAAGAGCTGGTCCAGTAAATGTGAGTCCCTTAGGTATTCTCCACAATAAAAGACTAAGATAGAGCAATAGATCAAAGATATGCTCAAAACATTAGTTATCACTCATAGCTCTAGCCCATTCAGTTCACCAGTGTTCATAGTCAAGAAGAAAGATGGATCATGGAGATTTTATGTGGACTATTGGCACCTTAATGCCATCACATTAAAGACAAATACCCATTACCTATGGTGGATGAATTATTGGATGAACTAGCTGGAGCTCAATGGTTCACCAAGTTGGATCTAAAGTGTGGATATCATCAGATCAGACTAACTTGTGCAAATGAATTCAAGACTGTAATTAAAACTCATCAGGGCTTATATGAGTTCAAAGTCATGCTATTTGGCCTAACTAATGCACTAGCCACCTTTTAGAGCATCATGAATAGAATGTTGGAGCAATATTTGAGGAAGTTTGTGTTGGTTTTCATGGATGACATGCTGAAAGGTCCTAATGGCTAGAGGGGGGTGAATAGCATAATAAAAATTTCTACAACAACACTTAACAAAATGGTTAGACAATTATGAGGCGAAGCAAGTGTAGCGCTAGCCTACTCAAAAAGCAAGCCACCTACCACAATTCTAGTTTAGATAGTATCTATTCACATAATAGCTAAGATACTCATCTATGTTAGTGTGCTCTCAAAGGCTAACTAAAGAGCCACACCAACCAACCAAGCAAGCTCTCACAACTAGGTACACTAAAGAGCTTGACAACTAGTTTGCGGTAATGTAATGAGAGTGATCAAGAAGGTTATATTGCCGTGTAGATGAAGGAACCCATCAATCATGAGGATGAATAACAATGGAGACCAATCACCTCGGAATCAATGATGAACACAATGATTTTTACCGAGGTTCACTTGCTTGCCGGCAAGCTAGTCCTCGTTGTGGCGATTCACTCACTTGGAGGTTCATGCGCTAATTGGATTCACACGCCAAACCCTTAATAGGGTGCCGCACAACCAACACAAGATGAGGATCACACAAGCCACGAGCAATCCACTAGAGTACCTTTTGGCTCTCCACCGGGAAAGGTCAAGAACCCCTCACAATCACCACGATCGGAGCTGGAGACAATCACCACCCTCTGCTCAACGATCCGTGCTGCTCCAAGCCGTTTAGGTGGTGGCAACCACTAAGAGTAACAAGCGAAATCCACAGCGAAACACGAACACCAAGTGCCTCTAGATGCAATCACTCAAGCAATGCACTTGGATTCACTCCCAATCTCACAAAGATGATGAATCAATGATGGAGATGAGTGGGAGGGCTTTGGCTAAGCTCACAAGGTTGCTATGTTAATGAAAATTGCCAAAGGTGTGAGCTTCAACTGGCCATGGGGCTTAAATAGACGCCCACACAAAATAGAACCGTTGTACCCCTTCACTGGGCACAACGCGGGCTGACCGGACGCTCCGGTCAGGTTGACCGGACGCTAGACGTTAGCGTTCGGTCACCCGACGACCGCCATGTGTCCCAACTTTAATGATAACTTGTGTTCATCGGATGCTGTGCTATTACTGACCGGTCGCTGAACCACCAGCGTCCGGTCGTTTCTAGTAAGGTTCTAGAAACGCCTTTTGCCCACCGGACGCATCCGGTCATGCACGACCGGACCCCTCCATCGTCCGGTCAGAAACCCTAGCTTCTGAGCGTTGTCCGACAACAGGACTGGACTCACCTCACCAACGTCCAGTCAGTCCATGACCCAGCGTCTAGTCGATTAACTAACACTGGTGTCTATGCTACCACACTTGACCAGATGCGCTAGTCCTTCTAACACCAGTGTCCGGTCACTTAGTGACCAGCAAGACTAACTCCTTTTCACCTCTAACTTCTTCACCCTTGCTCAATTGTGCCAACCACCAAGTGTATCACCTTGTGCACATGTGTTAGCATATTTTCACAAACATTTTCAAGGGTGTTAGCATTCCACTAGATCCTAAATGCATATGCAATGAGTTAGAGCATCTAGTGGCACTTTGATAACCGCATTCCAAAACAAGTTTCACCTCTCTTAATAGTATGGCTATCAAACCTAAAAGTGATCACACTCTCTAAGTGTCTTGATCACCAAAACAAAATAGCTCCTATGATTTATACCTTTGCCTTGAGCTTTTTGTTTTCCTCTTTCTTCTTTCCAAGTGCAAGCACTTGATCATCACCATGGCATCATCATCATGCTATGATCTTCATTTGCTTCACCACTTGGAATGTGCTACCTATCTTATGATCACTTGATAAACTAGGTTAGCACTTAGGGTTTCATCAATTCACCAAAACCAAACTAGAGCTTTCAATCTCCCCCTTTTTGGTAATTGATGACAATCCTTATACAAAGATATGAAATAATATTCAATTGAATCCATGTTGCTTGCCCAAGCATTTTTACCATGTGTAAAGGATATGGACAAGTTTCATGAATCCTAAGTGGTAGCAATTGCTCCCCCTACATATGTGCTAAGAGTTTGGATTGAAGCTTGCACATATGCTTAGATAGGAAAAGTAGGAGACAATGTCTACCAAATGATGCTAAGGTATAAAAGATGGACCTTTGAAGCGTGATACCAATCGGAGTGCACCATTATACCATCCTTAGCACCATGGTTAGCTTGATACCACTTGTACACATGCTTTGAAAAAATACCACTTGGAAATACTTGGAAATGAAATCATTAGATATCCTATGCATGCTAGTTTTCATTTTATCATTCAAACCTACAACTAGCATACATCACACAAGCATGGATATTGAAATTTAAAACTTGTGCTATGCAAGCAAACATATGAAATGCACATTCAAATGAACCATACAAGTTCATGAGCTTGCTCCCCCTATTGTGTGCTCTCCCCCTATGACAAATTTTCCCTTATCACTTGTATCTTTATTTCTCTTCTCCTTTGTCACTTATGTCTTTGTTTCACTTATATATTTGCTTCTCTCCCCTTTCACTATCTTTTCACTTATCTTTGTGCACTATTTCTCCCCCTTTGTCATCAATGACCACAAAGGCTTTAAAAAAAGATAGTACCACTTGTAGGGTGGAGATTATCAATGTCAATCAATGGGGTGAGGATCATTTTCCCAAATTTGGTCCAATCTAGATCATTCACCAAAGATATTTAACTCAGTTTGATCCAAGGACAAGCTTCTTCACACCTCCAAATAAGGGTTATCTTGTACCATGTTGAGTTAAACACTTAGAGTTCATTTTCTAGATTAAACACTAGGTTTACAAGCCCACAAACATGTCATATGCTATCACTAGATCAAGTCAAGCATAGAAGCAATAGTGATACCATATAAACATCAAATTCATTTAATTTTCATGAATGAGCCTAATAAAATAGAACCACTTGAAAGGTCCTAATAGGATTAGAAATATGACTAGATGCACTAAACATGTCCTTAGCAAGGATGTATGTCATGCCAATCAACTTTTACCTTGAATAGCTCGAAGGAGAGGCATGTCATATGAGTGGGGGGTGCATCAACACATATTTGAGAAATCCAATATGTTCAACTCATTCCTTAGCTTGCAAAACCTTTTCTCATCCAATGGATTGGTGAATATGTCAGCAAGTTGATCTTCGGTGCCTACACTCTCAATGCAAATGTCCCTTTTTTGTTGGTGATCTCTTATGAAATGGTGACGGACATCAATGTGCGACGGACATCAATGTGCTTTGTTCTTGCATGTTGAACCGGATTGTTGGTCAACTTAATTGCACTCTCATTGTCACATAGCAATGGTAGTTTCTTGAACTTGATTCCAAAGTCACTCAAAGTGGCCTTCATCCAAAGTATTTGTGCACAACAACTACAGGTGGATATGTATTCGGCTTCGGTGGTTGATAATGCAACACTATTTTGCTTCTTTGATGACCATGAAACAAGTGATCTTCCCAACAATTGACATGTGCTCGAGGTGCTTTTCCTTTCAACCTTGCATCTCACATAATTTGAGTTAGAGTAACCAACTAGCTCAAACTTTGCTCCTTTGGGATACCACAAACCAAAATTTTGTGTATGCTTCAAGTACCTCAATATTCTCTTTGTAGCCTTCAAATGACTTTCTCTTGGTGAGGCTTGAAATCTTGCACACATGCATACACTAAACATGACATCCGGCCTTGATGCGGTCACATAGAGTAGGCTTCCAATCATAGACCGATACAATTTTTGATCCACCATATTTCCACTTGCATCACTATCCAAGTTGCCATTGGTTCCCATTGGTGTGCTAATGAATTTGCTATCATTCATGCCAAACTTCTTGATCATGTCCTTGATGTACTTGCCTTGACTTATAAATGTACCATTCTTCAATTGCTTGATTTGAAGACCAAGGAAGTAACTCAACTCTCCAATCATGGACATCTCAAACTCTTTAGCCATCATCTTTCCAAACTCATCACAAAAGTCTTGATTGGTTGATCCAAATATGATGTCATCAACATAGATTTGCAATACAAATAGATCTTTTCCAATCTTCTTGATGAAAAAAGTGGTGTCAACCTTGCCCATTGTGAACCCTTTAGAGAGTAGGAAATCCCTCAATCTCTCATACCATGCTCTAGATGCTTGCTTCAAACCATACAAGGCCTTCTTCAACTTGTATACATGGTTGGGCTTCTTGTCATCTTCAAAACTGGGAGGTTGCTCAACATATACTTCTTCATTGATGTAGCCATTGAGAAATGCACTCTTAACATCTATTTGATAGAGCTTGATGTTGTGGGCACAAGCATAGGCTAGCAAGATTCTAATTGCTTCCAATCTAGCAACCGGGGCATATGTTTCTCCAAAGTCAAGACCTTCAACTTGTGTGTAGCCTTGTGCTACCAATCTTGCTTTGTTCCTTACTACTATCCCATCTTGATCTTGCTTGTTTCTAAAGACCCATTTGGTTCCAATCACATTGTGTCCCTTTGGTCTCTCTACTAATTTCCATACTTGATTTCTTGTGAAGTTATTCAATTCTTCATGCATAGCATTCACCTAATAAACATCCTTCAGTGCTTCATCTATCTTCTTTGGTTCAATGGATGACACAAATGAGAAGTGTTCACAAAATGAAGCCAATCTTGATCTTGTTTGTACACCTCTTGAAATATCACCAATGATAGTGTCCAATGGATGATCCTTTGCAACATTAGTTGGTTGGAGTATTGGAACTAGATTGCTTGCACTTGCTTGATCATTGGATTGAGATGATGTACTAGCCACTTGATCTTGTTCATTGTCATGAGATTCACTTGCACTAACTTGATTTGTATCATCTTGCACATTTGAGTTAGAGAGCACTTGCACTTGATCATCTTCATCATCATTCACTTGCCTAGGCCTCAATTCACCAATATCCATGTTCTTCATGGCATTTGAAAGTTGAATGCCTCTAACATCTTCCAAGTTCTCATTCTCTTCTTGTGAACCCTTGGTTTCATCAAATTCAACATCATGAACTTCCTCAAGAGTACCACTATCCAAATTCCAAACTCTATATGCTTTGCTTGTAGTGGAATAACCAAGTAGGAATCCTTCATCACATTTCTTGTCAAACTTACCCAATCTAGTGCCTTTCTTTAAGATATAGCATTTGCAACCAAAGACCCGAAAATATGCAATGTTGGGCTTTCTACCATTCAAGAGCTCATATGGTGTCTTCTCTTTCAATCGGTGACAATAGAGGCGGTTGCTACAATAGCAAGCCGTGTTGATAGCTTCAGCCCAAAAGGATTGACTCACATTGTACTCACTAAGCATAGACCTTGCCATATCAATGAGTGTTCTATTTTTCCTCTCAACAAGGCCATTTGATTGAGGTGTGTACTTGGATGAGAATTGATGTCTAATTCCAAATTCATCACACAACTCATCAATTCTAGTGTTCTTGAACTTACTACCATTGTCACTTCTAACTCTCTTGATGGTTGTTTCAAACTCATTGTGAATGCCTTTGACAAATGATATGAATGTTGCAAATATGTCACTTTTATCCACTAGAAAGAATACCCATGTGTATCTAGTGTAGTCATCCACTATCACAAAGCCATATTTATTTCCACCGATACTAGTGTATTGTGTTGGCCCAAACAAATCCATGTGCAATAACTCAAATGCTTTACTAGTGCTCATCATGCTTTTCTTAGGATGGGTGTTTCCAACTTGTTTGACGGCTTGACAAGAGCTACAAAGTTTATCCTTCTCAAACACAATATCTTTCAAGCCTTTAACTAAGTCATGCTTAACCAATCTATTCAATTGTTTCATTCCAACATGACCAAGCCTTCTATGCTATAACCAACCCATGCTAGACTTAGTGAACAAGCTTGTAGATAATTTAGCTTCACTAACATTGAAATCAACCAAGTATAGATTCTCATATCTAAAGCCTTTGAAGATCAAGTTAGAGCCATCTACACTTATGATCTCTATATCATCTACCCCAAATATGCATTTGAATCCAAGATCACACAATTGAGCCACGGATAGCAAATTAAAGTTCAAGCTCTCTACTAGCAACACATTTGATATGCTCATGTCATTGGATATTGCAATCTTACCAAGCCCTTTGACCTTGCCTTTGCCATTGTCACCAAATGTGATACTATCATAACCATCAT
Organism: Miscanthus floridulus; assembly: GCF_019320115.1. NCBI lineage: Eukaryota > Viridiplantae > Streptophyta > Magnoliopsida > Poales > Poaceae > Miscanthus > Miscanthus floridulus. Next base: position 53,164,068 of record NC_089588.1, read on the forward strand.
TGCCATTGGTGTTGATTGAGTTGAACATTCTTGCATCACTAGTCATGGTTGAGTGCACCCACTATCAAGAACCCAATGCCTTCCTCTGGCTTTGTAATTGACCTACAAAAGAAGATCAATTCTTTTTAGGTACCTAAACTTGCTTGGGTCCTTGAAGGTTAGTCACTAAGCTCTTTGGTACCCAAATAACTTTCTTCTTTGAGCCCATCCATGGTTTACCAATGAACTTTGCCTTCACACCATTTGTACCCTTAGTAAGCATATAGCATGAATCAAGCTTTATGGAGGATACATTAGTATTTTTGGTCATGTTGTTGCATTCTTGCTCTTTATGACCCACTTGCTTGCAACTATTGCAAAACCAACCATTGTTCTTCACAAAACTAGTCTTGTGAGGAGCAAAGGCCTCCTTGCCTTTCTTGGGGGTATAGCCCAATCCTTCTTTATAGAGAGAAGCTCTTTGGCTACCCATGCACATAAGCAAGCAGTCCTCACCACCATAAGCCTTAGCCAAGGTGTGAGTGAGCTTATTGACCTCCTTGAGGCTCTCATTCTCAACCACTAGTGAGGCATCACAAGTGAGACCATCACTACTAGATGAGGTAGAGGTGGAAGTGCTACAAGAAGGGTTAGTAGGAGCAACAATGATAGGCATGGATAGTGATTCATCAATTATATCACAAGTTAAACCTACATTGCAAGTTTCAACATGCTTCTTTTTATTTTGCTCATCAAGCAAAGATGAATGAGCCTTTTCAAGCTTATTGTGAGCTTTGCCAAGCTTCTCATGGGCTTCCTCTAGCCTCTCATGAGATGCATTGAGCTCATCAAAGGCTTGCTTAAGGGCTACTAGTTCCTTACGCAAGCTTTTGCATTCCCTTCTCTTGATGTCAAAGTGTTCTTTAGCATCTTCTAGCATGTCAAATAGTTCATCCTTAGTAGGTTCATCATTATCACTATCACTATCATTTTCATTTTCATGTTCATTTTCATCATCATGCTCTTCATCACTTTCATCATCACAAGATTGTACCTTAGTGGCCTTAGCCATGAAGCATGATGAAGATTCAAAGAGAGAAGGCTTTTCATTGATAGCAATGCTTGCAAGAACCTTCTTCTTAGTGGTCTTGTTATCATCACTATCATCATCATCATCACTTGAGGAAGCATCACTATCCCAAGTGACTACATATGAACCACCCTTCTTCTTCTTGAATGCCATCTTGTCCTTCTTCTCTTTCTTTTCCTTCTTGTCCTTCTTCTTGTTCTTCTTGTTGTCATCATCATTGTCGCTATTGTATGGGCATTGAGCAACAAGATGATCTTTGCTTCCACACTTGAAGCACCTTCTTGACTCTTCTTTGTTCTTGGATGAAGACTTCTTTCTTCTAGCACGATATCCCTTCTTCACCATGAACTTGCCAAATCTCTTGACAAAGAGAGCCATCTTCTCATCATCATCATCATCCCAAGATTCATCTTCTTCACTTGATGTTTCTTGCTTAGCTTTGCCCTTGGATGATGTGGCTTTGAATGCCATGCTCTTCTTCTTGTCATCCTTCTTCTCATCTTTCTTCTCCTTCTTTTCTTCCTTCTCATTATCATCTCTATAAGTATCATTGGTCATTATATCTCCCAATACTTGGTTTGGTGTCATGGTGTCCAAACCGCTTCTTACTAGAATGGTGACCAATGTGCCAAATCTTGAAGGTAAGCATCTTAAGAACTTATGGGAGAAGTCCTTGTCCTTCACCTCTTCTCCAAGTGCTTTGAGATCATTGACAAGCACTTGAAGCCTATGGAACATCTCCGGCACACTCTCATCCTCCTTCATCTTGAAGCTTGCAAACTTCTCTTTGAGGATATATGCCTTAGCACCCTTTACCGCTAGAGTGCCCTCAAATGATTCTTCCAACTTCTTCCAAGCTTCATGTGCCATCTCAATATTATTGATTTGCTCAAATGTTCTTTCATCAATTGCATCATGAATAGCACTTAGAGCAATGTCATTGTTTTGGAGAAGCACTTCTTCGGCCGCGGTGGGATTCTCCGGATCACTAATCTCAATTTTGGTTTCTACCATCTTCCACACCATTCTATTGATTGACTTGATGTGTGTGGTCATCTTTGACTTCCAATAAGGATAATTTGTGCCATCAAATTGGGGTGGCTTCTTGGTGTTGTTGATTTGAGCTATTTTTACACCGAAGGTTGTTAAGCCTCAAATTACGGTGACCTCAGCTCTAATACCACTTGAAAGGTCCTAATGGCTAGAGGGGGGGGTGAATAGCCTAATAAAAAATTCTACAACAACACTTGACAAAATGGTTAGACAATTATGAGGCGAAGCAAGTGTAGCACTAGCCTACTCAAAAAGCAAGCCACCTACCGCAATTCTAGTTTAGATAGTATCTATTCACACAATAGGTAAGATACTCCTCTATGTTAGTGTGCTCTCAAAGGCTAACTAAAAAGCCACACCAACCAAGCAAGCAAGCTCTCACAACTAGATACACTAAAGAGCTTGACAACTAGTTTGCGGTAATGTAATAAGAGTGATCAAGAAGGTTACACCGCCGTGTAGATGAAGGAACCAATCAATCACAAGGATGAATAACAATGGAGACCAATCACCTCAGAATCAATGATGAACACAATGATTTTTACCGAGGTTCACTTGCTTGCCGGCAAGCTAGTCATCGTTGTGGTGATTCACTCACTTGGAAGTTCACGCGCTTATTGGCTTCACACGCCAAACCCTCAATAGGGTGCTACACAACCAACACAAGATGAGGATCACACAAGCCACGAGCAATCCACTAGAGTACCTTTTGGCTCTCCGCCAGGGAAAGGTCAAGAACCCCTCACAATCACCACGATCAGAGCCAGAGACAATCACCACCCTCCGCTCAATGATCCTCGCTGCTCCAAGCCATCTAGGTGGCGGCAACCACCAAGAGTAACAAGCAAAATCTATAGTGAAACACGAACACCAAGTGCCTCAAGATGCAATCACTCAAGCAATGCACTTGGATTCACTCCCAACCTCACAAAGATGATGAATCAATGATGGAGATGAGTGGGAGGGCTTTGGCTAAGCTCACAAGGTTGCTATGTCAATGAAAATTGCCAAAGGTGTGAGCTTCAACCAGCCATGGGGCTTAAATAGACACGCCCATGAAATAGAGCCGTTGTACCCCTTCACTGGGCACAACGCGGGCTGACTGGACGCTCCGGTTAGGTTGACCGGACGCTAGACCTCAGCGTTCGGTCGCCCGACGACCGCCATGTGTCCCAACTTTAATGGTAACTTGTGTTCATCAGACGCTACGCTATTATTGACCGGACGCTGAACCACCAGCGTCCGATCATTTCTAGTAAGGTTCTAGAAATGCCTTTTGCCCACCAGACGCGTCTGGTCATGCATGACCGGACCCCTCCATCGTCCGGTCAGAAACCCTAGCTTCTAAGCGTTGTCCGACAACAGGACCGGACTCACCTCACCAGCGTCCGGTCAGTCCATGACCCAGCGTCTGGTCGATTGACCGACACTGGTGTCTATGCTACCACACTTGATCAGACGCGCCGGTCCTTCTGAGACCAGCGTCCGGTCACTTAGTGACTAGCAAGACTAACTCCTTTTCACCTCTAACTTCTTCGCCCTTGCTCAATTGTACCAACCACCAAGTGTATCTCCTTGTGCACATGTGTTAGCATATTTTCACAAACATTTTCAAGGGTGTTAGCATTCCACTAGATCCTAAATGCATATGCAATGAGTTAGAGCATCTAGTGGCACTTTGATAACCACATTCTGATATGAGTTTCACCCCTCTTAATAGTACGGCTATCAAACCTAAAAGTGATCATACTCTCTAAGTGTCTTGATCACCAAAACAAAATAGCTCCTATGATTTATACCTTTGCCTTGAGCTTTTTGTTTTCCTCTTTCTTCTTTCCAAGTGCAAGCACTTGATCATCACCATGGCATCATCATCATGCTATGATCTTCATTTGCTTCACCACTTGGAACGTGCTACCTATCTCTTGATCACTTGATAAACTAGGTCAGCACTTAGGGTTTCATCAATTCACCAAAACCAAACTAGAGCTTTCACATACTAATCTACAACAACTCATTAGAAGAACACATTTAGCATTTTAAGTTGGTGTTCAAAACTTTGGCTGAGAACAAGTTTTTCATCAAAGCCTCCAAATGTGAAATTGCTAAGCAACAGTTGGAATATTTGGGCCATGTGATCTCTGGATCTGATGTGGCCACAGAGACCTCAAAAATAGTTATTGTTTCTTCTTGGTGGAGGCCACAAACAGTGAAGCAGTTGAGAGGATTCCTTGGACTTATAGGATACTATAAGTGTTTCATCAAACACTATGGAGTTATCAGTAGACCCCTGACTCAACTCTTAAAGAAGAATACCCAATTCCTCTAGACATCTGCGGAGTAGCAAGCTTTTGAAACTTTGAAACAAGCTTTAGTCTAGGCTCTAGTCTTAGCCCTACAAACTTCTCTAGGGTTTTCACTGTGGAAACTGATGCTAGTGACCTTGGGATGGGGGCAGTCTTGATGCAGGGAGGGCACCCTATTTCTTTCCTTAGCAAATCATTCTATGGCAAGAACAAACGCCTCTCTACATATGAACAGGAATGCATGGCAGTGCATATGGCTATTGACAAATGGAGATCATACCTGTAGCACAAAAAGTTTATCTTGAAGACAGACCATAAAAGGTTGCTATTTCTCACTAAGCAAAGGGCAACTACTAAGCTGCAATAGAAAGCTATGTTGAAGTTGATGGACCTAAGATTCAAGATCTAGTATAAACAAGGCCACACAAATAAAGCAGTTGATGCTTCATCAAGGATTTATGACCATGATCAACATATTGCAGCTATTTTAGTTGGTCAGCTAAAACAATCCATGATTTCCTCGAAGGGAAATCCACAGATTACATCTTAATGTGATAATCCTAGAAATACCAAGCTATCACATTATGTTTATTTAGCTGATATCATAGCCATACATCGTGGAATTACAAGATTACAAGACATTACAACACTTGGTAACACACATAAGTACATCGTTATCCTAGCGGAAACACACATAGATCTTCATCAGAGTCGACGTAGCGTGTCATCGGGTGATGGCTCCTACTTCATGGGCATTCATTAGAGTCGGCATAGAATGTCAATGGGCATAGCTAAGATAGAACCGCCCAATTTATACAAGATCAAGTATGGCTATCCCGGCTAACACATTGACACGAGCATACTTTCACTTATATAAACCTAGTAGTCCACCGAGTGTCATGAAGGATCTCGGTAAATCAACATCACAACCAAGATTGCGTGATTAAGCAAATACACATCACATACATAGAGTTGCAGTGGAAATAATATTACAAATGGGTTCACAAATAATAGTACAAGTTTGGGTTTCAAAATAGATTAAGGGAAAACAGCATAGCTTTTCGTGATTACATTAATATAAGTTTCAAATACATTGCTAGCATAAGTGACATCCTCTGATAAAAGCATATAGATGAGAAATAAATATAGTCACCGAGCCCACCTGCGGTTAGCCACCATCCTCAGCAGGCCAAAAACTTCACCTGCAACATGGTGGGATAAACCCTGAGTACTTGAATGTACTCAGCTAGACTTAGCCGTCATAAACCAAAAATAAAGTGACACCAAGGAGTATGTAAGGCTTTATAGGTGGAGCTAGCTTGACAAAATTTTGCATAAAAGCATAAGTAATATAGCTTGGAGATTTAGTACCTCTAGCATCAATTTGAATACCTATTCAATTAAGTATCTCTAGATTAGCACCTGTACTAGAGCAATCACTTGATTAAGCTAACAAGCATTAGTAACCATATCTGGTATAAGAATAATTTGAGCATCATCATAAATATCAAGTTTCCATTAAGTTACTCTACGTTGCCGTTGCTCAGTCAAGTTCTTACTATCCAGGAGAAATGGCGATTCGAATCGATTCCTACCTAGCTGGGGAATTTATTCCTAACATAAACCGAGGCACACCCCATGAAGGTAGCCTCAGGTCACCTTTGGTACAATTCAGGACTAACTCACGGGTCCAATCAGCGCCACACACTCAGAGATTCTACCAATCTACCAGGAAGATCGGGACCCTGTCCCACCCTTGGATTCATGCCATTGGCTCTCCGCACATCCTTACTACCTCTAGTGTGCGCACTTTCACTTATTGGGGCTTGGCCCGAATTGAGCTACTTGGCTTCACGATCGTATCATCAGATCCGGCCAACTAAGCGCTAGGCATGCGTTCAATATGATATGAGAACGTACAGTGAATCGGTCCTTAATCGACATAGATGGGGATAGATAGGCACCCAAGACCTCCATGCCTTGTGGCTTCTCTATCTCGATCCTACCCGGTCTCCTTTATTCATTGACACATGGTTATTTCCACACTAGCAAATATAGCCAACTATGATTAGTTATCAGCCTATATCATGCAGGTGATAGGTAATCACCCGACTTCTACCGACTAAGCATGGCTAAGCATATATTCAATCCTGGACTTACATAGGGTTCAAGGTATATTTCTGGATAAGGTAGTTTTATGCATCAAATGGTTCCAATCAACTCTTATAACCTAATGCATCAAACATAAAGGACTCCAGTGATATTTATAAAAACATTGGAGGCTTATAATGCTTTGAGGTTTGCCAGTGATCCAACACTAGGTTAGTGTTTGTTAGATGACACTCGCTTGGCGAGCATCTCCCATCTCGGCACTTGCTTAGTCCTTCCATCTTTGGGATAGGTCCACCATACACCGTCTTTGGGTTTAGCTCTAACATCACGTCCTTCACGTGGTTCATCTAGCATACCTAGATGACATGTAAGATGCAAGTGCATGAATATGAAGAATGGTAATATGAGATGCATCACATAATAGCATTCAAGGCAAACATAAGATCATGCAAGACATAAGCACCTAGAGTTATTTAACTAAACATCACACAACCTATTATAGAGGGATAACAAGCATATTAGGCATGGCACACAAGTGAACTTAAGTTCAGATATTGCACACATGCATCAATCAAGAACTGACCAACATGTTTAGCCAAAACAAGAGCAAGCTAAAGCAATCACCTAGCACATGTGTAGAAATCTAGAGAGAAGCACAATAGTCACTTGTTTTAACCATAACTAGAGATATAAGCATCCAACAAGGGTGACGCTAGACTTTCTGTAAAGCTAATGAAATAATCTAAAACTTTGTTATTCCTTCCAAAAGCTAATTCATAGGTTAACATGATCAAATATGCCAATATCTCAGGTATGTACCGATAAGGACAAAAAACTGACATAAATTTCAAAAATGTATAACTAGAGTTCTAATCATCCAACAAGCATGATCCTTAACTTTATAGAAATCTTATTAAGTTATCTACAACTTTCTTATTATCATCTTTAGGTGATTCAATAGTTATTTAGCCTTAAACACACAAAGCAACAATTCTGTCCAAAATATGGACTGAATCTGACATGCAAATTCAGACAGCAATAAGTTGGGTTCTAGCTTTCACAATAAGGTAGTTCTACACTTTTTAGAAAGCTTATAAAATTATGCACAACTTTGTTAGAAACACCACAAGCTAATTACAAACTTAACCAGGTCAAACATCACAAAAAATACATCTCTGTCCAGATTACGATAGATTCTGTCATTCCACTTCACAAGCTCATAACTCGAGATTTAAACCACCAAAAGGTGTGATCTTTAACAATTTCAAAAGCTCATGAAAATAACTACACTTCTTCTAGTATGACCAAGACATGATTCAAATCTTAGCTAAGTCAAACAACACAATCATTCAGATCTACGCAGAGAGCATGTAAAACCTGACAATGAACTTTAAAAATCTATAGCTCCTAAACCATCAGGCTTATGATCATCAAAATTTAACACAAGCTAGATTATGAAGTTACCTACAACTTTTGTATTCACCACATTTACATAAAACACCGTTATCATCTCGAAAATGATTTCACCATAAAAGTACATATGCAGACAAATTTCAAAAGGTAGCATGTTGGTGTTTTCACTTGTTTCCCCAACAGAGATGTCAGTTAGCTCTACAACATATATCATTCAAAGGCTCAAACAAACATCCATATAGATCAACTACATTTCACAAAGTTAGTGTAATTAAAGTAGCATCTCATGGCTTAGGCATATGCCTATTTGTTATTAACTTTCATTAACTTCCATATATATATATATATATATATATATATATATATATATATATATATATATATATATATATATATATATATATATATATATAATTTTTAGTGCCATATGAGAACAACTAGTTTGGGGCTGAGATTTTTATGAGAGGAAGATGATGACCAAACATGATTACTGTACAAATTTCACGTGCTCAAGTTTTGTAATTTAGTTACTACAAAAATGACAAATTGGAATTGCTAGAAATCATGTGAGAGCAAGATAAATATGAAATTCAATATTTTCTACAAATTCATTACATATTATGTATCAACATGACACAACTACATCATATCAATGTAATGCAACAACATTTTCCTTTTTTACCTCATCATAAAAAATATAAATAATTTAAAACCATTTAAAGCTATTTATCCAACCCTAAAAAAGATAAATCAATAACTCACTCATACTACACCCAATGACCATGAAAATTTTACCACAGTACACACATAGAATCATTAGACTACCATAAAAATTTCACAGAAATTTGAGCACTACAACTTTAGATATCAAAATGACAAGAAAAACAAGCTAAAATTGCCTATTTAACAAGATTATATCAAAACATGATAAAAACAGTACATAACTAGCATATTTAAAAATAGTCATGACAATACTAACACAACTAGAATCATAATTTTTGGACTTCTATAATTCAAGATATGCATCTAACCAACTTAAAAGCAATTTTAAAAGCTCTTTATAAGAATAAATAAAAACATCAGAAACTTTGTACTAACACATATCATATTATGACTCTACTGTGTAGATCTACTCACAAGTATTCCAAAAAGTCCTTATTTGCTATTTCATAATTTTTCTACAATTTACTAGGAATTTCCAAAATTTCAGGCATAAAAGAAAAGCAAACTTGCACCGAGGACCCTAGACTTTTCTTTAATACCAATTCCGGCTAATAGGTCCTTATAGGCACTATTTAAATGAGTCTACAGTTTGCAGATCGACCCTTCCCTTTCTTTGAATTGCTATGCGAAACCCTTGATGTGAATTTGGAGCCGAGGAACGGTCGATTTCCAGCGCGATGGTCGACGACGGCGGAGAAGTGGCGAGGAAGCACCTGGGGAGTCATGCGCACCTATGGGACAGCTCGGCTCGGTCCGAGGTGGCCCGAGTTAGCCCGACCATAGCGGGCTGCTGCACGATGGTGGCGGAGCTCCTGGCAGCGTGCGAGGCCGGGGATGGGTGGTACGGGTTTGGGGGAACAACAAGGAGGTGGTGGTGGCGGCTAGGAGCGGGGGTGCTCAGGGAGGTGAGAACAGCGGTGGTAGGGCTCTGTTGGCCGTGCATGGTGGACGCACGCTCTGGAGTGGCCAGAGCGAGTGCAGCAAGGCTAGAGCGAGGGAATGAGAGAGCGAGAGAGAAAGAAGGGCGCTCGGGCGTCCAAAACAAGCGAATATGGCACCGCGGCATTCATGCATGCGAGCACGAGGCCATGCGGCGTGTTTCTCCTGCGTGTGGTTAGCCATGAACATGAGGTGCTTCAAACACTGTCAAGCCAATACCACCACGAAAATATGACTAAAACTCCAACTTTTTCATCCTTTATCTCCCGATCTGGTTGTCCTATGATCACGGCGTAAGAGGCAAAGTTGTAGATCCTTGTGAGGTGAACAACATTGATTTAAGCATCAAGAGCTCATTCATCCCAGATTTGGAGATATGGATGTTCAAAGGAGGATACCCGAAAACAGAACTATGAATTCTAGTTTCAGGCCGTCTGAAATGGCATTCTTCTCCCTGTTCCAACTCCTAATCCGTTTAGTTTTGGCACAAGATGTAGTAACCAAAGTTGTAGAGCTACGCGAGATCTCCAACTTTTCTTAAAGGATCTTGGGCTAGTTTAGCATGGCTACGGAGATACAAGCCTCCAAAGTAGGGTATACAAAACTGAAAACTGAATTTAGTTAAGGGTTGAATTCAAGAAACTTTTTTTCTATCCTTGCAATAACATTTTAAAGTCCAAACATGCTCCAAAAGTGATGAGACTTGTTTAGTTGTTTTCTTCACAAAGTGTACTTAAACTCATAGTAAGGAACCCACTTGAGCTTCCATACAAATTTGGAAGATAAAATGTCACAAATTTGTCATCACGTTGCTACTGATCGAGGACTTTGAAAAAATTCAGAGGAGTCAAAACAGCACTGCATTCAAACTTGAGACCACTATATGAGACACTTAGAAGTTGAATCACATCTTGGTACAAAAATAAAGTTTGTTGTACTCCACTCAAACTTCAACTTTTATTTAAGCTACAACTCCTTGCAAGCACTGTAAGCGATTGGTCAACACATGTCAAAATAGCATCACAATAAAGCTTAAATTAGAGTTTTAGACTGATTAAGGCATTTACTTGACTTTTGCTCAACATGAACCCTTCATGACTTTTGTTGTAGAGTTCAATTAGAGTCATTTGGGTAAGGTAGCAAGGTTTGGTCGACAACTCATATTCCCATTTACTTAATAAAGCAATCCAAGAAAGATTATAACTTATCATTTCATGTGACTTCTTGATTCCAAACTTCATGAAACTTTTCCACTGGTCAAGATGGATGCATGTTGATGTAATGTATATGAAATAAGCATGTTTAACATTACTCTTGCATAATCTTAACAAGGGTACACATGTAAGTAAAGGTGTGTTGTCTAAGTTTAAGTTGGAGCTCACTCTTGTAGATTTTATCTTGACACCTCCATCACCACTTAACATGTAATATTTGAGCTCAAACCCATTGCTTAACTGGTGACAAACACCTGGGGTGTTACAACCCTCCCCCCTTATGGGAATCTTGCCCTGAGTTTTGGTGTGAAATACTTTTAACGGAAGAGAAGCATGTCACCCATTTTTCAACATCAATGATAGCCTTAAGCTACTTAACTTTGGAGTATTAGAGAGGCTAATTTGGTCAAGACACTTTCTGATACTTGCTCTTTGTTATAAGTTTTGTCTGAAGAATTTCATTTGTTGGCTTCCATAAAGCATTGTTACTTTGGGAGGAATCCAAGACAGCACAATACTTTGTTCTAGGGATACGGAGAGTACTATGGAGCATAAACTAATTACCCAAAATCTCTATTTCCCTAGTGAATATAGCATGGACCATGTGAACTTTGCACTAGACTGCAAGCTTCTGAAAGCTACTCATTACAATGGCTCTATGTTCATTCACAAAGTTCAAAAAGCAGTCCTCTACCAAAGTATCTTGAGTGCAACCTTTCATAAGGGATGAGATCACAGACGGGGTAAGCATCCTTCGAGGCTGTAATAAACCGAGTAACCAACAGACAATATCTATGCCGGTCGTAACCATTCAATCACTCAGATGCCAACTAATGGAAAACTACATATTGTTCCATGTGTGCAGCTCTCCTTCTCTAATGATAACACTGTATTATCTGAGTCCATTGAGTGAGCGGTGAATGTGATAGCTGATTCTATTGACTCAGCGTTTTTGATGATCATTATTTGAGGATATCCTCGTATCCAAGCAGCAACAATTATCTAGGTTGAATATGATGCAACCTCTTAGGTAAAAACACATGGAAGGTACCAAAGAACAAGTTCACCTTGGAAATCCTTGCTGAAGAAGGATGATAGCGAGGCCTGGAGGTCAACAAAAGTTACAAGTATACACCGACTGAAAAAATAGTACACTACTAAGCAGGTTGAGCACAATTTGCCTTCATGGTGTAGTGGCACAGTAAGTTGGGTTGACTTGCACTGTCGCAAAATTAGCCTGGTTGGACTACTTTTGACATTGAGGATTCCTTTCTAATGTTACTCAACAACTCAAAATCAAAGTTTGAAATCTGTTGTTTGACACTTTTCAAATTGTTTTTGACTCATAATGACACAAATTGACTTGTAGAACACCTTGACTACTCACCACTATTGATACAAGAGGACAAAAGCAAGGCACAAAGGGGTGCAAGGAGTCTTCTCTAGGGCATCTAAAGTGTTAACAATCCTCACATTGCCAACATGACCTGAACTACAACACAACCTACTAATATGAGGGATGCTAGTAGTCAGCAGAGATATCACAGATTTTGTACCTCTAGGTAATCAGTTCATATCCTACAAACTACTACTCCATTGTGCATCAGTTTTAGTAGGCATTTAGATCCAAGAATGCTTTAACTACTGACCAAAATTGATCTCAAATGGACACCATTTTTCTATCCAAACAAATCATCTACCAAAACTGATTTGTTTAGAAATTTTGGGACCAAACTGTCAAAACATCTTTCAAATCCGATGCTTTACTCAACCAATCCTCAAACTAACTTAAGACATCAAAGTACCTTAAGCGAGGAATGAGATCACCAAGTTTGGTGTGAATTCAACCATGTTTGAGCCACTAATCATTGGCTTAAAGATAACCGGTTTAGTGCCATGAAATCTCGATAGATTTCCCGCTCTTCTTTTCCTTTGATTTACACATTGGGAAGTGTGTTCACAGTCTTTAACTCTTTTTTTGATAGTGGTAGCTTTCTCATTGAGGATGGAGGCTAGGGTTTTCCTTACATGCCTCTTAGGAAACAACTTCAACCGTTGATTTAGGCACCAGCTCAATGATACACAAGCATTGGACTGGTGGCCTATTTTTGCAGGGCACAATGCATAGTTCATGTGGAGGGGTAGTCCTACAAGATAAGGGACCATTGCTAACTATCCTTCTATACTTCCTCCAATAGAGTCCTGAACAAATCCTTTGATAGCACCATATACATAATGATGCTGACCGAGACTAGGGACGTGCTTTCTCTAGCTCTTTACTTAGCTGATACAGCATCTTGCACTACCCATGTGATTGTCCAAGATGGAATTGACTTGATGACACAGGGTCTAGAGAAGAAAGTAGTACTTGCATTCTTGACCATCTTTGCTATTTCTTTGCTCAACTTTGTTCGGTGAGACATAGCCTTCAGGGCTACAAAAGAGTCGTTACCAAGCTAGAGATTAACCTTACTACTAGTAACTAATTAGTTGTCTTCGAACATTTAAAAAGCTCCAAAACTTCCTTTTTGATAGCAACAATTGTAGTGGATGTGCAAACAAATAGTTAACATAGAAGTCAGCAGAAAAGGGGTGACATCGAAGAAGGTCAGTTTTTGTCTGCATCATCCTTATGCACCTAAAGATTAAGAAGTTGGATAGGAAGCGAATGAGCACCCGGTGACCTATTACAACACATAATATCTCCATCCATTGTCACTCGACTGAGAACTTGTTCAACCTTAAGTGGGGTGCACCTTTCTGATCCAACGGGGATGGCATAAGTTGCTCACTAGATGACCGAAGTCATTACATGGACAGTGAAGTAGAGTCACTTGTCTACCATCTCTTGCAGTCTATTTATGTTCATGTTAGTGACCTATTCTTCAAAGGCTATCCTTTGGATGACTCCAGAAGGAAGTCCTATTGTATCTGGTTCGACGTATAGATCTTCTGACAAGATAAGGAGAGATAAACAAGGAAGAGCTCATGTGAAAATAACACATCAGTGTAGTTCTGCAATGGATCATGACTAGGAACCTCAATACCAGTGCGTGCCAGGTAGCACAGCCTTGTGTGTGCACCCATAGGGGCTCTCAGTTTCGTTGAGGCACCGTAGATTGCTAATCATGGCACCATTACTGAACATACAACCCACAAGAATTCTCACATGGCACAAATTTGGTTGCATAGGAGCAAGCACCATGCGAAGATGGAATAGCAAGCAAAGGTAATCACAAGGTTAGGAGTCAACAAGGAGGTGATCCAAAGATCAAAACATAGCACAAGAGAACATAGCTTAATTGCAGAAGACAGCTAAGCAGGGGACTCTTGCCTAATTTCCATATACGCCTTGTGTTCACCAAAGTGATTACTAGATAAAGATTAACATGAGATTTGGTCTTGCCAAGCAGCAACATGAGATCAAGACTGATAAATGCTCAGAGACTTGAAAGAGTTGGAGATTAAACAAACGAGATTTGAGGGACAGAGCCAATGCACTGACTAGGGATTCAGTTGATAAAGCAATGACATGATCTATGAGGAAAAGGTTTAGAAGCCAGGGTAGATAGTGATTAGCATTGCACCAGATCATCTATAGGAGAAGGAGCAATGAAGTTCGACAAGGATTTTTGAGCAGGGTCCTCCCACATAGGAGCGGGACATCCACAACACATGCAAGCATTCAAGGGAACAAAGCTTGGGCTAAGGTCAAGCAAAGGCATGGATATATGTCTTCATAGCGCAATGTTCAAGGGCTAGCAACCACGTGTATAGGCTCATGCTCCTAAGAGAGAACTTAATTGGAGACGACAACCATGAGATTATCAAAACTTGGACGCTGTTCCAGGATAGCGCTCTTCAATACTCGTATGCCTACCAAGGGCAAAAGGGGTGACAACTATGGCACTACCTAGATAACGAGCATCCACACATACATCATGGTCTTAAGCAAGCAATTCGAAACACTCAACCCAATTAGCTTAAGCGACTATTACTAAGCACAAATCTCACACATAACAAGCAGTCACCTACAACACCACCACTACACATATCATGCAAAACATGGTGATAAGGTATTGTTATCTTTTATTTCCTTTTTACTGAGTTGGTGAAGATCTCTTCCAAACAAGTTTTACTTATACTTAGCAAATTAGTTTTCGAAGGGGTGAAGTTTTTGCTAACTACTAACTTGTCATCTATTTCCTTTGGAAGCAATATACAAGGCGAAGCTAATCACACACTATCTTCAAGCATAGCTATTCAAGTGGCATGGAACAAGGCATTTTGCCTAGCTTCACATAGGGAAGATAGTAACATCACATGGATCACAAGTTACTTAGTATTAGAACAAAGTGAGGGAAGCATATTTATGCACAACACACAATCATGATGCATGACCGTCCTATTCGTCCTCACAAATTGCTAGCCTAAGATGGCAATCACATTCTATGTCGGTGGCATAACATGTCCTATCCATACAATAGCATGCCATATGGATGACAAAAATAAAATATCATTTTACCTTTGGTGTAGAGGCAATTGATCCATACATTATCATTCAAGTGAATGGCATCCATACAATAGCACGCCATATGGACAACGAAAGTAAAAATTGCAATAAAGTACATCCCCCATAGTTAGTACTTAGATAGCCACCTAATAGTCCTTAACTGGGCATAAAAGAGGATGTCACTAGCATAGTTTTGCAAATAAGTTTTGACAAATTTGCCTGTAGCTAAAGTTTCATTAAAATAGGCTTTTTAAAACCAAAACTTTGTTTTTCAAACTATGTACAGAACAGTATTATGCTTAATCTTCCTCTAATGCCAGTTGTGATAGAACCGCCCAATTTATACAAGATCAAGTATGGTTGTCCCTGCTAACACGTTGACACACGCATACTTTCACTTATATAAACCCGGTAGTCCGCCAAGTGTCACAAAGGACCTCGATAAATCAACATCACAACCAAGATCACATGATTAAGCAAATACACATCACATACACAGTGTTGCAGCGGAAATAATATTACAAATGGGTTCATAAATAATAGTACAAGTTTGGGTTTCAAAACCGATTAAGGGAAAACAACATAGCTTTCCGTGATTACATTAATATATGTTTCAAATATATTGCTAGCATAAGTGACATCCTCTGATAAAAGCATATAGATGAGAAATAAATATAGAGTCACCGAGCCCACCGGCAGTTAGCCACCATCTTCAGCAGGCCAAGAACCTCACCTGCACATGGTGGGATAAACCCTAAGTACTCGAATATACTCAGCTAGACTTACCCATCATAAACCAGAAATAAAGTGACACCAAGGAGCATGCAAGGCTTTATAGGTGGAGCTAGCTTGACAAAATTTTTGCATAAAAGCTTAAGCAATATACCTTGGAGATTTAATACCTCTAGCATCAATTTGAATACCTATTCAATTAAGCATCTATAGATTAGCACCTGTACTAAAGCAATCACTTGAATAAGCTAACAAGCATTAGTAACCATATATGGTATAAGAATAATTTGAGCATCATCATAACCATCAAGTTTCCATTAAGTTACTCTACGTTGCCGCTGCTTAGTCAAGTTCTCACTAACCGGAGGAGACGGTGATTCGAATCGATTCCTACACAGCTGGGGAATTTATTCAGGACTAACTCGTGGGTTCAATCAGTGCCACACCCTAGGAGATTCTACCAATCTGCCAGGAAGATCGAGACTCGATCCCACCCTTGGACTCATGTCATTGGCTCTCCACACATCCTTACTGCCTCTAGTGTGCGCACTTTCACTTATCGGGGCCCGACTTGAATTGAGCTACTCGGCTTCACGGTCGTATCATCAGATCTGTCCAACTAAGTGTTAGGCATGTGTTTATTATGACATGAGGACATACAGTGAATTGGTCCTTAATCTACATAGACTAAGATAGATAAGCACCCAAGACCTCCATGTCTTGTTGCTTCTCTATCATAATCCTGCACAGTCTCCTTTATTCATTGACACATGGTTATTTCCACGCTAGCAAATATAGCCAACCGTGATTAGTTATCAGCCTATATCATGTAGGTGATAGGTAATCGCCTGACTTCTACCGACTAAGCATCGCTAAGCATATATTCGATCCTAGACCTATATAGGGTTCAAGGTATATTTCTGGACAAGGTAGTTTTATGCATCAAGTGGTTCCAATCAACTCTTATAACCTAATGCATCAAACATAAAGGACTGTAGTGATATTTGTAAAAACATAGGAGGCTTAGAATGCTCTGGGCTTGCCTGTGATCCAACACTAGGTCAGTGTTTGTTAGATGATACTCGCTTGCCGAGCATCTCCCATCTCGGCACTTGCTTAGTCCTTCCATCTTCGGGATAGGTCCACCATACACCGTCTTTGGGTTCGGCTCCAACATCATGTCCTTCACGTGGTTCATCTAGCGTACCTAGATGAGATGCAAGTGCATGAATATGAAGAATGTTAATATGAGATGCATCACATAATACCATTCAAGACAAACATAAGATCATGCAAGACATAGGCATCTAGAGTTATTTAACTAAACATCACACAAACTATTATAGAGGGATAGTAAGCATATTAGGCATGGCACACAAGTGAACTTAAGTTCAGATATTGCACACATGCATCGATCAAGAACTAACCAACATGTTTAGCCAAAACAAGAGCAAGCTACCTAGCACATGTGTAGAAATCTAGAGGGCAGCACAGCAGTCAATTGTTTTAACCATAACTAGAGATATAAGCATCCAACAAGGGTGACCCTAGACTTTATGTAAAGCTAATGAAATTATCTAAAACTTTGTTATTCCTTCCAAAAGCTAATTCATAGGTTAACATGATCAAATATGCCAATATCTCAGGTCTATACCGATAAGGACAAAAAACTGACATAAATTTCAGAAATGTATAATTAGAGTTATAATCATCCAACAATTATGATCCTTAACATTATAGAAATCTTATTAAGTTATCTACAACTTTCTTATTATCATCTTTAGGTGATTCAACAGTTATTTAGACTTAAACACACAAAGCAACAATTCTGTCCAAAATATGGACTGAATCTGACATGCAAATTCAGACAGCAATAAGTTGAGTTCTAGCTTTCACAATAAGGTGGTTCTAGACTTTTTAGAAATCTTATAAAACCATGCACAACTTTGTTATAAACACCACAAGCTAATTACAAACTTAACCAGGTTAAACATCACAAAGAAGATATCTCTGTCCAGATTACGACAGATTCTGCCATTCCACTTTACAAGCTCATAACTGGAGATTTAGACCACTAAAAGGTGTGATCTTTAACAATTTAAAAAGCTCATGAAAATAACTACACTTCTTCTAGTATGACCAAGACATGATTAAAATATTAGCTAAGTCAAACAACACAATCATTCAGATCTGCACAGAGAGCATGCAAAACCTGACAATGAACTTGAAAAATCTATAGCTCCTAAACCATCAGGCTTATGGTCATGAAAATTTAACACAAGCTAGATTATTAAGTTACCTACAACTTTTGTATTCACCACATTTATATAAAATATCGTTATCATCTCAAAAACGATTGCACCACAAAAGTACATATGCAGCCAAATTTCAGAAGGTAGCATGTTGGTGTTTTCACTTGTTTCCCCAACAGAGATGTCAGTTAGCTCTACAACATATATCATTCAAATGCTCGAACAAACATCCATATAGATCAACTACATTTCACAAAGTTAGTGTAATTAAAGTAGCATCTGATGGCTTAGGCATATGCCTATTTGTTATTAACTTTCATTAACTTCCATAGAAATATATATATATATATATATATATATATATATATATATATATATATATATATAATTTTTAGTGCCATATGAGAACAACTAGTTTGGGACTGGCTCTCGAAGGCATACAACACAAAAGAACTAACCAACACAAACAACAACCTATGGAGGTGTAGCACATATATCCATAGCATGAAGAAATAGGCCGGCACGAAGGCATGGCACAGGCATAGGATACATATCATGTATGAAGTGTATGAGCAAATATGGATAATCGGTATAGATAGATCATGTATCACCAGTATGATAGAGCAAGGAAATGTAAATTTGAAGTTTTGTTGACATCGAGAACGGCATCGACTAGGTTCAAAAGGTCGACCTTGGAGTTGGAGGGCTGCAGCGTCACATTCCAGCGAACTACAGCTAGCTACAGCTTGCTGTAGCCTGCTGCTGGCTGGCTGCAGCTAGCTACGGCTGGCTGCTAGCTAGCTACGGCTGGCTGCTAGCTAGCTGCGGCTGGCTACGGCTGGCTGTGACTGGCCGAGAGCT
The DNA here is from genome assembly GCF_019320115.1 of Miscanthus floridulus. Classification (NCBI taxonomy): domain Eukaryota; kingdom Viridiplantae; phylum Streptophyta; class Magnoliopsida; order Poales; family Poaceae; genus Miscanthus; species Miscanthus floridulus. Next base: position 53,183,255 of record NC_089588.1, read on the forward strand.
AGGTCGAGGCTGCCAGGGCTGGCTGCTGCTGCTGGACGTGGCTCCAGTGGCAATGGATGGGTCCGCAAGGTGATGTTGATGTCCGTCCTCTAAGTAGTGGCACCGCGAGGGCACAACTTCCTTGCAACGGTGAAAGACAACGGCATGAAGGCCGGTCTCAGCAAGATTAGTGACAAGATCATCAACAAAGAGGAAAAAGGCAAGCTTTGGGCATGGAGGCTCACTGGTGGTAGAGGTGGACCTCCAGCAAGATGACGTCGTGGTCATCGGCTCTGGCACCAGGTTCTGCAGCGGGGGCACGTTGAGGCGGATGGCGCAGGAGTGCTGTAGGATGGTGGCTTGGAGTAGGGGCTCACCAGTGAGGAGGAGTGGAGGCGTTGCTTCCCTATGGTAGTGAATTCCATAGCACGAAGGCTAGGCTCAGACAAGAACAGCGGCGAGGAAGAAAAAGGTGGATCTTTGGCTTCGGTGGCTCATCGGCGATAGAGGAGGAGCTCGTCGGCTGCGAGGTGGTGCTACGGAATGGCACCGGTGAAAGAGTCTAGCAGCGTTGTGGAGGCTATGCCACTGCTTGGCATGATCGTGTTCAGTCACTGCCATGGCGTGAAGGTGAGGCGCAGCAAGGTCAATAGCTCCAGGTTTGGCGTCATAGAGGAGGGCGCGACGTCGGGGCATGGCATCGGTGGTGACATCATGGGGTGGCATGGAGGTGCATGGTGGCTATGGACGTAGAGGTGGTCATGGACGTAGAGGAAGGAGGTGCTGGGCTCAGAGGAGAACGGCGAGGTCACGGCAATGGTGCTGCCATTTGGAGGAGATGGCTATGTCATGAGGTGGAAGAATGGACGGCGAGCTCGGATGAAGGCACAATGAGACGAGGACATCGGCCTTTGGGGAAGGCGTGGCTACTCGGACGTGGCTAGACTATGAGGCGGAGTGGAGCTCACGATCGGCGCCGACGCGGATGGGATCGAGGGGGCTCCAGCAGCGTGGTGGAGACGACAGACGTGGAGGCATTGCCGTGGTGGCTCGGGGTCACAGTAGCGCTGCACGGTGAGGTGAGCTACGGTGGTGGTGAGCGAGGAAGAGGAGGAAGAGAGAGTGGAGTGCAGCGATGCCTTGGAGGAAGGAGAAGAGCGGCAGCCGGTTGCGGCATTTATAGGCGTCATGGGCTAGGGTTCTTGTGGCTTCAGTGATCCTCATCATCCGTGAGGGAGCGAGAACACGCTGCGCAAATCCTACAGGTGGCAGTACGGACATTAAGGCAGGGGATGGGACAGGCATGACAGTGACAGCGTCTAGGGGCGGACGCCAAGTGCGCGCTCATGTTTAGGGTTAGGGTGTTGGGGTGCAGTGACCTGGTGAACTGGCGGGCCTACGGGGGCTGGCGGCTGGGCCTATGGGGGTCGACGCATGGGCCTGTGGGGGTGACGATAGGATGGGCTCATAGGCTGCGTAGCTTGCTAGTTCCATGTAAGCTCGTGGAGTGAGGAGGGCAAGCTAGGCTGGTGGATAGAGGCCAAGGTTAGCTTGGCCAAGGTGAGTTGGGCCTAGCACGAGCTGGGTTGCATGGCAGGAGGAGGTGGCCAGGCCGAGCCAATTGAGAGAAGGAGAGGTCGGCCATGGGAGAGAGGAGGAGAAGGACTAGTGGGCTAATTGAGAGGTTTGAGCCCAAGGAGAAGAAAAATGGTTTCTCATTTATGCTTCAAGAATTTGAGATGGAAGCAAAAGGTATTTGAGATGAATTTCAAGGGGATTTGAGAATGGAATTTGAGAGAAACCATGCTACGGATCTGTGCACTCCAAACTCCAGCAAGACTTAGACACAAAAACCACTCAAGAGCATAGGCACTTCCTACAAACAATTTTATATGAGTGCAATGATTTATTACAAAGCTCTGCTAAGTTGACTTGGGTTGACCTAGAGACTACATGCTTCACACATTTGTAGGAAAAAAATAAAAAGCTCACATTTTTTGTTCACGAAAACCTAGGTTGTTACAGTTCTCCCCTCGCACAGGAATCCCATCCCCGAGATTAAGGTGCTGCTTGGTCAGTGAAGAGGTAGGGGTGCTGCTTCTAAAGTCCTTACTTCTCTCATGTTGCTTCTTGTTCAGTTTGGTTGCTCCAAAAGACTTGCAAAACGAATGGTTGTCCTTCTAGTTTCCTTGATAGCTTGAACTAGAATCTTCACGAAGTGCTCAAGGTACTCAAGCGGGTCTTGTTGGTCTACGGCTTTAGTATGAACATCTCCTTCTAGAATCCTTTAGGTATGTCCTCCATCATAAGACGTGGAACACAGGTTGTGCACCATCTAGGTTATCTGGTAGTTTGAACTTAAAGGTGGGCATCCCAATTCCGCTCAAGATCTTTTAGGGGCTACAAAGCGAGATGCTAGATTGCTTTTGACGTGAAATCTCACGGTGCTTCTGAAAGGTGATACCAACTATAACTAACTTCAAGCTCTAGATACACATAGTCATTAGCCTTGAAACCAAGATCTCACCTTATTTTTGCTAGTATAGCTTTTCAGATAGGTCTAGGCTATCTTCAAGTTCTCTCTGACCTTAGTCACTTGCTCCTCAGCTTCTTTTATCATAGCTGGTCCAAGAACTACCTTTCTCTGGCTTCTGATCTCATAAGCGGGGACATGCTTTTATAGCTGTTGTTGTAGGAGAATTTAGCAAAGGATAGGCTCTTCTCCTATTCTGATCCATGAGTCAAGACATGAACTCTAACCTGCTCTTCCAAGATCTAATTTACTCTTTCAGTCTGACTATCAGTCTAGGGAGTGGAAGAGTTTTGTCGTAATCCAAGGTAGTACCCATGGTTTTGTGAAAGTTGTGTCATAATCTAGGACCTTCTAAGAATGAAATAAGCCACTTGGTCCAGTGATCGACTATGTCCCACATCGTGTCATTTTATTTCTAAGAGCGAGGTAATCCGACTATAACACCCATACCAACCATAATGTTCATGTTGATATCTCCCTATTTCCTTAGAGGAATGTCCATGGGCTGAGGTAATCCTATGGTTCTATGGTGTTCAGCTTTTACTTCTTTGGCAAATGCCGTATCTAGCCACATTAGTTGGAGTAACGTGTTTTTTGAAAAGATGGCTTCTCAGATTTGTTGATCTCATGGAGTACATAATTGATTCTTCAATGATAAGGTGTCTCATGCATTGATTTGGTAATTCTGGAGCTTTTCCCCTGGCATAAGTGTCTTGACCTTCTTGGATCTTCTAGTATAATTTAAGTGCTTCTTTGATCTCCTCTTCTAAGGTGTATGTGACTACTATCATCAGCTTCTCCAACCCTTCAGGTAATTTAGGCGATCGCTTTGTGGCAACCAAGGTGTTACAAAAGGTGTGACAGTGGCCATCTCCACATACTCTGAGTCACCTATACCGAAGCTACCAAGGTGTTGTAATAACTTCTCCTATTCAAGCCATTGGCTTCAATATTTGCTTTTCCTGGATGGTAATGAATCTCTAGATCATTGTTCTTGATCAAGTCTAACCATCTATGTTGTCTCATATTCAGCTCATTCCACAAGATTGAATACTTGAGGCTCTTGTAATCGATGTGGATGTTGCACTTGTTGATGATTAGGTAGTGTCTCCATGTCTTAAGGGCATGAACAACTGCAACTAACTTAGGGTCATGCGTGGGGTAGTTCTTCTTAGGTTTTCTCAACTATTGTGAAGCATATGCAATCACTTGATCATTCTGCATAAATAGACTTCCTAAATCTTGCTTGGAAGCATTGCAATATACCATGAAATTCTGATAACTATCGAGTGAGGTTGGTGACAATATCCAGCTATTCCAAGAAAACTTCTGATATCGGTACCATTCTATGTCTGCTTTTGTTCTACTGACTGCTTCAATCCTAGATGGGTCCATTGAAAATTCCATTATGGTTAGCACATACGAGGCTTTTTAAAACCAGAATTCACACTTCTCAAACTCGGCATACAACTAATTCTGCATTAGCCTCTCTAGCAATTCTTTGAAAGACTTCTCATGTCCTTCGTCTATTTTGAAATAGATCAAGATGTTGTCAATGAATTCCACATCTACCTTGTCTGACTCTTCCATGAAGGTCTTGTTCAACATATTCGTGAAATACGTGGGTGCACTAGTTAATCTGAAGGAACACTACGAACTCAATGTCTAGTTCTGGCGGTATTTCTAGCAACTCATCTAGAAATATGTTCTATCGTCAGTGAGTATCTAAACATCTTATAGGGTCTTCCCTGTTAAGTCATGAGGTTCATCTTTCTCTGCGTCATCCAAATGATGTGTAGCATCAATCGGTACTCAAAGGACCTCCAAGGTGCTTTAGGCAACCATATTGAGTAGATAAGAGTTTAGGATTTGATCTCTTATCCCCATTCCAAGAATCATATCAATATCTCCCTCAAACTTTAGGACCATCAGGCCTGCTAGTAGTATATTCTGCTCTCTTGAGTCTTGTTGATTTGTATACCAAGGTGCAAATGACATCTGCAAGGGGTGAGCTAGTGATGATTGATTTGCTTCATCATTTAGTCAGAAGGAACTATTGCTGCAAGAAACAACTTATGTCCATGACGAGCAGCGTACGGTGGAGTTCACCACTCCGCTGTCCGATGATGAGGATTGTGTCGATGCCTACCATGATGATGAGGCTCTGGGCTACCGCACCATGGACAACATCTTCGGTGATCAACCCATCCCTAGACTGGCGATGCACGATTCAAGGCGGTGAGCTGCACCTGGCACACAAGGACGGTGAGCCCTGATCCTTCACTAAGGTGGAGGGAGATGCGGCATGGCACGCCATGATGTAGCAGGAGATGGACACGGCAAGCGGAACTGGACGTGGGAGCTAGCGAATCTTCCTACTAGCCATCGTGCCATCACCCTCATGTGGGTCTACAAGCTCAAGAAGGATGAGGCTAGAGTGGTGATCAAGCATAAGGTGCGTCTGGTGGTGCACGGGTTCATCCAGCAGGAGGGAGTCGACATCGACGATGCCATCGCGCCCGTCGTGTGAATGGAGTCCATTTGTCTCCTCCTCGTGCTGGTGGCCCAGGAGGGTTGGCGTGTGCACCACATGGACGTCAAGTCCTCCTTCCTTAATGGTGACCTGAAGGAGGAGGTCTACGTCCACCAGCCACCGGGATTCATCATACCCGGCAAGGAGAACAAGGTTCTCCACCTATGCAAGGCCCTCTATGGCTTTTGGCAGGCGCCATGAGCTTGGAACACTAAGCTAGACTCCACTCTCAAGCAAATGGGGTTCCAACAGAGTCCTCATGAGGCTACAATCTACCAGCGGGGCAAGTGAGGCAATGCCCCATTGGTGATCACCGGCACCAAAGAGGACAAGGTGGAGGTGCTCAAGGAAGAGATGAAGGCCACCTTTCAGATGAGTGACTTAGGCCTTTTCTCCTTCTACCTAGGAATCAAGGTCCACTAGGACAACTCTAGCATCTCTCTTCGCTAGACCACCTACACCAAGCACATCATTGAGTTGGGCAGGCTCACCGTCTGCAACCTAGCCCACACTCCCATGGAGGAGAGGCTGAAGCTGAGCCATGATAGCACAGCCGGCAAAGGAGTTCGATGGCATGTAGTACAGGCGCAATGTGGGCAGCCTTTCCTACCTCGTCCACAAATGGCCAGACCTAGCATTCTCAGTTGGCTACATCAGTCAGTTCATGTAGTGGCCGATGACGGAGCATCAGCAGGCTGTTAAGAGGATCCTCCACTATGTCGAGGGCACCTCCAACTATAGCTTGAACTACCCAAGGTGCCCTGACATGGAACACTTCATCAGGTACAGTGACAGCGATCTCGCCAGCGACATTGACAAAACCAAGAGCACAAGCGGGACACTGTTCTTCCTCGACATGTGTCTGATCAGCTGGTAGTTGGTCAAGCAGCAAGTCATGGCTCTATCTAGTTGCGAGGCAGAGTACATCGCTGCCACAACTTCTTCAACTCAAGCTCTCTTAGTTGCGAGGCAGAGTACATCGCTGCCACAACTTCTTCAACTCAAGCTCTCTGGTTGGCTCGGTTATTGGGTGATCTCCTAGGCAGAGACACAGAAGCAATGGAGCTTAGGGTGGACAACAAGTCCGCCTTGGCCTTGGCAAAGAACCTCATCTTCCATGAGCATAGCCAGCATATCCGCATTAAGTACCACTTTATCAGAAGCTGCTTGGATGAGGGGAGCATCAAGGCCGGCTACATCAACACCTAGGATCAGCTCTCCAACCTTCTCACCAAGTCCCTTGGCTGGGTCAAGTTCTAGGAGCTTTGTGTTAGGATTGGGATGGTTCAAATTCACCAAAAGGTGCCACACAAGGCTTAGGGGGAGAATGATAGACTTGGTCTATAAGTCTTATGTTTATCTAGAGTAATTGGTGCCTATGTCAGCACCCTTATCTTCTATCTTATCCTACTTTAGCATCTGCTTTGGTATTTTGAATATGTTGTAGCTTTCTTAAGTTGCAAGTATGCTACTCTACACTATGTCAGAATACCCCATCACTGACGGTTCAAAATACCCCATCACTGCCAGATTTTGAACCGGCATAACCATACCGGCAGTGATGAGGGTAAGCTATCACAATCGGTTCCTACAAACCGGTAGTGTTCTTCAACTTCACTGCCAGTTCTTTACACAACTGGTAGTGTTCATTTCCACCAACATTGCCGGTTCATAAGACCACCTAGTAGAGCTCAATTCCAACAACACTGTCGGTTTGTGTTTCAACCAGCAGTGTTGTAGTAAGAATCACTGCCGGTTTGTGATAAGAACCGACAGTGATGGCTAAGCCAATACTGCCGGTTTGTGGCTCGAGCCAACAGTGCCATCACTGCTAGTTTTGTTGGTAATCGACAGTGATATTTACGACAACACTGCCGGTTTTCTGATAACCAAAAGTGATGTCACGTTCGCAATTTATTGTTTTATAACTGATTTTAATTTATATTTTTTCATGGAATTGGGTTTTGCTTTATATACGCTACGTAGATGACAGGTACATCAATATTAAACATTACAAATATTATGGTTACAATTCAAATGTTCTTATCCACATCTCAATCCCTCAAAATAAAAAAGAAATGTTCTTGGACTTCACACATGCTTCTCGGACTTCTTACAATAATCTAGCGAGCTGCTCTGGGCCATACTGGTCCTTGTACTTCACGGATTGTGCAATGGAAAATACTCCATCTTTTTCAAATACCTTGGCTAAGATGAATTTTACCAGCTCTGATTGCAGTGCGATGATCTCCATGTCTAATAGCCTTTTGTGGTTATATTTCTTATGCTGACGTTCAAAAAAGATGATATCCAAAGAGGAACAGTAAATTATTTTGTTGAATTATTAACAGACATAAATGAAATGGGGATTATACACACCAACTTATTGGCTTCTTTCAATTTTCCCGCCGATGTAGCGAAGCATTGCCCACATTACATAAAACCCGCATTCATTGTTTCCCGCCGGCTGTGATAGGTACTTCTCCTCCATTTCGACAACCTAGAATGGGACCGGCTTTCCATCGATATGTCTTCTTCGGATACTGAGCAACATTAAAAGGAGAAACATTAGAAAGTGGAATGTGTAATTAGAAAATAATATGTTATTAGGATCGCTTACTAATTCAGCACTACCACTAGTGCATCCAGATGATGAAATGGTTTTTTCTTTGAGTCCCACACCTTGATTAGATTTTTGGCAAGATTAACACAAATGAAGACGAAATGGTTGCTACAATCATAGAATCCTAATTATCGAATAATCTTAACAAAAAAGAAGAATAAAATTAAAAGTTGAGAACACATACTCGCAGTTGTAGGCTAGAAGTATGTGGGTTTTGTTCTTCATCGTGAATTCGTCAAAAACAGAAATCAATCTCTATTTTAGGTCTTCCATGTCACATCCATAGAGGCCTATACATGTCCTCTCATTGACTCGCAAGGGGTCCAAGAAGCCTATGTAATCTCATTTGCTTTTTAGAATGCAAAATTTTGCTATACACCTACATAAAAATCATGGGAAGTGCTCAAAAGTTAACAATTTGTGTCTTGATAGAGAAGTTAATTGTATTATCGTGTGTGTAGGGTACTTACATAGTCCACAGTGTCAACATTTGAACATCGAGAGAGCGTTTCTAGTATAGCTGGAATAAGCACTCCCACTCGACATCGAACTTCTCTTCTTCAGGATAATGAAAAACATGTGGCGAATGGATAATAACCTCAAAACCAAAGTCGTCCGTCTCCGTTGCTTGAGCCATGTAATATTCATGTAACTGGCGCATATTTGTTGTCAGATTTTTATGCTCATGATCAGGAACCAAAATATTGCCCCTTTCATACTTCATTGTCGGTGTTGCCATCCCTTGTACATCATAATAGATGGTTGCAGCCTCTTCCATGGTTAATCCTGGGTTGTCTTCGACGTACTTCTATATGTTCCTTAAATCTTTATTGTGTATTTCTTCATCTCTTGTTGTAGCATATTTATTCTGTGTTTGCCTTTTGAATTCGGACTTCAACAAAAACGAAGGCAGTGAGGCACAAAGATTGAAGAAACTAACACAATCTTCCTTTGAGATGTGTGCTGTAAATTTTTCTTTCATCAAGGTGGTAACGCTGCCACTGAACAGCCTTTTTCTTTTCTATTGGTCCACTTTGGGAGCATTAGCGACCAAATCCAAGGACCTTTTCTGCAACTGTGAGGATGTCCTTGATCTTGTTTTGGGCTGAGGAGGAGGAGGAGAAGGAGGATGACGACGAGAATTCTGTTTTCCCAACGCTGATGAAGATGGAGGAGGAGGAGTCTCTTTTCTTAGGGCTGATGAAGATGGAGTTGGACGAGGAGGAATAGATGGAGACCTCTGTCTTCTCGGGGGTGATGGCACCGAATGAGGAGGGGAGTGATCTCTGTTGGGAGATGGTGAGTGGTCATCATGGGTGGGTGAAGATTCGCATTCATCCTCATCATCAGAGGACAATTGATGGTCAAGCTTAATGAAGTGCTTATGCCAGGCCACTTGAGAGCCCATGTTTTAACCAAGTTTTGGCCTGTCTTCCGCTGCGGGGTACTTAATGGGTATCTTGTTAAATTTCTTATCAAGTATTCTATCATTGGTGATGTGAGTGTACCCCTGTGGAATTGGGCAGCCATTAATTGTCCTGTCTCCCATAGGCTAGGCCTAGCCAAGCGCCACCTTGTCCTTTGTCCATTCTTGACAGATGTACAACTTGACATTGACGGGTTCAGTGATGCCGTCCACCGGATGAGGCACATTCGCCTCTTCTTCGTCGAGCGAGGTCAATCCGCAGCAGCTGCGACCCCTAAACTATGGGCTAAAGGCAGTAGGAGTAGGGTTTTATGGTACTCATGATCCCTTGGATAGCAAAATTTGCTCGACTCATGCTTCAACAATAGCCTTAATTCGTGCTTCCATTCTGTCTTCCATCTCTTTTAGTTGCCTCAAATACTCTGCCTCCTGTTCTGCTCTACCCCTCGAGCAGCTCCGGTAAGTGTTAGATTCTTGGGGGAATGCTAGTTTCCAAGGAACAACACCGGTTCCTCTAGTGTGACCAGGGTGCTCCTTGGTTTTGAGTGCTTGGGTGAGCATGTCTTTCTCCCTTTAGAAGTGCGAGTCCCTTGTCTCACCTCCTCAGTTACCTGGGAGATCCTCTGGTTGAGTTTGCTCATGGGTTCATTTGTTTGGCCATACATTCCTCCCCATACAGTATAATACCGATCTAGGCTCCCAATTGGTTGTCTCAACCTGAACGCCTTCCTCAGCAAGGCGATCCATCTTTTGAAGTTCTGCTTCAAATTCTAGCATCTTTTTGGCATAGCCACGAGAGCCAAGATGATGAGGATTCATCACTTTCTGCGAGTTCTCCTTATTCTTCCAGCTCAGTGCTAAGTACTCCTCAAATAACCTATATTCCTTGAAATGCTGCCAGAAGTCCTTCTGCTTGCTAAACTATCCACCATCGAAATCTAGCTATTTATTTTGGAGGACAAAATTCTTGTACAATGTCCCCTTGAAATTCTTAAAGCATGTCCCCATGATTTCTTTTGCTTTTTTCTTGACTAACTCCCTGTCATAGTCAGTTGGGAAAGTGAAATACTCTGGGATCTAGACTTCCCATATGTAATCCTTCTCACTTTCGGGAACCCTCCACGGGTCATCATCTTTCCCAATCCACTTCCTGTACCTAATCGGGATGAAGTCCCTAACAAGTAACCTGAGGATAGTCTTGTATTTGGTCAAAGCTATAGGCGGTGAGAGTGGATCCCCAAATTCATCGAACTCAGTAATGTGCCAGTGTGCATTCCTACCAATAGGAATCTTTGACACGCCTCACTTGGATCTGACCTTCCTGCTACCCGAACCCTTTGGCTCCTCAACCGGTGGAGGCTCCTACTAGAGACACCAAGTAAGCTATGATCCTCTCAATTGATTAGCGCGTGTGGCTACATAGTCACATGATACCAAAGTTACCTAGCCATCTTGGTCATTTTGACCTAGATCGAGCAGGCCGGACGGGGTCCATGGCTGCTCGTTCTCACCGACCTGATTGACACTATCACCGTTTTTCGGATCATGCGGCTCTCCCATCCTAGCGATATTAGCCGCTTCTTGTTGTCAATCTGTTCTTCATCGAAGGGGTAACAGGCGACGATGAGTCATGGCTATGACACTATCGTGGTTAGTTTTGGCCACGGACAACTACTAATAGCATATGTTCATATATATACACATAATATGTTTAATGCAAAGTCTAATAATAAGTCCACATACAACAAAGTCAAATAATAGCATATGTTCACCTAGAACAAATTCATTGTTTGATTGACCACATACAACAAAGTCCACCTACTATTCTATGAAACTAAGCCTACATCAACTTCCAAATAAGAAAAGCTATGACCATAGCCATAAATAAAAGCATGACATTTTTCCAAGACCAAGGAGCATTTCTCCTAATCTTCACATCTCCGGCGGGTGGCTTCTCTTCGATCTCTAGTGCCAGCGGATGGCCATGATTTGCATTCATTGAACCATAGTAGGCTGGTTGCCCATGGTTTGTAAGGTAGGCCAGATGACTATAGTAGGCCCTCAAAGCTTCAGCTTTTGTGTTGTATTTTTTATGCAAATTACCAAGGTAGCGATTGACTTGAGCATAGCAATCTTCCCAGGTTCGATAAATCCCAGGCATGTGTCCAACATGCACTACATACCATGCCATGGTTGCCTATACATTTAAATAAATTTGGTTGTCTTTCAAACATGATGTATTCTTATAAAATTTAATATATTTATGAATAACACACAACCATTGCATAGATTGGAGTGTTTGGAAAATAGCTATTCACGTGCCTTAGTAATAGTTGTTCGATGTAGGAAAGATATAAAGAATATTTTTTATTCGTTAAAAAACAAATAATGATTTAGAGAGCCAGTTTAAGACTTTTGGATGTACTCCTAGAGATGTCTTAGAGTCTTCAGTCTCACTATAAATCCCCCAACCATCGGCGCGAGGTTCTTTCACAAGTATCAGTGCAGGTAAGCATCTTTCCAAATTCATGATACTTTGATCTGAAACTTACATGGTTGGTAGGGGCAAATATGCATCTCATACTATCCCAGGAAAGTGACATGCAAAAACTCATAATAAGATAGGATTATTGAAAAATATTCCTAGTTTAATGCACAAGGCTACATAACTATGTATTACTTGTAATCTTGCATAAGTTAATAATTATGCATCTTTATGTTGATAGCATGAGAATTCCATGACAAGTTTGGACATATATTAGTTCTATAGGTCTAAAGTATATATACTCCATCCTCACATCCAAAAACATTGAGCATCGGTGGCACAGTTCCAAAAACATTGCGTATCCGCTTGATGGGAGCGTAGTTGCAATTGCAAACTACGAGGTGAGGCCAGCCATTGGTTTCACATATGTATCCGACCAAGCTCCAATGATGCACAAGATGGTTTCATAGAGAAAACGTAAGTTTGTTTCACAGAGAAAATGCAAGTACTCCAAAAACAAACTACCATTAATGTTCAGAGAGCAATTTCTGTTAAGTATTACGAGTCCCTGCTATGTTTATCGTAGTAACCAAAAATAAAATTACGCTTTTGTTCTTATCAGTATACTGATGAATAGAGCTAAGCAACGTGCTACTAAGTAACAATGTACTACTTACTAGCAATGCGTCCAGAAACACAAAGAAATAGACAGCACACACTGTGTGGCAAACCTAGGTTCTAGCATTCACAGTTGCATGATCAAACTATATGACAGCACACACTGCATGATCAAACTGATTCAAGTAAGCAGTTGTGGGACATTTCATTAGACACGTAGCGGGCAGTGAGCCACGCACTCACCGTGGGGGTGGGAAAGCAGCTGTCTGCGCGCTCCTAAAGGCCTCGGCGGTGGGACGAACGGCGCGGTGCTTCGGCTTGGCACGGATGGCGCGGTGCTCTAGCTTGGGGCGGTGTACGGCGTGGGGAGGTGCTCCGGCGTGGGGTGGTACTTCGGCGTGGGGCGGTGCCCTGACGTGGGGTGGTGGATGGCGTGGTTCGGTGCTCCGTCGTGGGGTAGTGCTCCGGCGGCGTAGGGGGAGGGGTTGGCGTGGGGTTGAAATGAATTGAGATAATTTCAACCCACGCCACTTTTATAGCAGTAGCTCATGACTGTCGGTTCTACTTGTAAACCGACAATGATGGGGCACATCACTGCCAGGTCACTCCCCAAACCGGCAGTGATGTGCTGTAGCAGTTAGGTGTTAAGTTAGGTGTTATGTAGGATAAGTTTTCATTTTCTTTTGAACTCCTCCTACTGGAGCAACGGTTAAGACCCCTCAACTTAGCCCCCAAGACCCATGTTCGAGTCCCAGGCAGCCCAAATTTTTTTGTTCTATTTTATAAATTATTAATTTATTTCTGGAAATAGCTCATCATTGTCGGTTTTGCTTGCAAACCGACAATGATGGGGTACATCACTGTCGGGTCATTCTCCAAACCGACAGTGATGTTGTGTAGCAGTTAGGTGTTAACTTAGGTGTTTAGTAGGATAAGTTTTCATTTTCTTTCAAACTCCTCCTACTGGCGCAACGGTTAAGACCCCTCAACTTAGCCCCCGAGACCTTGTTCGAGTCCCAGGCGGCCCAAATTTTTTTAATTTTTTATATATCACTGCCGGTTTTCAAAATAAACCGACAGTGATAACCAGTATCACTGTTGGTTTATTCTCATCAATGTCGTTTTTTGAAATCGACAGTGATGTTTATATATATTAAAAAATTTCTTTTATATGCTGAATAAATAGAAGCATATGTATTCTTATGTTGAAATGGCTTGAATTTTTTTTGGCAAGCTTGTACACCCAAATTAAGACCCCATACAGGATCTTAGTTTTTTCTGATCAGTTTTTTTATTTATTATATTTTTTGTGTGCTAAATGAGACAAAAGAGGGTGAATTTCATTTTGGACCCAATAGATTTTTTTATCCACCTCCACAAAATTCTTATCCCTAGGGTACATTAGAGCCTGTGTAAAAGTTGAGCACTATTCTGGATCTTTTCGTGGGTAGACTTAGTTCAACCTATAATTAATTAGTGTGGTCACGCAGAAATTCAATTAAACCTTAGAAAGTAGCAAATCATCTTCGAAAAATCCCAAACTAGGTGTTTCTTTCACGCGTGGCACATGCAAACCTAAGAAAAAGTTTGAGACTAATACGACACCAGAATGCATATGAACCATATAAATCTTGATAACCTATGTGTATAGTCATGGTTCGATGAAAGGACGTATGTACCTCTATGAAGCATGTATACTCCGCCTATGTCAAAATGGCTTGAAATTTTTTTGGTAAGCATGTACACCTAAATTAAGACCGCACACAGGATCTTAGGTTGTTTTGATCAGTTTTTTTATTTATTATATTTTTTGTGTGCTGAATAAGACAAAAGAGGGTGAATTTCATCTTGGACCCAATAGATTTTTTTATCCACCTTCACAAAATTCTTATCCCTATGGCACATTAGAGACTGTGTAAAAGTTTAGCACCATTTTGGATCTTTTTGTGGGTAGACTTAGTTCAGCCTATAATTAATTGGTGTCGTCGCGTGAAAATTCAATTAAACCTCAGAAAGTGGCAAACCATCTCCGGAAAATCTCAAACTTGGTGTTTCCTTTACACGTGGCATGTGCAAGCCTAAGAAAAAGTTTGAGACGAATACGGCACCGGAATGCCTATGAACCACAGAAACCTTGATAACCTATGTGTATAGTCATGGTTCGATGAAAGGGCACGCGTACCTCTGTGAAGTATGTATACTTTGCCTATGTCGAAATGGCTTGAATTTTTTGACAAGCATGTACACCCAAATGAAGACCCCACATAGGATCTGAAGTTTTTTTATCTTTTTTTATTTATTATATTTTTCTCCACGCCGAATGAGACAAACGAGGGTGAATTTCATCTTTGACTCAATAGATTTTTTCATCCACCTCTACAAAATTCTTATCCCTAGGGCACATTAGAGCTTGTGTAAAAGTTTGGCACTATTCCGGATCTTTTTGTGGGTAGACTCAGTTCAACCTATAATTAAACGGTGTTGTCGTGCAGAAATTCAATTAAACCTCAGAAAGTAGCAAACCATCTCTGGAAAATCCCAAACTTGGTGTTTCCTTCACACGTGGCATGTGCAAGCCTAAGAATAATTTTGAGACCAATACGACACCAAAATGTATATTTCTAGTTTCCCAATAAATATTATATGAATTACATGCATGACAATAATTAAACACACAAAGCCGTACATATTAAAATTAGAACCCAATTAAACTATGACCTTAAAAACCTAGCTAAATAAACATTAATTACTATCAGAATCACTGCCAGGATCGATCAGGCCACGCACACTAACATGGCTCTGTAGCCATATATGGTAATTGATGTCATGGATTATGTATCCGCTTGTATCAATGAAGTCCAATGTCCGTATGAGTATACTCTCTCATGCCTCATAATACCGAAAGAATAGTCTGCCATAGATATAACCTACTGGACGACCACTGCCCCTGTTAGTAATCCTTATGTAGTACTGGCGTCCTTCTATAGTGAGCTGGCCGAGGTTTCTACTGCAGGAGTCCCAATTATACCCGAGTTGCTCCGTAGCTTGGTCTAGAATGGCCCACAAGCCACATGCAGCATAGGTAAGGTCCTGGAGCGCAATCTGCACGTGGAGAAAAAGAAAAAAAAATAGAGAATGTTATTACAATAATAAACAACAAATAACGACGACTCAAGTATAAGTGACTATTTTACCACATCCGCATGGTTGTAGCTCGCAAACCATTTAGTTGCTTGCGGAACGGGGATATCACCAGCATTCAAAGCAAGTGCCTTGAAGTGCGAGAAATCAGGCACATCATAGCAAATACGTTGAAATGCCTCTAAACAGATGCGCACAGCACTTAATTGGGCGCTTATCACGACCGGGCTCTGTATTCCCATCCCGTGGATATGGTTCCGATGATTTGAACCCCTCACAGGGATGTAAAAACTGAGTTCACACGTCCATAGCCGACCACTTGCATTAGATGTCGTGTTCTCGATGATGTCCGAGATAAAGAACCAGCTAAGTGTTGTTCGTAGCCAATCTATTGGGGATATAGTCTGCGACATATATGCATGCAACAATGATATTAAACTAATTACACTTATTTGTTAGCATAAAAAACAAAATACGTTGGAAAATATTTCATGCAATAGCTAGAACAGGGAACCGTGGAATGGCCACATTAGGAGCGAATGGCTCATCGCCAGGGTGGAAACCTAGTTCTTATGGTGGGGGAGGTCTGGTGTTCATACCACCTGATGGATAAAATGCAAAAAAATGAACTTAATATATATGCACAAAAAATTCTTCCAAGTAAAATATGGCAACATAATTAAATATAGATCGAATGCAAGGAATAAGAATATATATAAATATAGAATGTAAAGAAACATGAATATAAATATAGATCAAATGAATATAGATAGCATATTGGAGAAGACAACATATCAATACCATTGAAAAATGTAGGAGCCATGACCAAATCACATAGAGAGAGAGTGGATGTCTTGAGAAGTGAGAGTGAAACATGAGAAATGAGACTGAGAGGGTTCGTGGGTGGGTGGGATAGATGTATGTGGCCAATAGTTTATTTTATATTTGGGGGGCATGAACAACACTATCGGTTTTTAAATAGAACTGACAGTGAAAGTTATTATCACTACCGGTTTTTAAATAGAACCGACAGTGAAGGTGCATATATGTAAAGGATATATTTATTTATATACTATAGTGGGAAAGTTTTAACAACAACGATATATTTATTTAGATAGTAATGAAATACATCAAAAAATTACAAAAAAATTAGAAATAAGTTACATATACGATAACAAAGACCTTACACTAAAATTTCATATACGATAACAAAGACCTATTTGCGAACTGGTCATTGTTACCACCAATGTGTATCAACAAATTATAATTTAACCACCTCACTAGCATTCTTCTAGCACCAACTAGGGTCAAACAATAGCACTGAGGTGGTCTACGAGCTATACCGGTTGGAGATGATAAGGTGGCATCGATGAATCCAAGCCTCTGCTGTACATGGCCTTTTTCTCGGTACAGTCCAGAGCACAGCGAATTCAGCTTGGCACCGCACCGATGAACCAATGCTGCTCCGGGACAGGAAATTGCCAAGAGCACATCAGGTCTCTCTGGACATACAGTCCAGAGCGCACCACAGCGGATGGCCCTGTGAAACTTGTGGCATCTCTAAGCGTTGCTCTATCTTCTGTAGCATTCTTCTAGTACCTCATGTGTGCACCATTTTGGTGGACTACGATGCATAACGATATATGTGGTTTGTTGTGAGAGAAAAATATTGTATTATAGCTGACAAGGCCTGGCTGAAACCAACATGCATGGAGAGGCTAGCTTCTGATCGAGGGCCATTTTATAGGGGCTAGCAGTCGTGATACATTTTTATTTCTAAACTAAAGTTGTTGGGTAGGTAGGAGCAGTGTTCCAACTATTATGGTTATGGGAGCACTGTTGGCATGTGAGGAGCATCTACACATCACTGTCGGTTTTAGTTTAAAAACAGACAGTGAATTGGGCCTTCTGTGCTGGTTTGAGCAACCAACTGTGATAGAAGCTGTCTCTGTTGGTTTTAAAACCAAAACCAGTAGTGAAGGGCCCTACCGCCATCTTTTAGTAAAAAAATATAAAAAACACTATCGGTTTGGAGCATGCCATCACAGCCTTTTTGTAAAAAATATAAAAAAGTTTGGCCCGCCTAAGATTCGAGCGCGGGTAGTGGGGTTGAGAGTGCGTGACCTTAACCGCTGAGTTAGGATAGGGAGTTCGGTTAGAACGGTTTTATTTTTTTCTTTTATCCCATCATAATGCACTACTAAATAATAAATGCAAAATCAAAAAAGTTTGGCCCACCTAGGATTCGATTGCGGGTCTCATAGTACAGAGTGCGCAGCCTTAACCGTTGAGCTAGGATAGGGAGTTTGGTTAGTTTGCTTTTCTTTATTTATTTATTAATAGAAATAATGCAGTTAGTTTATATTCTAAAATAACACAAAAATTTGTGTCTTGATTATTTAATTATATGATAATTAATTAATGGTCTATAATTATCAAATAATAGTGTTTGTGAACATCATCTTAATATTTGATTACATAGTCAATAATTAAATTATAGAGATGCGCACAAAATATAAATTAAATATTTAGTGCGAATTACTGATACAACATCTGCATAATGATTACATAGTTAACAATAATCTAACTATCTTTAGGTGCATCAACAATGAGGGCCTCATTGTGATCAATTCGTACGTAAGCAGGTTTGTCACCCTCTTGAAGGATATGTAGGGGTATGTTCGCCCCGAATGGATGTATTTCCTGATAGCCCCTGTAGTCTTCTTCATCCGTCACTCTATTGACACCGACAATCTTCCTTTTCCCTTTTAGGACTATTTTTAGCCTTCCTTTTGTCTTGTTGTCCCTTGCATAACATCTCTTGCAAGGACGAAGGGGTCGTCTCAGTATGCGGTCTTAGTGAGATCAATGGTAGTGAATCCTTTGCTATCAGTGTTGATTTCCTCGAGCCAGACCCATTGGCAGCGAAAAAGAGCTGCCTTCAACGGACCGTAGACTAGCTCCCATATCTCCTCTATGAAACCATAGTATGTCGCCTGCACGTTGCCGTTTTTGTCGTGAGCATCAAAATGAACACCACAGTTTTGGTATGTGCTCTTTCTATCTTGATTTTTTGTGTAAAATGTGAATCCATTAATCTCATACCTTTGGTACTTAAGATATGTACTTGAAGGCCCCTTGGCTAAGGCATCCAGTTGATTACCCAACTTTATTCCAAGCAAGCGACTTCGTAAACAGCTGACAAATTCCTCCTTTTGTTTTTTATCCAGCCAAGCCTGTGACCTGCTCGGATACAGTGTTTGCAGCGATTGCTTGTGCTCGTCAATGTATGGCATCACACCCTCGGCTTGCTGGAGAACAGTGAACTGTGCCTGTCTGAAATAAACAGGGTCGTCTATTGTAACAGATTTCTCTCCGATCGTTCCTTTGCCATGTAGTCTTCCCTCGTGACGAGATTCTGGAACTCTGACCCTTTTGATGTCCAGATAATATGTGTAGAACTCAATGGCATCCTCCATTGACCATCCTTCAACCATGCCCCCTTCTGGCCTGAATCTGTTCCTAACATACCTCCTAAAAACTTTTATCAATCTTTCGAAAGGGAACATCTAATGTAGGTACATTGGGCCAAGGGCTCTAATTTGGTCAACAAGATGAATGGGTAGATGCAATGAGATATCAAAGTAAGTCAGCGGGAAATGCATCTCAAGCCTAACGAGAGTTTCAGCTATGTCCCGCTGCAGCTACTCTAGCGTGGACACATCAATGACCTTTTTTGAGATCACGTTGAAGAACGAGCAAAGCTTTATATTGGGGCGCAGACCTTTGGGGGGAGGATACCACACAGGGCAACAGGGAGCAGCTGAGTCATAATGACATGACAATCATGGGCCTTCATAGGGCCATAGTTGAACTTGAGTTCTCTCATATTCACTAGCCTCTTTGGGTTCGCACAGTAGCTCGTCGGGACTTTGAATTCATTGAAGAAAGAAATAAGTGCACGCTTTTCTTCCTTCTTCAATGTCCATGACGCAACCAGAAGTTCGAACTGGCCATTCTCTAGCTCCACGGGATGCAGCTCCTTCCTGATTCCCATGTGTTGCATGTCTAGGCGTGTGGCTAGTGAATCCTTCGATGTCCCCCCGGTGTCCATTAAGGTGTTAAGAGTGTTAGCGCACACGTTTTTAGTGATGTGCATGGGATTAAGATAGTGGCGTACACTCAGAAATGGCCAGTAAGGTAGTTTCCAAAAAATCAATTTTTTCTTCCAAATGCTCCCATCAGGCGCTGCTACTGCATTGTCCCCCTTTACAATCACAACCTCCAGTTTATTGAGTTCTCAAAGTATCACAGGCCCGTCTCGATATTTTGGAGCTAAGCATTTCTCAATAGTACCATTGAAATCTTTTTTGTTCCTGTGGTAAGGGTGATCCTTAGGTAGGAACCTACGGTGTCCCATATAAACTATCTTTGAGTTATTTGACAGATTTACCGCATCGGTGTCGCCCAAGCACTCGACACATCCAGTATAGCATTTTGTCTTCTCTCTGGACAACGAACCTCGACCTGGCAGGTCAGTGATTGTAGCGATAAGTACTCCCTTGATCATGACATGTTCCTTTTTGTACTCATCCCAAACATCCGGCACACCCTTTCCAAACATCTCCACTAGTTTATCGATCACTGGTTCCAGAAAACACATCGATGTCATTCCTAGGTTGTCTTGACCCTTGGATCAGTAGTGGCATCTGGATGTACGACCGCTTCATACAGACCCAAGGTGGAAGGTTGTATATACAGAGCGTCACTGGCCAGATGCTATGATTGCTTCTAACCTGGTCGAAAGGATTCATCCCATGTGTGCTCAAAGAAAACCAAAGGTGCCTTACCTCTCCACCGATGTCCTTATACAACATAGTATTGTCAGTCCTCAAGTTATGCCCATCGGCAAGGTGCCTCATCATTGTATCTTTCTTACGCTCTTCACCATGCTAGCGCAACAGCTTGGCTGACTTTGAACATGCAAACAGCCTATGCTCCCGGGGAGCTATAGGGAAATACCAAATGACCTTTATGGGACCCTCATCTGGTTTTGGTACCCTCATCTGACGACCCTTCCTTGTACCATGGAGCTTCACACTTGGGGCACTTGTCCAAGTCTTTGTATTTTTCTCCATAGTACAATATGCAATCATTGGAACACGCGTGGGTTTTTTCAACCTCAAGGCCGATGGGGTAGATCATTTGCTTGACCAAGTATGTCTTTTCTGGCAACTCGTTTTTTCTGGGAGCATTTTCCTTATTATACCTAACAACTGATCGAAGATTTTATCGCTCAATCCATTTGTCGATTTGAACTCTAACAGCATGATGTCGGCTTCTAGTTTGCTCATTGGACAATTCCTATACAATGTTTTGCCATCTTGTCTTATTTTCTCTAGCTTTCTCAGTTGTCTTTCACTAAGACATCCAGTCTCTATCAGGTCTCTATATTACGTAGCAGCTGAGAAATGCCATTGTTATCCTCGGTGTCGTCAGCTAACGTGTTCCTAAACACATTAATAACTGTGGCCATAGGTTCTATGTTGAAACCGGGTTCCTCGTCAGCATCGTGGATGGCTACGCCAGGCATGTCCACATCATCATCGTTTTCCTGCAGAACATTCACACCAACCTCGCCATGCATAGTCTATATCGTATAGTTTGGCATGAACCCCCTGGTAATCAAGTGCGATCATATAGACTCAATTTGATGAAAGTTCCTATGATTCTTGCAATATTTGCATGGGTAGAAAGACAGGGTTCACATTTTCAGCATGGGCTTTGGCATCGGTGATAAACTAGCTGACGCCATGCATGTACCATTTGTCCACTCGGGATAGATGCATCCACTCTCGATCCATCTCTGCATAAAAAAACACTGAGACAGTAATTACAAAGAATTAATAAGAAATTGAGCTTCATGAACAACAATTGTAGCTCGAAAGTACCATTTTTAGAAAACATTATTGTACACTAATTATTGGAAAATTAAAATTGGTAGCCCCGGCCCTGTAAATTAAAAATCATAGTAAAAAATAATTATTGCACAATATTGAAAAATAACTATTCTACTCTACTTCTAAGAACTAATTATAGCATCACATACTAACAATGATGATCTTGACCACCATGGAATAATTAACTAGGAATTTAAATGTGTTCATAGACACCAACCTTTTGGATGATGGATTCACCATAATTTGAGTCTTGCACAAATGTTCAATTAGAAAAGTGCTCTCTAGAATAGAGAAAGAACTAGAATGAGAATCAAGCAATGTAGCCATCAAAACGAAGCTAATTAAGCAACAAAATTAAAGGAGTGAATGTTTGTTACTAACCTTAAAGCAAAAAGATCAAGCTATTCTTCAAAATCCAAGCACTAGCTTCATGGTGAAGAGCAGCCGCAACAATAGAGGAAAGGGTCCAAACACGCCCCTTTGTTCTCGGGATCGAAGAGAGGAGGAAGGAGAGGACAGCTGTAGCCTTTTTGTGTCGTAGGCTTATCACCGTCGGTTCTTGGCTAGAACCGACAGTGATAGAGCCCAATTACTGTCGGCTCTTGGCTTAAACCGGCAGTGATGAGTGCCCGCCAAAACACTGTCGGTTCAAGCCACAAACCGGCAGTGATGTAGTCCTTCACTGTCGGTTTTAGCTCAGCCCCAATTATTTTTTCATTTTCAAGCTCATAACCGGCAGTGAAGTGAAAGTACATCACTGTCGGTTCTCATAAATCCGGCAGTAACGATGATGCCGATAGTGACGTGCAAATCTGACGTAGTGCTATATGTATCTTCAACCTGTCATGGTTTGTAGCCAGGCTAATGAAACTAAAATTCAGCCCAAACCTGTGCTTTGTTTCTAACAGTGGCGACATACCATCCGCGACGAGGATGGCCAGAACCACCCTTTCGTTTGGAAGGAGCCCCTAGAGAAGACAATTGGATCGGAATCGGAATCACGAGCCTGCTGTTGAACAAGACGAACATCAAACCTAGCACAATGGGTGACATCCAAGAACTTTATGTATCCAGAGAAATGCTAGAGTAGCTAGTACGTAGCTAGATAAACAGGAGCTCTGGTCCTCTAGATCTGGATTTCAAAGACAACTGTCTTTGAGCGGCGGTGTACAACTCCAACCGGATGGTTCTATCCCTTGCGACGACATGGACTTGCACGGTTGCACCCCAATAGAGGACGAGTTTATTACATTACAAAAACGTCTTCATAGTAGAACAGCATCCATGAGTGGAATCATACAGAGAAACCTAATCTTGAAGGGCTGCAGCCTCTAGGCTTGGACCACTCCCCTCGTCACACCGCGAAGTGGCGCTGACGACGGTGAAGTCCTGCGGCGTGTTCCAGGCGTAGGTGAAGGAGATCTTGGACCCCCTGAAGAGAGTCGTGGCGAGCATGCAGAGCTCATCCATCACCTTGATCTGCCTGCTGTCGATCGGCTCGACGCTGGGCAGGCGGTTGCAGCGCACGTCGACGTAGTCCTGCGGGCAGTCGCACAGGTTCTCGAAGGTCACCCGGTATTCCGGCTGACCCTGCACCACCTTCCCCGTCTTCTCCTGCGAAACCTTGATGTCCGACAGCTGACACCGCCCTCCTATCTGCTGCGCGTTGCCCGTCCGCGCATGGAAGCAGCAGGTTACGGCGGCGGCGACGACGAACAGGATACCGGCCCTGGCAGCCATGGAAGCTGCAGCCATCTGGGTGGTTTTGTCTCTGGTTCTTGTCCTATGATGATTGTTCTTGATTAAACGAGGCAGTGGCCGAGGCCGGTTTCTAGTCTAGATGCAGACTTGCAGTGAACGAAGATAACCAGAGACGATATGGTTTTGCTAGCTTGGTTATGGGTATATGGGAGGGAGGAGATAATTGGTATGAGATAAATTGACGCGTTAATTTGTTGTATGTATACCTGTAGGCTTTGCTGCATGCAGATTAGTACGCCTCTATTTATTGATTTCCTGAATCGTGCTCCTGCCTTTCTGATACAACCTTGCAAACACATTATTAAGACATGCATTTTTAGTAGTAGTATCGGATGAAATCCTGACCAATTTGCCTTGATTCTGAAGAGTCTTTAAAAAATGTATTTTATTGTCTTAATCGATGCAAAGAAGGATTTATTTCTAATTCTAGCCTCGAAGAACCACTAAAAACGAAATTAAATTAGGTGGATCTCGGATCTAAACCATCACCTGTGTGCCCCACTGTTGGATTGTTGTAACCAAATCCTCACAATCTGTGCAGCACCTGGTGTAACACCCTAAATTTTGAATTTTTGGAAATAGAGCTAAACTGATTAAATTGGGAATTTTGTGTTCATTAAAACATAGGAAATAAAAATTTTCATGAAATTAAAATTTAATATAAGGTTTAGAAACATGTTTGTGCATACATGCCCTTGCATTCGATGTATTTGATTGAGCGGTTTTGATTTAAAATTCAAAATAGTTTGAATTGATTTGGAAAGAAATTAAAAATGGCTTTAAAGTAAAAGAAAGGGAAGAAAAGAAAATTTGAAAACAAAAGAATTTTTTAAAAAAAAACTTGTAAAATTTATTTTTGGGAGCACACCAAAATTTCTCATTTTTATTTGTATTAAAAAAATGTATTTCAAATCATATTCGAATTTGATTTGATTCGAATTTGAATTTGGTTTTGAAAACAAATTAGAAAAGGATTTGGAAAAAAAAAGAAAACCCTCTCTCCTCCCCTCTTTCTCTTTCGGCCTGCTTGGGCCAGTCTGTGTTTTTTTCTCCCGCCGGCCTGCTTCTTCTCCCTGTGAACCAGCCCAGCTGCTTCTATTCCCCTCCCGCGCAGCCAACAGAATGGCCCAGCTCCCTCCTCCGCTTCCGCGAGCCCTTGGCCAAGTGGCCGGTTTCACCCTCAGCTCCGCAGGCCTGTTTCTTCTCTGTCGCTGGCCCAGTCCACCAGTGCCAGCCTGCTTGCGTCTCGCGGCCCGCTGTAGTCGGCCTAGCAAAGCAAGCCCACAGGCCGACCAGTCGCTTTGCGCTTTTCCTTCCTCTCTGAGCCGCTGACGCGTCGGGTCCGCTCGTCAGGCGTCTCCTTCCTCCTCCGTCTCGTGTCCGGCATGGACACCACGCCGACACCGCCCGAGTCCGGCCCTGCCACGCCTCATGCGTCGTGCCGCCCAAGTTTCTGTGCCCCATAAATACCTCCGTGCCGCGCCGCCTCCCTATACTGCCTCAGAGCCAGCTATTGCCCTGTTTTCGAGCTGCAGTCGCCAAAGGAGATCCACTGTCCGCCTCGTGGAGTACTGCAGCCGCTCTGTTCCCTCTCCGCCGATGAGATGACCCTAGGTGAGACCGCCGTCACCCCCTCTCTCTCTCCTGGACCTCTTAGTTCGTCGAACAATGCACCTTAGGCCCTAAATCGATGTCTTCGGCAGCTCCTAGCCGTCCCAGCCATGGCGCCACCGCGCCTGTCTATTTCGGTCAGCCGCTGCCGTCTTTTTCCCCGTCTAATCTGTTTTGGTCCGTTAGATCGGGATCCAACGACCGGTATTCAAGGATACCGATTCGGCTGGCAGTTTTGCAAGAAGGTCCCTCGGGGTTTTAATTATAGAACCCGCCGTTCCTAGCACATTTTCAGATCCCATTTTCTTCTTTTGAAAGCGTATTTTGGTTCGTTTAGATTGAAAATACGTTTTCACTTATTCACAGTTTTGCCACTAGATTTGTTTATACCATAATTTTTCCGTTTTAACTCCGATTTGACCCGTTCAAATTGCGTTAGGTTCGTAATTTCATAATGTACATGTTCATCCTACTATTAGATGTGTTTTCAACTTTTAAAATTCGTGATTAGATTTAATCTATTATTTTGTCAAAGGAAATCTTGTTCATTTTATATCTTCTGCGTCTTAGATCCGTTTTAGTCCATTCAAGTTGCGTTAGATTCATAGCGTCAAGATCTACGTGTTAGTAACGGTGTTTATCATTTAATTCATGCTGCATGTGTCTACCTTGACTGCCACTAAGGAATTACTAGTAATTTACACTTGTACCTTGATGCCTTTGGGTTATTGCATTGGGTAGCTTTGCTAGTGCTCAACTACAACCATGATCTTGTAACTTGACTAATGTAATATGCAATAAACATTAAAGGATGCTTTTTAGCAACATGGAACAAGGAGGCTAGAGCATTGGGCTATTTATGGTGCTCTAGATTCCTCTCCCTAAGGACTTATCTATAAGTGATCATCCGGGACTTACAGTACAGCTGTGAGGGCTACATGGCTCTGGATTTAGCTCAGTATGAGGACCTTTTCTAGCTTGTTAGTGGTTACCTTTATTGGCGTAAGAATGGCTTGCCAAATCGGGTATAGCGCGGCCTCTGTCCCCATGTGTATAGGCTGCGTGTCAATGTGCCATCGGGAAGGGGGGCTCTACATCTGTTTGCCGAGTGAATCTAATGGTCCTAACTTGTTAGACGAACCTTTGAAAGGCTTCATAGTGAACCTTGCCGACCTTCCTTGGTAGTGGGTCAAGAGGTTGGCCGCCTTGGGCGAAAGTGTAAATCACGACTCACAGTGAAAGTGTACAACCTCTGCATAGTGTAAAACTGGTATATCAGCCGTGCTCACGGTCACGAGCGGCCTTGGAACATTTACGGAATAGATGATCACTAATGATATGGATGATGAAGATGCTCATTAACGATTACTGTTTATGCTATTCATTGTTCATGTCTACCTGATCATGTATTTATGGGCTTGAGGTGAACTTGTTGCTACTCAATTGCTAAAATCATGACTCATTAAAAGCTAATTGCAGTTAAACCGGTGTCAGCCTTTTGAGCCTCATGAACCCCATGTTATATTTGTTGAGTACGACATGTACTTACGCTTGTTTTATTTTCAATCATTTGGATAAAAATTTCGGATGGGTACCAGATTGCTAGAGTTTGGAGGAATTAGGCTTGTGATCAACCAGTCAGTTGTCCCTGTGGATTTGGAGTCTTCGCCTGAAGATCGGAGTCGTCTTTACGCTGTCTATACTCTGAAGTTATATTCTTTATACTAATACGTTATGTATTTAAGCATTGTCTATTGATATTATCCTTATTTGTAGCTATATGTGAAATTTGACTTCCTGGGCTCACATATGGTGTGTATCTGGTTTTGTTCTTAAAACCGGGTGCGACAAAGTGGTATCAGAGCAATGCTGACACTAAGACGCAAGCCTAGTTAGAAACTGGTGGTTCTAAGGTTTACAAATTGCTACAAAAATTCTTGCTCTATGAACCTTGATATTTTCTTCTCTACTATATATCTACCCTTGCTATTCATCTCTACCTTGGTGCTTATTTTAAAATCTTTGTTCTCATCTGCACTCCTTGATTTGATATGCTTTTAGAACTGTTCCTTATCACCTTCTTGCATAATCTGAAGATAAGTCTTAGGATTTTTACCCCTAATACAATGAGGACGATAGTATCGCAAGTTGAGTCTATGATTGAATTATGCACCTTTAATGCTTGTTGAATTGTCATTATGCTTATGATTGTTTTGTATCTTTGTAATGATTGCAATGATCTTGTTGGGTGTTCCCACAATTTCAGTTAATTTATAGACCTAAGGTATAAGGATTAGTGAAATAAATAGTTGGGATATGTTATTTTTCTGTTTTCCCTATCCTGTCTTTTTAGAGTAGTCCACACTTTTCGGCTTATATCTCTATTCTTGGACAACCAAAAATCATGATAAAATTCTGGACAATACTAGACTCCAATATATTTCTCTGAGCGTAAGAATCACCCTGATAGCTATTTTAATCATGGAGATATGAAAATCACAAGCCGATGCATCTGTGTTGTTTGGAACCTGGAATAGTTTCTGTTGTGCACTAATTTCGACCAAGTTAACTGCAGAATTTGGAAAAGTGTTCTATAAGGAAGTTGTGGATAATTTTATAAGCTTTCCAACGGTATAAGCTACAATATAATTGGATTAACAAAATGAGAGTTACAACTATTTTACCGCACTACTGTTTTTCTGCTCGTGAGGAATTCCAGATTTCTTGTTCTTGCCCATACACAAGAGTCTCATTGGGATGTCAGGACATCGTGATACTAGTTAGATCATCGGGAAGAAGATTCAAGCTACCCTTCTTGTGTACCCTAGTTTATCTTTTCTTAAGGGGGTAGCCAAGTTGAAGAATTTACAAGATGAAGTATCCTACGTTTTAGTTTGCGTAGCGGAAGCGTGGTGGTACTCAAAGATGTGAAAGAAGTTCAGAGTCTCAATGAGGTTTGATTAAAGGTTCAAGGGAGGTTTAACCAAGGTCATTAAGATATTGATAATGCTACTAGAAGAGGTTTTAAGTTAGTTTGTATCAAGAGACCTCAGCTAAGTGCTGAAGGAATCCAAGAAAAGGTTGAAGTAAAATCTAAGTATTAGCTTTGCCAGATCTGGACAAGAGCTTCATAACTACAATGATGCACCTTGTCAAGGTATGGGATGTGTCCTGATGCAAGAAGAAAAATGTAGTACCTTGTTCATTAAGTCAACTAAGGAAGCGTGAGTTGAACTAACCGACATGTTACTTGGAGTTATCCATTGTGGAGCGTGGAAGTACTGTCTTTTTGGAAGTAAAGATGACATTTAGGAGGATCATAAGAATCTATAGGACATCTTCACTAAGTTAGTCTTGAGCTTGTGATATCTTCATTGGAATGAGATTGATTATAACTTGGAAAGGCGCTATCACTTCGAGGAGCAAAGTCATGGCCGATGCTCTTAGACATGGAGAATTATACTAAGAAGGTTCGGGTGACACCAAGGACTAAGAATTATATGCCAAGTTGAGCAACTTGACCGGAATCATTAATGTTTTGAAGGTTGGTAGTAGAAATTCCTTCTGACTAAGAGATTCGTCAGGCTCTGTTGGAAGATAAGTATTTTAAGGAAGAAAATTGGTATTATAGGAAAGGTGCTTAGTGATTGAAGTTACCTGAGTATCTTTTAGAGTATCTATCAGAATCTTGGAATCCTTTTTGGTAAGTTATTTAGAGTAAGGTCAACAGGTGTGCAAAGTAAAGTGAGATCCTTATCAAGACGATGGAACTACACGAGGAAGTAAAGAAGAGTCTAAAGACGAAGTATCTCTATCTCCCAGTCGATGTCGTCCGAATCTTGGGGATGAGATTTATCTTAAGGGGGTAGAATTGTAACACCCTAAATTTTTAATTTTTGGAAATAGAGCTAAAATGATTAAATTGGGAATTTTGTGTTCATTAAAACATAGGAAATAAAAATTTTCATGAAATTAAAATTTAATATAAGGTTTAGAAACATGTTTGTACATACATGCCCTTGCATTCGATGTATTTGATTGAGCGGTTTTGATTTAAAATTCAAAATGGTTTGAATTGATTTGGAAAGAAATTAAAAATGGCTTTGAAGTAAAAGAAATGGAAGAAAAGAAAATTTGAAAACAAAAGAATTTTTTTAAAAAAAAAGTTGTAAAATTTATTTTTGGGAGCATACCAAAATTTCTCATTTTTATTTGTATTAAAAAATGTATTTCAAATCATATTCGAATTTGATTTGATTCGAATTTGAATTTGGTTTTGAAAATAAATTAGAAAAGGATTTGGAAAAAAAAAGAAAACCCTCTCTCCTCCCCTCTTTCTCTTTCGGCCTGCTTGGGCCAGTCTGTGTTTTTTTCTCCCACCGGCCTGCTTCTTCTCCCTGTGAGCCGGCCCAGCTGCTTCTATTCCCCTCCCGCGCAGCCAACAGAATGGCCCAGCTCCCTCCTCCACTTCCGCGAGCCCTTGGCCAAGTGGCCGGTTTCACCCTCAGCTCCGTAGGCCTGTTTCTTCTCTGTCGCTGGCCCAGTCCACCAGTGCTAGCCTGCTTGCGTCTCGCGGCCCGCTGTAGTCGGCCTAGCAAAGCAAGCCCACAGGCCGACCAGTCGCTCTGCACTTTTCCTTCCTCTCTAAGCCGCTGATGCGCTGGGTCCGCTCGTCAGGCGTCTCCTTCCTCCTCCGTCTCGTGTCCGACATGGACACCACGCCGACGCCGCCCGAGTCTGGCCCTGCCACGCCTCATGCGCCGTGCCGCCCAAGTTTTTGTGCCCCATAAATACCTCCATGCCGCGCCGCCTCCCTATACTGCCTCAGAGCCAGCTATTGCCCTATTTCCGAGCTGCAGTCGCCGAAGGAGATCCGCTGTCTGCCTCGTGGAGTACTGCGGCCGCTCTGTTCCCTCTCTGTCGATGAGATGACCCTAGGTGAGACCGCCGTCACCCCCTCTCTCTCCTGGACCTCTTAGTTCGTCGAACAATGCACCTTAGGCCCTAAATCGATGTCTTCGGTAGCTCCTAGCCGTCCCAGCCATGGCGCCACCGCGCCTGTCTATTTTGGTCGGCCGCCGCCGTCTTTTTCCCCGTCTTATCTGTTTTGGTCCGTTAGATCGGGATCCAACGGCCGGTATTCAAGGATACCGATTCGGCTGGCAGTTTTGCAAGAAGGTCCCTTGGGTTTTTAATTATAGAACCCGCCGTCCCTAGCGCGTTTTCAGATCCCGTTTTCTTCTTTTGAAAGCGTATTTTGGTTCGTTTAGATTGAAAATACGTTTTCACTTATTCACAGTTTTGCCACTAGATTTGTTTATGCCATAATTTTTCCGTTTTAACTCCGATTTGACCCGTTCAAATTGCGTTAGGTTCGTAATTTCATAATGTACATGTTCATCCTACTATTAGATGTGTTTTCAACTTTTAAAATTCGTGATTAGATTTAATCTATTATTTTGTTAAAGGAAATCTTGTTTATTTTATATCTTCTGCGTCTTAGATCCGTTTTAGTCCATTCAAGTTGCGTTAGATTCATAGCGTCAAGATCTACACGTTAGTAACGGTGTTTATCATGTCACTGATACTGGAATTTCATGGTTTGAATCATATCTTAAATAACAATTATGCAACTGGATTTTATAAATAGAATATGATTTGTTTCACTTTAGTTTTATAAATCAAATCTAAATTTGACTTAAATTATAATCTCTATGAAATATCTTATATATGTTTTTATATATTTAAAACACATGAAGCTAATAGTTTTATATTTTCTCCTATGAGCGAATCTTTCGGTAGATGTATCTTTTTCACCGTAGCTTCGATTAGCGTGTTTTTCGCATCTGTGTGTTCGTAGCGAGACGTAGATTCGTTTTACAAACTTTCATCTTGATTTTATGTTTGGTGTACTGTTCTAATTTAGATATATTGTTGCTTTGTGTATGATTGTATGGATGTTTGTGTGGTGCTTTATGATTACATCCAATCAGTGAGATATACGTGGTGACCAAGAAGAAGAAGGAGTATGTTGAAGATTAAAGCTTACCGAAGGATCGGTGTTTTAAGGCAAGTATAGCATGGGATCTTCATTGTTGCCTATTCACTGTTAATCATTTAATTCATACTGTATGTGTCTACCTTGACCGCCACTAAGGAATTCCTAGTAATTTACACTTGTACCTTGATGCCTTTGGGTTATTGCATTGGGTAGCTTTGCTAGTGCTCAACTACAACCATAATCTTGTAACTTGACTAATGTAATATGCAATAAACATTAAAGGATGTTTTTTAGCAACATGGAACAAGGGGGCTAGAGCATTGGGCTATTTATGGTGCTCTAGATTCCTCTTCCTAAGGACTTATCTGTAAGTGATCATCCGGGACTTATAGTACAGCTGTGAGGGCTACATGGCTCTGGCTTTAGCTCAGTATGAGGACCTTTTCTAGCTTGTTAGTGGTTACCTTTATTGGCGTAAGAATGGCTTGCCGAATCGGGTATAGCGCGGCCTCTGTCCCCATGTGTATAGGCTGCGTGTCAATGTGCCATCGGGAAGGGGGGCTCTACATCTATTTGTCGAGTGAATCTAATGACCCTAACTTGTTAGATGAACCTTTGAAAGGCTTCATAGTGAACCCTGCCGACCTTCCTTGGTAGTGGGTCAAGAGGTTGGCCGCCTCGGGCGAAAGTGTAAATCACGACTTACAGTGAAAGTGTACAACCTCTGCAGAGTGTAAAACTGGTATATCAGCCGTGCTCACGGTCACGAGCGGCCTTGGAACATTTACGGAATAGATGATCACTAATGATATGGATGATGAAGATGCTCATTAACGATTACTGTTTATGCTATTCATTGTTCATGTCTACCTGATCATGTATTTATGGGCTTGAGGTGAACTTGTTGCTACTCAATTGCTAAAATCATGACTCATTAAAAGCTAATCGCAGTTAAACCGGTGTCAGCCTTTTGAGCCTTATGAACCCCATGTTATATTTGTTGAGTACGACATGTACTTACGCTTGTTTTATTTTCAATCATTTGGATAAAAATCCCGGATGGGTACCAGATTGCTGGAGTTTGGAGGAATTAAGCTTGTGATCAACCAGTCAGTTATCCCTGTGGATTTGGAGTCTTCGCCTGAAGATCGGAGTTGTCTTTACGATGTCTATACTCTGAGGTTATATTCTTTATACTAATACATTATGTATTTAAGCATTATCTATTGATATTATCCTTATTTGTAGCTATATGTGAGATTTGACTTCCTGGGCTCACATATGGTGTGTATCTGGTTTTGTTCTTAAAACCGGGTGCGACACCTGGTTCTATATTTCAGCCTCCAAGTGTGCTACCTGGTGTCCGCGTGATACTCTGCACTGCCACATGTCGTTCATCCACCATGAGGTCCCTACTTGCATGTGCATCATGACGTTCACGTATACTCCCTTCATCATGTAATATAACACATTCAAGCACTCAAAAATTATACCCAATATAAGGGACAAAATATTTTTGCAAAAGTAGTTGCATAATTTGACAGGTATTATATCTATATCTGTATCTATATCTATATCTATATCTATATCTATATCTATATCTATATCTATATCTATATCTATATCTATATCTATATCTATATCTATATCTAATAATAAAGAAGCAAAGTTTCTGCCACAAATAAATTTTCGTCCAAACTAATAATCCTAAAGTGGCTCCATTTCTGCAATCATGCAACTGTTTTTTGTGTCCGCCCGATCCTATTAACCGTGTTCCCTTTGGTTTTAGTCTAATAAATAAATAATTTTTTTCTTTTCCTACGTTGGTTCCTATACGTTTCGGTTTCCATCCATTTTTTTGTTTTGGATCTTTTCGTTGTTTTTTGGTTGTTCGTTTATCCGTTCCGGTTATGGCCATCAAAAAATAAATTGTAACTTTTAGTTTTTGAATTTATAAATGGTGAAACATAAATAATATGTACCATTCTTATTGTCGTTCTCCAAAAAATATTTAATAGGTTTTTTCCTCCCGTCGCAACGCAAGTGCATGTTTGCTAGTTGGTACTTGGTATTTATCAACCAATCACTATTAGTCCTTGTTGATGATAATGTCTGACTATAGAATAAAGTGATGGTATATGAGTCTTTTGTGTTCTCTCTTAATCTATTCTAAAATCTCAAAAATGCACAATATTACATGACAAAAGCAGTATACTCTAATGTAATAGGTGTACTAATTCCTTTCCTCTTTTAGTGTCATCAAATTGAAAAAAATAAAGGTGACAGAACAAAAAAATGTTAAGGAAGCAAAACTTTGTGAGGTCCATCGACTAAAATTGTTTAGGGATCAGCAAGTCAACTAAAACGCACTCACATGCCATCGAGACAAATGAAAAACAACAAACATATGATATAGTTGGAAAAAACTAGGGTTTTAAAAAAAATAACACAACGTGGTTGATGTTTACTGGACCGCCAATATAAAAAAGGGATTTTAAAATACAACCTCTCTGATTAATAGAGATGGACATATATCTAGGGGCCATCTCTGTAAATGGCCAGGGCCTCCAGGCTAATGCCCTCCTATGTTAATCATTTATAGAGACAGGCATTCTAAGACAACCGTCTCTGGTTAACTGATGATTTACAAGGCCCGACATCTTAAGATGTCTACCTCTGAAAAATGGTATTAACATAAAGGCGGGAGTTGTAAGAATCTTGCTATAGAAATTGATTACCAGAGGTGGGCATCTTGAGAGGCCTGCCTCTGAAAAATAGTTGCATCAAAACATAATTCATATCTTTTTCGTATGAAGTCAGATGAAGACAAACTTTGTATCAAAATTATAGCTTTTGATGTGACTATGACTTTGTATTTAAAAAGTTTTGACTTAAACTGTTTAGAGTCCGAAAATATTATTTTAAAGTTCATGAATTTCAAAATTTAAAATTTAAAATTTTTCAAACAACCTCTAATGTCAACATGGTCTATACTCTATACAAAGTGTTGTTATCTCTACAGGATAAAGCTATGCAACCTAGGTTACAAACCTAATCACTAACCTAGCAAGCTACTAGAAAGATAAGAGCAACTCCAAGAGAGTAGCTATTTGTGTTGTGAAATCCTATTTTACGTATTTTTGGAATAAACACGGCTCCAACATCTATTCTATCATGTTTTCCAAAATAACAAGTCACCCATCCCGCACTTCTCGCTGGGTAAAAAAAGCAAGCCGTGGTGGCTCACCATCCCTTCCTGGTGGTGTGCAAGCAAATGGTGGGAGTACAAGAAATGGAGAACTGAACCAATCTTAGCATGGCATGTCCACTTTAAAAAATAAATAATGAGAAATTTAGAAAGGTTGTTGCATTACTCTACCGTATTGTAGGATGTTCTATTCTAGAGAATGGCTAAATCATGGATTTTAGACTCTTCTTTTTCATAATCTCTTGGAGTTTCTCTAAGCACACAACCTAGGTAAGCAAATAAAATATGGAAGCTTAAATGTGATAGAGATGCAAACTCCTTCTAACGATGATAATTCTTTGAGGTATCAAGAAGCTCATGCTTCTCCCTGATCCTTGTTGGAGCCCCTTGCGAACACATGGTTGATATGTGCCCACGTGTATCAAGTTGTGATGAGTGATTGTTAGGAGATGATCAGGCTTCGGTTGAGTTTGAGACTAATCCTAGCGTGTTTGTGGGCAACATGTCTATTGGCTATGTTAGTGAGCAGGGGCGGAGACGTGCTATGCCGATGGACTGGGAGCGGTGAAGGATGGACGTACGACCTGGACCGAGGGACCAAGGTGGCCGGGAACATTGACCGTGGGTGGCTGACACTTGGGGACATCGACGGGCAAGAGTACATGTGGAGGAATAGACTGTGTTGACCAAGTCAAGCAGAGGCGCAAGAGGACTTAGTGATTTGGCGGTCGAGGACAATGGTGACACATGTCGAGATAGTGGAGGAGGCATAGCGGATACACATCTCTAGGGGGTTTAGTTCTCAAAACCATGAACGGATGATTTTTTTTTTGGTTTGGGCCTCAAAACCTGGTTGGAGTTCGGGATGGACTTGGATGCGGCACGTGCCATCATCATGAAGCTTGCATCTAGGTGAAGCAAACTCAAGAAGAGCTCTTGGCTACCGGATGCACAAATCTTGACTTCGACCATTTTTCCCCTGGGCTAAGTGGTTCAACCAAAATATCTAAGGGCTTCTTTGGAATGTCTAATAGGCCTATGAATAATATAGGAGACTACCCCAACTAGTCATCTCTTCAGTTGTTAGGTTTCTTAGTCTCTAGTTTCTCCAATTAAGTTTCCGAAGTCTGCTGTTGAGATTCACAATGTAGAGAGTGATTCCTCTGTTGTGTAATCTGACCTCTGTAAGAACCAGATCTTGTTGGTGCTTGAAATAAACCAAGTTGTCCTTTGAAATTTCTGGCTCAAGGTCTGAGTTCTTGTTTCGTTTGGTTTTTCCTCTCCCAAATCCCCTTCTCTTGGTTTTTGGGTGATTTTGTTTTTCTAGAGATTTGAGACTCATAGGGGTGGATAGAAACACAAGGACCTTAGAGGAACATATCTACTTGCCTGTTTGGTCAGATTCCACCCGAGCATGATTTGGCCGGATTTTGAGGAAAGTTCAAAAAAAAACATTCCAGACCGAGAGAATCATGATCTATGGAGTTCCCTTGATCTTTTGGACATTATCTTCTAGGAATATCTTCATAACATGTTATTCTACCTCTGTGCCAAGTTGAGAGCTTCACTTTTGGCTTTTGGAGAGTTTCGGTCAAGCACTTGGTTTTTGGTTGTGGTGAGTGTCCGTTGTGTTCTCTGGTCTTTACTGAGAACATCTAGCCACCAGTTGGCTCAAGGGCACCATATTATGTGAGTTTTTGTGTTTTGAGTGTTGTTTGGTATAGCATCCATTCGAAAGAAATTTTGATTGGCTCCCATTCATCTCCCTCTGGTTGCCTTTCTCGGTCCATCACCCTTCGCAAGGATGCCCACACGAGGGCCAAGCTCCTGGTCGATTAAAACTATGGATAGCCCATGGTCCTTCCCCACGCCCAAGTGGATCTCCATAATGGCCTTCTTCCAAACACCTACATGCCATCTTCACTATCGTGTTTCTGATCAAAACACCACAGGACACACGTTCCCATGAGTACCCACTCGGTGACCTCTCCACACATCATAGGGTATCGCAAGACTACAAACTCCAAGTGTATAAGCAATGGTGCATGCAAAAACCGAGTGGCAAGAGGTATGCAAACCTCACTAAACACTAAGCCAAGCATAGAGCAAGCGCCAATATGCATGTCTAACTAGTCTAAGCACTTCGCAGCGCACTATGCTAATTACCTAATCATATTTCCCTAAGCACTTTTGCTGGTCGAGCACTTGAGAATATGCTCATCTTTCAAAATATATTCCTAAACTCTCGAAATGGTCAGTTGGGTATATATAGCTCTAACATTCAAAACTAGCCGTTAGGTTGTACATCTGTTTCATAGTGAGCACCGATGATCACCCTATTCGCCTAAACTGCTTATCAGCCATGGTACAGTGTTAACAAAGCAACATCAATCGGCTTATCAACTGTAGAAATCATCAGCCGAACTGGGCGGATGTCTGGTGCTACCACCAGAGGTTTCCGGTGAAGCCATGTGCCAAGAGGTAGGAATTCCACCACTGCTGCTTGAGAGCTCTAGTGTACCAACCGGAGAGATCTAATGCATTAACTAGCTAGTGTTGTCATTCTGTCGCCAAAGGCACCTAGCTTATGCTCTGGTGCTCTTCGGAGTCCTTGCACCGGACAAATCTGGTGTCTTGGATCTTCTCCACTGCGCTGTGCAACCGTCTCTGGATTATAGCTCCGGTGCCACCGTAGAGTTCCAATGCATATTTTCTGCAGCTACCTCAAACTATTCTTCACCTAACTTCCGGTGCTCCTTCACAGATAACCATGGGAGGGTCCGGTGCTTGTTGTTAGCACGCAGTGGGTTCCTGTCTTTGCAACTTCTTGTCTAGGCTTCATGTCTTCGATGTCTTGGACTCTACGAAAGTCTTCTAGGATCTTCAATGGTACTACATGGTCTTCCTTGAGGTTTTGATCACTTGATCTTCATGTTGCTTTTGTTCAAGCTACCCTTGCATCCAAATGAACTAGATACCTTATATACTAAAAAACAATATTAGTCCATTTCATCATGTTACCAACCAACCACCAAAATCACTAATGGCCCTTTATAGATGCCATTTTCCTCATAGGATGAATATAAACTGTTTATTTTAATCTAACCATTTAGAAAGTGATATATTCAGGGGTGAACATCATTCCACAAACAAACAGATAGTACCTATTTTTGTTTTGCAAGCATTATTGGCCAAATTTAGCCAAATTGAGCTATACCATTGTTGTAATGGAGCTCGCTCGAGCAGAAATAGGCTGAATCAGAAAGCAGAGCTCCAAAAATAGTGTGACTTTCAGTTAGAAGGCATGCACACCACCCATTTAGAACACAAGCCCTCTCAACCTCGTACCTTGCTCAATATACAAATAGAGGGTGAAAATGTTTGAGGGTACGCAAATCGCAAGAACTTTAACCCAATTAACTTGAGCAGCATGGCACAGTCCGTGAATCTTCTTATTCAAGCCTTTGTCCTCCTCGTCCTGGTGCAAGGTAACCCATTCCCTCTTGGAATTCCTTTTGAGCTCCTCCAGTCAATCTGCTTAGTTGTTTTTATCATATTGATCGTTCATAGTGGTCAGGGGCGAGGTCATCCGAGAAGTGCGGGCAAGGGGCCGCGGGCATGGAGGTGCTACAGACCAGCAACGGGGACAAGGCCGGGGTGGACACAGTGTTCGAGGTGACCGTGAGGAACCCCTGCGCGTGCGCGGTGCGCGGCGTGTTCCTCCGCTCCGAGGGCTTCACGAGCTCCATACCCGTCGAAGGAAAGCTGTTCCGCCGGGAGGGCAACGACTACCTCGTCGCCGACGGCGGCCGGATCGAGAGCGGAGGCGAGGTACGGTTCCGGTACGCCTGGGAGCGCCCGTTCAACATAACCCCCGCCGCCGTGCAAGACGACTGTAGTGGTGGAGTTCATCAGTTCACCATGTAACAATCTTGGTCCGTCGCCCCTCCCTACAGAAGCGAAACAGGAAAACGTAATCGTCGTAACCAAAAACAACAGCGTGAAAAAAAAAAACATAAAAGTCATTAAATTCCTAAGAAGAAACATCCATAATGTATAATATCGTCATGTCGTTTGATGCAATATAATATCAGAATCATTGATCATTTTATCTCTATAGTGTTAATGAAAATGGGTTCAAACTTCAAACTTTTGAAGTTAGTGCTGAACCGTTCGATTTCATGTCAAACTGTGTCAACAAGACGATACCGCTTCACGCTCTCTCCTAATTATTTCTCCTCAAAATAAAACATGATACCTGACATCTAATAAATGTGTATGATACCCTCCATTAAAATTAGCCTTATGTGTTTAGAGCTGATTCACTACCAGCAAACCGCCAAAAGAATCATCTGTGGCGATCCACCCTCAAGGAAGGAACACCGAGAATAGAGACAGAAACCATTCGTGGCGGCAACACTCAAGAAAGAACAACCAACAACGGAAATTTGATTCCCTTTGGGACCGGCCACCATAAATCTATTTATAGGGGCTATTATGTAGAAATCAAATTTGGCTATCAGCACAGATCACATTCTTAGCCGAGTGACATGCATAAAAAGATAGTGGACTTCTCTGCTACTTCGTCATGCACAAATGTGTTCATCGAAATGGCAATTATTCTGCAGGGATAGCAAGCCAGCCACGGAAAGTACAAAAAATCAGAGCATGGGAGAAAATAGGGATTAAGAATAAAAGCTGCCACACCTGTTTTAGACAATTAAACTAAATCCTGGCTTTGTTTAGTCTATAGTTTGTAAATGTTCGTGCTATGATGACAAGTATATATAAGATTATAATTGCGACAACAAAATTCAAATATGATAGTGGGAAACGAAATAATTCAAATCCGAAAACTATTAACACAGGCTCGAATACTGGGCCAGCTGCCTTTGTTAATAGTTAATAGTGACAGGCATCTAATAGAAGCCGCCTTTGTTAACCGTTAATAGAGGCAGACATCTTAGGTATGTCGGTCTCTGAATTTTTTTTTCAAGAACATACATAGCACGTGTTTCATTAAGAAGAAGTTAGAAGGTTTACATGACCAACATCACAATACGGCGAGGTGCCATGAACGATGGGGTTGAACACGAACACAAGGCACCGCTAAACAGTGGAACGCATGCTGTTGTAACTAACTAAGCAACTAAATCCGGCTTGATCCGCTTCTTTTTGCATCCGGGATAGTGTTTTTCTCTCACAAATTCATCCAGATTCCTCCACATTCATCCAAAATTCCTCCAATCAAACGTGGCCTATTTGTGTGACCGAAGGGCTTACGATGTTGACCGAACCCATGCTCAAGATGCCAGCATCGGCGCCCGCCTTCTGCAAGCACCAGCCATGGCGAAGAGCTCTCGCATTGCCGCGCACTGACGATGACAACGGCTCTTGAAATGTTAGGTGGAACCGTTCAGCGATAGGCGTTGCCGAAGCCGGGCTTGGCTGGGAGACCCCAACGGCCCCAGAGCCCAAGGAGACGTTGCGGCCCATGTCAACGTCAGGGTTCTGCTGAGCTCCCACGCAAGTTGGGATGGCGACGACGTCTTGGCGGTCCAAGTCGGTAGGCTGGCTTGTTTGTATCGCCACGTCGACGGTGCGGCCCGAAACATGAGCTCGTGGGGTGTGAGTAGGCCCACACGGCTCAGGAGCAGGTGGCCTCGCCTCCGCTTCCGGCTGCCCACGCGGCGGAGGGAGACTGCCTTCCCCTGCTACACCACAAAATCCGCGTTCAGCAGACATCCCGGAGATGCTCCATCTTGGGCAACGGGCGATATGGCGGGTCCGGCTGATGTCGCGTGCTGATCAGCGACCAGCTCAGCGAACCCGGGTGACTGCGGTGGCGCGCTTAGCAGCGCCATCGCCGGCACGATTGGCTCGTCCCTTGGAATCGAGCTTTGGCGACGAGCTCAGGTCCATCAAGTCAGCGAGACCGAGCAAAGGATCCAGCCGTTCAGAAGGCACCTCAGGATGGGAGAGAATTTGAATTTCGAACTGGGTGGATGCGTCGGATGCCTGGGAGGAGGTAGGCGACACAGGAGGCGACCGAAGCAGGTGACGATGCTCCTCCGTCAGCAGCTGGACCCGCCTGCGGTTTCCTGACGACCAGTGTCCACCGCCGTTTGCGACCGG
Source organism: Miscanthus floridulus (assembly GCF_019320115.1). Classification (NCBI taxonomy): domain Eukaryota; kingdom Viridiplantae; phylum Streptophyta; class Magnoliopsida; order Poales; family Poaceae; genus Miscanthus; species Miscanthus floridulus. The sequence continues at coordinate 53,223,269 of NC_089588.1, forward strand.
GCATGGAATGGATCCCACGAGTACATGTGGCGCTTGCCGGCCGGAAGGTTTGGCCCCACCCCGGCCGGGCCAAGAGCTGAGGGTACGGCGCTCCTCCGGCGGCCCCTTCGCAGCCACCATCACCGCCAGCGCTCCCAAAGCGGTGTAAGCGACGGCACGGTGCCGCACAAACCGAGGCGACATGCCGGGAAGGCGAGCGATCGTATTTGCAGTCACCTGCACGATGGCCCGTGCCCCTGCAGAGGAGGCACCTTGACGGGAAGCGGCAGTCGGCGGCGACATGGTCTCCGCCCATGTGGTTGAAGCAGAGGCCGACAAGGGCAGAGGGGACCGGCCGGGGGCGTGTGGTGAGCGCTCGATGGCGTCAGCGACGGCGGCTCTCGACGAGCGAGAAGCCCTCCTCATCGACGCGAGCTCCGGCCCTGGGGACGTGGTGGCGAGGGCGATGCTTCTGCGCTCCGACAGCGGCCCTTGCCCCAGGGCGGAACGTGGGTACGAGTTCAAGGTTCCAGCACCATGTCTCAGGGCGGCGGGTGCTGCACCACATCACGGGCGTTTGGAGGGGCCGCACGCCGGGCATTAATTCGCCATGAAGCCTGACCCCGTGCCGCACGCACGACGCCAGCGCCTCCGGCGGGTTGGGGCCATGACCGCCTTGCCCTTGTCGTCAAGGTTTCAAATCTCCGGCTATGCTGCAGCTATAGCCGGAGATAGCTGTTGGATGACATTAAAGCTAAGATATGCAGCTTTTAGCGCTAAGAAATGACAACAGCTAATAGCTGGCTAAATCCGGAGATAGCCGTAAAATGGGCCACATTTTAGCGGCAGCTAAAATTTTGTCGGCCCAGAAAACTGGCCCAGCGTGGCCCAACTTAACTCCCAACCCACCTCATCCCGTAACCCTAGCACTTGGTCACTCATTCGGTCATTCCACATCCACAAGCGTCGATCTCTCCCGGTCTCGGAAAAAGAAAAAGGAGCAGGCGGCGGCGGCGGCTTCTCTTCCAGCGGCGGCAGGCAGGAGACGACCGTGCGGCTAGTCGGAGCTCCCAAGTGGCGGCAGAAGCTGCCTACGCCTCTCCTCTTTCACTGGACTGCGGTGGCAGCGCGGTCCCCGGACAAGCGGCGACAGTGGCAGCGCGGTCCCCGGACAAGCGGCGGCGGCGGCGGCACGGTCCCCGGACAGGTGGTGACGGCGGCGGCGGCGAGCATGAGCGACTGAGACGGCGGCGTCCAGCATGAGCGGCGGTGGAGGCAGCACGAGCAGCACACTCCGGTTCTTCGTCTTCCCCAATTCAATTCTAACTTCTATATCTATTCTCTGTTTCTCTGTGTTGAAAATTGCTACTTGAAACATGGAGATGTATCATTAATCATGTATTCTCTATTCTCTGTGTTAAACTGTTAACCATTGTGTTGAACATATGTCAATGTTCTATGTTTTTTCTGAGTTTTGCAAAAACAGCTAAATGTCTTAGCCGCGGAGATCTCCAGCTATAGCTGCATTTAGCTGTTCAAGAGGACAACAACTAAATGGCATCTGCGCACGTGCGCGGCCGGGGAGGGGTGGAAGGGGAGGGGCTGGAGGTGGATCTCGGGAGGGGGAAGATTGGGGGCGAGGGGGAGGTGGACGCCGGCGCCGGCAGTGGCTGCGCGGGCGGTGGCAGGGGCGGCGCAGATGCGCCCGTGCGCGCCGGGGGAGGGGGGAACGGGAGGGGTTGCTGGTGGATCTCGGCTGGGGAGAGGGGGGAGGAGAGGGGTGGGCGGGCGCCGGCGGGGAGGCGGCCAGGGGATGGGGTTAGGGTTGGAGCTGTTGGATCCGAAAACGACGGACGACGTCCATCTCTGAAAATGTATGGTTGATTAACACCACGGTTCTAAATAGCCGGCTATAGCGGACGCTATAGCCGGATATAGCGTCTAGGGAGGGCCAAGGCTACGATACTTCACTTTTAGCGCTAAGTTCTGGTAGGCGCTAATAGCCGCAATTAGCGCGCTAAAATCGCTAAATGAGGAGCAAATTAGCGGCGCTAAGGCATATGAATGCGGACAAAAGGAGCGCAGGCTTTCATTGGGCCAAATTCACCCGTGGTTGTGGCCCAAAATGGACGTATAAAGGCCGACACTAATCAGCAACCGTAGCTAAACTTTCCTCTTCTACTAGACGACTCAGCTTTTGGCGGCGGCGGCAGCAGCGGCAACCAAAATGGGCCAAATTCTACTAGATAATGTCCTTTTTGCTGCTTTTGAATTTCCATTCTCCAATTTTTATCCCAGATTTTGGATTTTCTTACTCATCCGCTAAATGGGGTTAGCGGACACCATAGCGGGCTATAGCCTTTTTAGCGTGTTGAAAAAACAGCCGCTAAACGTGATAGCCGGATATTTTAAACATTGATTAACACTGATCATTTGGCAGAGACGGTTGCAGTTTCCGCGTCTAAACTATTTTTGACCGTCTTCAAAAATGTTTTCTTACCGACCAATTTACATAAGCGGTGATGTGTGCAAATGTCATGCATATGTCTGTGGTGTCCTTGAAAGTGGAATTGGAATAGTATACAGCAATTCGTCCTGACTGCCGAAGCTAGCCTTGTCACGTACGAGCAAGAAAACGACTAGAGTCCTAGAGAAGCAGCTCATCGGGCGACAGATACCAGGATGGATCACTGTATTGTTTTAGTTTCTACCGAGTGGTCAGTGAAAATAATCACGGCTGAAAGTTGGCAATGTAGTTTCGCAATCTGGGTTTTGTCACGATATGCCCTTGTTGATCATGATTTGCTATCGCTTCTCTCTTTCTTTCTTTTTTAGAATTACGCGGTACAACGTAGATGTCCACAACACACACATATCCCTATGAACACACGTACGTAAACCCTACCCCTAAAAACACTTTCGAATGACTGAGCCGACAGATCTCAAGATTCACGAAGTCAACACAGACGCCTTGCTGTCGACGGCGATACCAAACAACTCTCCGTACTTTAGAGTTTTGTCTGGATGAGCTAGAACTAGTTACTAGTTAGGCTAAAAATTCGCTCAAACTAGCCGAGGCTAGCTCGCTATATAGGTGCGTAGAGGGGACCTGTGTCTTATTTGAGTGAGTTTTTTAAAAAATTTCAAATTGTGCGTCCCACGTAAATTTGTATAAATGGACTATACAAGCAATGTTTTTTTCTGTCAGCCTCCCAAATGATAAATGGGGAGGTACAAGTCACCTTTTGTCGTTGGCTTTGCGGATGACTTAAGGAGTAACTAGGTAAATAATTGTTGAGGACACTATCTTGTTCCCTTTATTTATGTTGGGGACAAGATAGAATTGGGTGGAAATTGGGCAATAAACATAGATTTTCTGTGAAAACTACATATAATTCTCTGACTATTATGAATGAAGGTGGTCCTGCATTTAAACACATTTGGTAAGGAAAGATCTCAGCCAAATTAAAGTTCTTTCTATGGCTAGATGAGAATAATGACATACTAACGAAAGATAATGTGATTAGAAGAAACTAGAAAGTGTCATCCCTCCTGCTATTTTTGTGATCAAGATGAAAATGTGAATCACGTGTTGTTTTCCTGTTGTATTGCTAGAACCGTGTGGGCTACTATTGCTACTTGCCTGGGGGCTTTTGATATCTCTACAAATGCTTCTCAAAGTTGGAAGTGGTGTGGAAAACGACTCCCAAATGGCAAGAAACTTTTTTCTATCTAGAGATTGCTACCATCTACTGGGCAATTTGGAAAACTTGAAACAAACCATGTTTTGATGGAAAATTGTTGAATAATGCTATTGAGGTTATCTGTCATGTCTATACGCTTCTAAGATTCTACGCAGGTCTTCAAAACGATGGTGACAAGGAGATGCTTATCAACGGTGTCAATGCTATGCTCAAGATAGCTCTAAAGCAGCTTGCCAAACCATCAAATGCTCCTATCAAGACAAAGCTGCTTCCAGACGTGGAAGAAGATGAAGACGCAGAGCAGGATCTGACAAGCTTATGGTCCTTTCGTTGGTCGATGGTTGTTTAGCTCTATTTGGCGTTAAGTTTTAGGTGGTTTGGCCTGTTTATCTTTAGGTGAGATCAAACTCTTATATATCTTTGCTGCCTGAAATAAAACTCTAACCACTGATGTATTTCCGTTAGTCTTTAATGGAAATGGGGAAAGGCCTCGGCTCAAAAAAAAATGTTTTCTCTATGAGTGGTAGCAGGTAGAGTTCATTATACATTATGAGAAATTGTGAATATAAGTCATATACAATAAAATAAACCCATGTGATTAATTTTCGTCAGCTGTGCTCAAACAATAAACAATGTAATTAGATAGCTGCCTAGCAGCCATGCATGTCGAGCAGGCGAGCAGAGGGGAGGCGAGCGTGCGGCATATGACTCAAGGAATAAGGCCGACACGAGCCTTCTAGAGGCATTGGTCCAACCAGAGGGCGGCATGAAGGAGAGTAAAGAGATTAGGACGTGTGGGTGGAAGGAGAGGTGTCAAAAACCGATCGTTTAATCGAGGCGATGTCAATGGACTAGCCTGACTGCGCAGAATCCAACTCCTTTGTAAATACAAATGAGAATTTCATGGTGTATACTTAATTTGTACGCAACGACTTATCATATTTAATCAAAAAAAATAAATCAGCATGACAATTGTTTGCCAGCTCTATCAAAACAGTAAACCACGATGATTTCGAGACACACATGATTTGGATCCAACAGCTTGTACTGTTTAATTAAATAATTTAATGAAGCACAATTGTGTGCCAGTTGTGTCAAAACAGTAAACCACAAAGATTTCATAAGGCGTAGTTGGTTTGAATCCAATACTTTGTCATTTTTAATAAATTTGTACGGCAGTTATCTGCCAGCTGTGTCGAAATAGTAAGCTACAAGGATTTCACGATGTACCCTTGATTTGGATCCAATGGCTTGCCATCTTAATTTACTTATGGCAATCCACCAATGTTTTGAAATAGTAAACGATGAAATTTTTTACCACCAGCAGGCAGTGTTGAAATAGTAAACGACAAGGATTTCATGATAGATACTTGGTCTGAATCTATAATTTTGTTGTCTCTAAATGAATTCATATAATACTTGTGAAGGGGACGCCTAAGAGGGGGGTGAATTAGGCAACTTAAAAATCTACTTCTAAACTATAGCCTCTTTTTCTAACCTTAGCAAAACCTATGCAAAAGATAAATTATCTAAATGTGCAACTACGGTTTTCCTAGTGTGTTGCTATCTCTACCGCAAAAGGAGTAATACAATTAATGTAAATGTAGAAGCTAAAGAACAAGGTAGAGATATACAAACTCCCGTCGACGACTCCGGTATTTTTACCGAGGTATCGAGAAGCGCACAAGCTTCCCCATAGTCCTCATTGGAGCCCCTCGCAAGGAATCCCTCCCAAGGGCCAAGCTCCCGGTCGGGTAACTCCGTGGATAGCCTCGGGCCTTCCCCACGCGCAAGTGGGTCTCCGACGTGCCTTCCGGCAAGCCTCTCCCGGATGCTCCCCGCCGTCTTCACTATCAAGCTTCCGTCCGAAATGCCGCGGGCCTTGTTCCCTCCGGCACACGGTGGCAGCCACACCACAAACGCGATTGGTGTGATCTCGCAAGACTACAAGCCCCTCCGATGTACAACAATGGTGCGCGTAAGCACCAAGTGGTAAGAGGTATGCAAACCTTACTAAACACTAGGCCTAAACCTAGAGCAAGCGCATAAGCGGCGGTCTAATCAACCTAAGCACTTCGCAAAGCACCTACGCTAATCACCTAATGAACCACTAAGCACTATGCAAGTGGAGATCACTAAAATAGTGTATTAACACCCTTGGTATGTTTCCTCAACTCCACACCACACATTTGGCCGGTTGGGGGTTGTATTTATAAGCCCCACTGAGAAAGTAGCCATTGGGGTCGAAGTCCCGCTTTTCTGCTACTGACCAGACGCTAATCACGTCCTGACCAGATGCGTCCGGTCGTCCCGACCGTTGAAGCCGCGAACCACTAATCGGACGCTGCCAGCGTCCGGTCACGTGCCACTGGACGCGTCCGGTCGCAGTTTCGTCGCTCTGGAACCTCTCTGTACTCGATCGAACGCTGCTGCCCTGCGTCCGGTCAGTTTGCCGCCAGCGTTTGGTCCAGCGTCCGGTCGCTGCTGATGATGCCTGTTTGCCGAGCCTCTTCATCGGAGCGTCCGGTCCAGCGTCCGGTCGCTTCTGCCAGCGTCTGGTCACCTCTGTGAGCTCGTTTCTTCGCGATCTTGCGTACGTTTTGGTTCCTATCTTCGTGCTTGGACTTTGCTTGATATCTTGAGTCTTCTCTTGTGCTTCTAGGGTTTTGCTTATGGTGTTGATCATTGGATCATCATGTCGCCTTCGTCCAAGTCATGTCTTGCACCCTATTAGACTACAAAACAATCACTTGCAAATTCATTAGTCCAATTTGGTTGTGTTGGTCATCAAGCACCAAAATCCAAAGTAAATGGGCCTAGGGTCCATTTTCCTTACAACTTGTTTGCCAGTTACATTAAAATACTAGATAAATTGTGAGGTTTTCGTGACATATATTTAGTTTTTGGTGTTTGTTGCCTCACACATCTTTGTGAGTTGCCTATAACTGCCCTTAAAAAAAGGCAATCGTTGCACCAATATACTGTAATTCATATGACCACATGATACATGCCTTGTATATGTCCTGGATTTGAACAATTTCAAATCTAGAAAGGAATTGGAAGTAGGACAAATCAAATCTAGCTAGTTGTATGTTATCTAGAAGTGAAACTAGAACATCTGATACAGTGAAACACATCGGGAGATAATTAGTTTGAAATACTTGTCTATCAAATTGTTGGCATATTCATATATGTATATCAATCATCTCAAATTCCTAGATTGGAAAATAAAACATCTTATGTTACAAAAATAATGTCAGATATGAATTATTATTTAAATTAGATGCTATTATTCTATAAACTAACACCTAATTGGAAGAAAAGAAAGCTACTCCTTCTATCTGTTTTATTATTAGCACGCTCTTTATAGTCACTATCTTAGCTAGAGTAGTAACAAATTAATGCAACAACTAGTGTGGTTGGTCAAAATAGATGATAACCCTTGGCAGCATGGGAAAGCGATGATGTGTCATGTTGGTGGTGGGGTGTGGGTGGAGGCCTCACATCTCTAGAGAGCAGAAACAATGAAGTCCACACAACAACAACCCGGACATGATGACCTTCCCATCTTCCCCATTTATTTTTCCTCCCTCCTGTCCCACTGTCTATCTCCTAAGAAACCCTAAAGGTCACGCCTTCCGCTCGCCGCCGCAAAAAATCGAGTCATAGCAGCCACCACCATGTCGACCGCCCTTGCTTGGCCACAATCTAGGACTTAGTCCCATGCCCCCCGCGTTCCTTTCCCCTCCCTCACCCCAAACTCCAACCGAGGAGTCGCCACTAAGCATGTCCCCAAAAGCTGCCTTTGCCTCCCCTACCTCGTCGTGATTTAAGATTCATCCCCCCATGGCACGAACCCCTAAAGCTCGCAATTTTCCTCTACCCCATCCCTGAAATTCGATTGGTCATAGCCGCCGCCACCAAGAAACCCTAAAGATTGCGTCTTTCCCCTTACCCACCACCAAATTCTGATCGGAGCCGCCATCGTGTCACCCTGCCTCCACCGCCTCACCATGATCTAGGACTCGCTGGTCACAACACCTCTTGTTGTGCAACATCAGGTACGTCGTGTCATGATTGCTATCCTTTTTTCATCTCTTGCTTTCCTTTCCCACCTCTCCTTTACTATTTTCATCGCTTGATTTGATCCATCTCCTCCCGTCCCCCATGGACTACCTTTTCTGGCTTCTTCACTGGGCTTAGAGCTTTGGAGCCTATTTGGGGCCGCTCCTGGATCGCTTGTGGTGAAAAGAAGTTGTTCGACTACCGTAAATGTGCCGATTCCTAAGCGACTTATCTTCCCCGTGATTCTCCTCCCCACGCTCTTTCAACGTTGAAGGAAAAGTGGTTCTCAAAACCTAGTGGGAGAAATCATGCTTATTTCTTAAGCCACTGTTTGGCCTGGGCACGATCACCACCGGGCCGTGTCGTGCTGAGCCAAAAAAATCAGGTTTCGCGTCGTGCTACCGGCCCATGGGCTGCATGGCCATCTATAGTCATAGCCCCTCGAGTCCCCGTCACACTACGTGTCCCTCTTTCCCCGTGATTCCTAGCTACCACACAACTCCTCATCGGCACTCATGCCCCCTCCTCTTTCGACGGTCGCACGACTTCTTCCTCCTCCGCACCATTACTGGTGCCACCTCTTCTTTCTCGTCGGCACCCATGTGGCCTCTTCTTTCTCATCGGCGCCTGTGTCCCTTCTTCCTCCTCTTCACCAGCAGCACACCACACATCGGTCTCCCTCACCATAACGCATTGCCCCTCTGGCCCCCTCGATCTAGCACGACAGCTGCACTAGGACCTTCTCCAGTTGAGGATAAGGCACTAGATCTATCGATCTAGTGCTCCTACTTGCGACGAAGTCACCATAAGAGGGCATGGTCATAGCGGTGGCCCTAGGAGCCCCTTCGAGAGAACACAAGCAAGTGTAGAACTTCTCCTGTAAGTAGACTCTCAAATGCCATATTTTTACATACTTTGCTTCTAATTAAAGCTAGCTATGGTAGAAAGATAGATTTGATTCCAAGCATGGTTTGATAAAAATTGTCACAAACAATCTTGGTTTGGTGGGGAAGTTTTTTCTTTGGGTTTGGGGAGTCCATCATGTCCAAAAGGGAAAGAAAAATTTGACTTTCCCTTCTGTCAGGTTCGGCAGGCGCTAGCCCTCGTCCTCTACCAGTTGTGCCTGTTTGTGGGCCCCTTGGGGACCTGTGCCATACCTTAGCTAGGTCAAGGGTAGGTCCGATCCACTATAGTGTGCTGCAGCGAGATTAGTCGGGACTATGAGTTCCAGCTTAGTGCTCGCACCAATGGAGGCAGTAGAGCGTTCCATAGCCTTAGTGTTGTAGTGTGTCCACATAGTGGCTCGTGGGCCTCATACAAACAAATAGTCCTACCATGGATACATAGATCGTGCGAGGCGAGGAGCAAATCAGATCGACCGGTGAAAGATCCAGGAGCAGGCAAAGCATTTTGGGCGTAGATTTGGGGCGCAACCCGCCGCGGGGATGGGAAGGCGCTCTTCTATAGATGTGTCGGTTGGCTCCCACTGGTAGGGAACATAAGCGCTCAGTGGCATGGTGCTACGCCAGCAGAAGTCGGTGAGCCAAGTGAGGCAGCAGCCAGTTGGCGCAGTCGATGATAGCTCCGACACCGCTAACCGACCATATCACGGTCCAGCCAGTAGCTCGTTGGGAAGGGCGCTGTCGGCTCCATCACCATAGACTGCCAGCTCATTTAGGAGCCCCACGGGGACAACACGGGTGAGGTCAGTGCTCTGCATCACTTCCTCACTAGGTTAGTGTTGGGCATGGAGTGCCACGTTGAGTCCAAGATAGACTTTTTTATCCCACTCGGTGCGACTCATTGGCAGAGGCTGGTTTGACTAACAATCATGATGTGGATACTCCATTGTTGGTGGTTCAATTAGAGCAGCCCGTGGTTCGACATTGAACCACAGCAGCAGCTATGGCCACCTATATTTCGTGTCACGAAAAATGTGAGTATTGTGTGGATTCTTGAAGATACTACAATTGGTAACAACGTCACCACCAATATCATAGCTTCATTTACTAGCATTGACATTGGCAATGCTAGCGCCTGGATGTTCAGGCAGACGCCCGCGCCTACACTCCACATACCATGCCAACCCCACGTGGCATCTATGCCCCCCCCATCGCCCCACATGGCGTGTGCACCCCACCCAACCCCTTGCGCCCCCTCTAGCAGCTACAGCAGGTGGGTCACATTACATAATTGCTACACCTAATCTACTTTTGAAACATCTAGATACAATACTTGCAACATAATCTAAAGATAGATGAAACACATAAAACATGCATCTAAAACACTTGCTAAAACACCTAAAAACATTTGAAAATCATTGTAAACATACGCAACTTCCAGATAAAATACTTGCAACATATGTGTGAAACACATGCAACATACAGATAAACGCACTTGCAACATACACAAAAGTTATCATAGTGTCATGCACACATCCAGCACTGAGGATCTCAATGGTCACCTTCTTGAATCACAAATGTAGAATTCATTTCAGGTACATGCATTACTCGTAACAAGTTCTTCCATTTTGTACCCTCCAAAGGCATGTGTCCTTGATATTTTAGATTGTGTCCATGAATAACAACATTTCTGAAGTAATGAAGAAGTACCATTGCATGTACCTCACCAATATTTCCACATCATCAACATATTGCTGAAGTGTCTGATCGGAGCTAGAGAAATAAGCGGGGAAAGAAGGTAACATGGCATTATTTCAAGGCAACTTCAAGGAATTTACCAACATCAACATATGGTTTTCAATTCAGAAACTAACTTCAAGAAGTTAATCCAACTCCCATTCATGTGTATGAAGCTTCTAGTAACTATGCAGCTCACCCTCTAGTAATTGCGGCCTTAGACCAACTACATGAAGGATGCAGTTAGCCAGGTTTAGCCAAAAAGTGTTCCAAGCAAAACATTAATTATAGAGGCTGGTAGAAGTGTTGCAAGCACTTCATTAACAATGGAGGCTGGTAGAAGTGTTACAAACACATGATTAACTATGGGGGGTAGTACTAGTAGGCTGTACCATCGAAGGATTGCTAGACAGTCTGGCCTTTACCCAAGCAAACTTATGGAAGCAACCCATCTTTTGAGGCTTGTGGATCCATCAACAGCGTGAGGCTTCACAAACTATCAAAGAGCTAACATGCGCTAGATGGAACTTCAAACACAAACTCTCAGTTCATAGTATGTACAGTATGATCAGTACAATTTGTCACCAAGCACATCATATGGAGGCCACCTAATTGAAAATGTTCCACTAACATTGCAAGACTTGTCTCAATGTCAAGTACAGCAAAAGTTACACAGACCATTGCGCCCTCACCCTCGAGTAGGTGTGCTTGTTTCATTGCTGCAGTAGGACATTGCAAACTGGTTAGAGAATAGTATGGGACAACATCGCTTTTTGATATGGATAGTGGAGGAAACTATGGGACATTGAACTCAGTAATGTTCTCAATAGGAATAAATGCCCAGCAATTGGGTTCTGTTAGCTCTTTTCCCAACCCAAAACATTGATTGCCAAGGCATGGCACCAGTCAACCTTGGTCTAGTGGCAAAGGGAAAATGGTGCATCCTTTGGATAAGCTTGTGAAAAAGGATAGCTGCGTTACTAATAGAAACCCAGCTAATTTTACAGTAATTAGTGACAAGAACAAGTATATGAGAAAAATGTGAGGTAGAGATAAGTGTCGTAGTTGGAAAACAGTTAGATTGATACATTTCCCTTTGTTAAGCAATTATCATTTGTAAAGGATAGGGAGGATGGGCTTTGTTGAATCTTGTGCAAGGCAAAATATCATTTTTCTCATTTTTCCTATTTTACTGAACCACTTTGATGAAACATTGAGGTTTTATTACTTTAGTCGGATGGTGCATGTAGGATGTGTGTAAGACACTAATTCTTTGGAAAACAATCATACTTGACCCGAGATAGCTGCAATTGATTGAGTGGAATTTGTTGCCAAGGACGGTCCCATTGATACATCAATAGAGCTTGACACCAATTTTCACAAATGTTTGGAACCAAAAAGTATGCAGAAGTCCTTATAGGGTCCTACATCATCTAGCACAAAGGCTCCCAATGTGAATCTGAAGGATTTACATACACAGAAGTTATCACAGTGTCACGCACACAACCAACACTGAGGATCTTAATGGTTACCTTCTAGAATCACAAATGCAGAATTCATTTTAGGTACGTGCATACCTGTCACGAGGTCTTCCATTTTGTAACCTCCAAAGCTAGGTGTCCTTGACATTTTAGATTGTGTCCATGAATAACAATATTTCTAAAGTAACGAAGAAGTAACCATTGCATGTACCTCACCAATATTTCCACATCATCAACATATTGCTGAAGTGTCCAATCAGAGCTAGAGAAATAAGGGGGAAAGAAGGTAATGTGGGATCCTTTCATGGCAACTTCAAGGAATTTGCCAACCTCAATATATGGTTTTCAATTCAGAAACCGACATCAAGAAGTTGATCCAGGTCCCATTCATGTGCATGAAGCTTCTAGCAACTATAGAACTCACTCTCTAGTAATTGAGACCTTATACCACTAAACGAAGGAAGAAGTTAGCTAGGTTTAGCTAAAAAGTGTTCCAAGCACAACATTAACTATGGAGGCTAGTAGAAGTGTTGCAAGCACATCATTAATCGTGGAGGCTGGTAGAAGTGTTGTAAACACATCATTAAATATGGGGGCTGCTACTAGTAGGCTATACCATCAAAGGATGGCTGGATAGTCTGGCCTTAACCCAAGCAAACTTATGGCTGCAACCTATCTTTGAGGCTTGTGGATCCATCAACAGCGCGTTCACAAACTATCAAAGAGCTAATATGCGCTAGATGGAACTTCAAACACAAACTCTCAGTTTATAGTATGTGTAGCATGATTAGTACAATGCGTCACCAAGCACATCATATGGAGGCCACCTAATTGAAAAGGTTCCATAGACATTGCAAGACTTGTCTCGACACCAGGTCCCACAAAAGTTACGCAGACCTTTGCACCCTCACCATAGAGTTGGTGTGCTTGGTTTGTTGTTGCATCAGGACAATGCAAACTAGTCATGAAACTAGGGGACACAGTCTAGATACAGCTTATGTGTGTCTATATGGACAACATCGCTTGTTGATATGAACAGAGGAGGAAACTACGAGACCTTGAACGCAGGAATGTTCTCAATAGGATGGAATGCCCTGTAGTTAGGTTCTGTTAGCCATGTTCCCAACCCAAAACATTGATTGCTAAGGCATGGTACTAGTCAACCTTGGGATATAGGCAAAGGTAAAATGGTGCATCGATAAGCTTGTGGGAAAGGATATCTGCACTACTAACCAAAACCCAGCTGATTTTACTATAATTAGTGAAAAGAACAATTATATGAGAAAAATGTGTTGTGAGAGGAGTGTTGTAGTTTGAAAGCAGTTAAATTGATACATTTGCCTTTGTCAAGCAATTATCATTTGTAAAGGATAGAGAGGATCGGCTTTGCTAAATCTTCTGCAAAGTAAAATATCATGTACCTCTTTTTTCCTATATTACTGAACCACTTCGATGAAACATTGAGGTTTTCTTACTTTAGTCGGATGTTGCATGAAGGATGTGTGTAAGAAACTAATTCTTTGGAAAACAATCATACTTGACTCGAGGTAGCAGCAATTGATTGTGCGGAAATTGCTGCCAAGGACAGTCCCATTGACACATCAATAGAGCTTGACACTAATTTTCACAAATGTCTAGCACCAGAAAGTACGTAGAAGTCCTTATAGGGTCATACATCATCTAGCATCGAGACTCCTAATATGAATCCAAAGGATTTACATACACAGATGTTAGCATAGTGTCACGCACACAACCAACACTGAGGATCTAAAGGGTCACCTTCTAGAATCACAAATGCGGAATTCATTTTGGGTATGTGCATTACCCATCATGAGGTCTTCCATTTTGTAACCTCCAAATCTAGGTGTCCCTAGCGTTTTAGATTGTGTCCATGAATAACAATATTTCTAAAGTAACGAAGAAGTAACCATTGCATGTACCTCACCAATATTTCCACATCATCAACATATTGATGAAGTGCCCAATCGGAGCTAGAGAAATAAGTGGGGAAAGAAGGAAATGTGGCATTCTTTCAAGGCAACTTCAAGGAATTTACCAGCCTCAACATATGATTTTCAATTCAGAAACCGACATCAAGAAGTGATCCAGGTCCCATTCATGTGCATGAAGCTTCTAGTAACTATACAAATCAGTCTCTATTAATTGAGACCTTATACCACTAAACGAAGGTAGCAGTTTGCCAGGTTCAGCCAAAATGTGTTCCAAGCATAGCATTAACTATGGAGGCCAGTAGAAGTGTTGCAAGCACATCATTAACCATTTAGGCTGGGGAAGTGTTGTAAACACATCATTAAATATGGGGGCTGGTACTAGTAGGCTATACCATCAAAGATGGCTATACAGTCTAGACTTAACCCAAGCAAACTTATGGCTACACCCTATCTTTTGAGGCTTGTGGATCATCAACAGTGCAAGGATTCACATACTTTCAAAGAGCTAATATGCGCTAGATGGAACTTCAAAAACAAACTCTCAGTTTACAGTATGTATAGCATGATCAGTACAATACGTCACCAAGCACATCATATGGAGGCCACCTAATTGAAAAGGTTCCACTAATGTTGCAAGACTTGTCTTGACATCAGGTCCCGCAAAAGTTACACAGACCTTTGCACCCTCACCCTCGAGTAGGTGTGCTTGGTTCGTTGCTGCATCAGGACATTGCAAACTAGTTAGGGAACTAGGGGACACAGTCTAGATACAGCTTATGTGTGTCTATAGGGACAACATCGCTTGTTGATATGAACAGAGGAGGAAACTACAAGACCCCTCAACAGGATGGAATGCCCTGTAGTTAGATTCTATTAGCCCTATTCCCAACCCAAAACATTGATTGCCAAGGCATGGTACTAGTCAAGCTTGGTCTATAGGCAAAGGGAAAACGGTGCATCCTTTGGATAAGCTTGAGGGAAAGGATATCTGCACTACTAACCGAAACCTAGCTAATTTTACTGTAATTATTGTAAAGATCAAGTATATGAGAAAAATGTGTTGTGGAGAGGAGTGTTGTAGTTCGAAAGCAGTTAGATTGATACATTTGCCTTTGTCAAGCAATTATCATGTGTAAAGGATAGAGAGGATCGGCTTTGCTGAATCTTCTGCAAGGTAAAATATCATGTATCTCTTGTTTCCTATTTTACTGAACCACTTCAATGAAACATTGAGGTTGTCTTACTTTAGTCGAATGGTGCTTGAAGGATGTGTGTAAGACACTAATTCTTTGGAAAACAATCATACTTGACCCAAGGTAGCAGCAATTTATTATGTGGAAATTGCTGCCAAGGACAGTCCCATTGATACATCAATAGAGCTTGACACCAATTTTCACAATTGTCTAGCACCAGAATGTATGTAGAAATCCTTATAGGGTCATACATCATCTAGCATCGAGGCTCCTAATATGAATCCAAAGGATTTACATAAACAGACATTAGCATAGTGTCACGCACACAACCAGCACTTGGGATCTCAATGGTCACCTTCTAGAATCACAAATGCAGAATTCATTTTGGGTACATGCATTACCTGTCATGAGGTCTTCCATTTTGTAACCTCCAAAGCTAGGTGTCCCTGACATTTTAGATTGTGTCCATGAATAACAATATTTCTGAAGTAACGAAGAAGTAAGCGTTGCATGTATCTCACCAATATTTCCACATCATCAACATATTGCTGAAGTGTCCAATCGAAGCTAGAGAAATAAGTGGGGAAAGAAGATAATGTGGGATTCTTTCAAGGCAACTTCAAGGAATTTACCAGCCTCAACATTTGGTTTTCAATTTAGAAATCAACATCAAGAAGTTGATCCAGGTTCCATTCATGTGCATGAAGCTTCTAGTAACTATACAACTCACTCTCTAGTAATTGAGACCTTATACCACTAAACGAAGGAAGCAGTTAGCCAGGTTCAGCCAAAAAGTGTTCCAAGCACAACATTGACTATGGAGGCTAGTAGAAGTGTTGCAAGCACATCAGTAACCATGGAGGCTAGTAGAAGTGTTGTAAACACATCATTAAATATGGGGGCTAGTACTAGTAGGCTATACCATCGAAGGATGGCTAGACAGTCTAGCCTTAACCAAAGCAAACTTATAGCTACAACCTATGTTTTGAGGCTCGTGGATCCATCAACAACGCATTCACAAACTATCAAAGAGCTAATTTGTGCTTGATGGAATTTCAAACACAAACTCTCAGTTTACAGTATGTATAACATGATCAATACAATGCGTCACCAAGCACATGATATGGAGGCCACCTAATTGAAAAGGTTCCACTGATGTTGCAAGACTTGTCTCAAAATTAGGTCCCGCAAAAGTTACACAGACCTTTGCTCCCTCACCCTCAAGTAGGTGTGCTTGGTTCGTTGCTGCATCAGGACATTGCAAACTAGTCAGGGAACTAGGGGACACAGTCTAGATACAACTTATGTGTGTCTATAGGGACAACATCGCTTGTTGATATGAATAGAGGAGGAAACTATGAGACCTTGAACTCAGGAATGTTCTCAATAGGATGGAATGCCCTGCAGTTAGGTTCTATTAGCCCTGTTCCCAACCCAAAACATTGATTGCCAAGGCATGGTACTAGTCAACCTTGGTCTATAGGAAAGGGAAAACGGTGCATCCTTTGGATAAGCTTGAGGGAAAGGATATCTGCACTACTAACCGAAACCCAGCTGGTTTTACTGTAATTAGTGAAAAGATCAAGTATATGAGAAAAATGTGTTGTGGAGAGGAGTGTTGTAGCCTGAAAGCAGTTAGATTGATACATTTGCCTTTATTAAGCACTTATCATGTGTAAAGGATAGAGAGGATCGGCTTTGCTGAATCTTCTGCAAGGTAAAATATCATGTATCTCTTGTTTCCTGTTTTACTAAACCACTTCAATGAAACATTGAAGTTTTCTTACTTTAGTCAGATGGTGCATGAAGGATGTGTGTAAGGCACTAATTCTTTGGAAAGCAATCATACTTGACCCGAGGTAGCAGCAATTTATTGTGCGGAAATTGCTACCAAGGACAGTCCCATTGATACATCAATAGAGCTTGACACCAATTTTCACAAATGTCTAGCACCAGAAAGTATGTAAAAATCCTTATAGGGTCATACATCATCTAGCATCGAGGCTCCTAATATGAATCCAAAGGATTTACATAAATAGATGTTAGCATAGTGTCACGCACACAACCAGCACTTAGGATCTCAATGGTCACCTTCTAGAATCACAAATGCAGAATTCATTTTGGGTACATGCATTACCTGTCATGAGGTCTTCCATTTTGTAACCTCCAAAGCTAGGTGTCCCTGACATTTTAGATTGTGGCCATGAATAACAATATTTCTGAAGTAACGAAGAAGTAAGCATTGCATGTACCTCACCAATATTTCCACATCATCAACATATTGCTGAAGTGTCCAATCGAAGCTAGAGAAATAAGTGGGGAAAGAAGGTAATGTGGGATTCTTTCAAGGCAACTTCAAGGAATTTACCAGCCTCAACATTTGGTTTTCAATTTAGAAATCAACATCAAGAAGTTGATCTAGGTTCCATTCATGTGCATGAAGCTTCTAGTAACTATACAACTCACTCTCTAGTAATTGAGACCTTATACCACTAAACGAAGGAAGCAGTTAGCCAGGTTCAGCCAAAAAGTGTTCCAAGCACAACATTGACTATGGAGGCTAGTAGAAGTGTTGCAAGCACATCAGTAACCATGGAGGCTAGTAGAAGTGTTGTAAACACATCATTAAATATGGGGGCTGGTACTAGTAGGCTATACCATCGAAGGATGGCTAGACACTCTGGCCTTAACCAAAGCAAACTTATAGCTACAACCTATGTTTTGAGGCTTGTGGATCCATCAACAACGCGTTCACAAACTATCAAAGAGCTAATTTGTGCTTGATGGAATTTCAAACACAAACTCTCAGTTTACAGTATGTATAGCATGATCAATACAATGCGTCACCAAGCACATGATATGGAGGCCACCTAATTGAAAAGGTTCCACTGATGTTGCAAGACTTGTCTCGAAATTAGGTCCCGCAAAAGTTACACAGACCTTTGCTCCCTCACCCTCGAGTAGGTGTGCTTGGTTCGTTGCTGCATCAGGACATTGCAAACTAGTCAGGGAACTAGGGGACATAGTCTAGATACAGCTTATGTGTGTCTATAGGGACAACATCGCTTGTTGATATGAATAGAGGAGGAAACTATGAGACCTTGAACTCAGGAATGTTCTCAATAGGATGGATTGCCCTGCAGTTAGGTTCTATTAGCCCTGTTCCCAACCCAAAACATTGATTGCCAAGGCATGGTACTAGTCAACCTTGGTCTATAGGAAAGGGAAAACGGTGCATCCTTTGGATAAGCTTGAGGGAAAGGATATCTGCACTACTAACCGAAACCCAACTGGTTTTACTGTAATTAGTGAAAAGATCAAGTATATGAGAAAAATGTGTTGTGGAGAGGAGTGTTGTAGCCTGAAAGCAGTTAGATTGATACATTTGCCTTTATTAAGCACTTATCATGTGTAAAGGATAGAGAGGATCGGCTTTGCTGAATCTTCTGCAAGGTAAAATATCATGTATCTCTTTTTTCCTGTTTTACTAAACCACTTCAATGAAACATTGAAGTTTTCTTACTTTAGTCAGATGGTGCATGAAGGATGTGTGTAAGGCACTAATTCTTTGGAAAGCAATCATACTTGACCCGAGGTAGCAGCAATTTATTGTGCGGAAATTGCTACCAAGGACAGTCCCATTGATACATCAATAGAGCTTGACACCAATTTTCACAAATGTCTAGCACCAGAAAGTATGTAAAAATCCTTATAGGGTCATACATCATCTAGCATCGAGGCTCCTAATATGAATCCAAAGGATTTACATAAATAGATGTTAGCATAGTGTCACGCACACAACCAGCACTTAGGATCTCAATGGTCACCTTCTAGAATCACAAATGCAGAATTCATTTTGGGTACATGCATTACCTGTCATGAGGTCTTCCATTTTGTAACCTCCAAAGCTAGGTGTCCCTGACATTTTAGATTGTGGCCATGAATAACAATATTTCTGAAGTAACGAAGAAGTAAGCATTGCATGTACCTCACCAATATTTCCACATCATCAACATATTGCTGAAGTGTCCAATCGAAGCTAGAGAAATAAGTGGGGAAAGAAGGTAATGTGGGATTCTTTCAAGGCAACTTCAAGGAATTTACCAGCCTCAACATTTGGTTTTCAATTTAGAAATCAACATCAAGAAGTTGATCTAGGTTCCATTCATGTGCATGAAGCTTCTAGTAACTATACAACTCACTCTCTAGTAATTGAGACCTTATACCACTAAACGAAGGAAGCAGTTAGCCAGGTTCAGCCAAAAAGTGTTCCAAGCACAACATTGACTATGGAGGCTAGTAGAAGTGTTGCAAGCACATCAGTAACCATGGAGGCTAGTAGAAGTGTTGTAAACACATCATTAAATATGGGGGCTGGTACTAGTAGGCTATACCATCGAAGGATGGCTAGACACTCTGGCCTTAACCAAAGCAAACTTATAGCTACAACCTATGTTTTGAGGCTTGTGGATCCATCAACAACGCGTTCACAAACTATCAAAGAGCTAATTTGTGCTTGATGGAATTTCAAACACAAACTCTCAGTTTACAGTATGTATAGCATGATCAATACAATGCGTCACCAAGCACATGATATGGAGGCCACCTAATTGAAAAGGTTCCACTGATGTTGCAAGACTTGTCTCGAAATTAGGTCCCGCAAAAGTTACACAGACCTTTGCTCCCTCACCCTCGAGTAGGTGTGCTTGGTTTGTTGCTGCATCAGGACATTGCAAACTAGTCAGGGAACTAGGGGACACAGTCTAGATACAGCTTATGTGTGTCTATAGGGACAACATCGCTTGTTGATATGAATAGAGGAGGAAACTATGAGACCTTGAACTCAGGAATGTTCTCAATAGGATGGATTGCCCTGCAGTTAGGTTCTATTAGCCCTGTTCCCAACCCAAAACATTGATTGCCAAGGCATGGTACTAGTCAACCTTGGTCTATAGGAAAGGGAAAACGGTGCATCCTTTGGATAAGCTTGAGGGAAAGGATATCTGCACTACTAACCGAAACCCAGCTGGTTTTACTGTAATTAGTGAAAAGATCAAGTATATGAGAAAAATGTGTTGTGGAGAGGAGTGTTGTAGCCTGAAAGCAGTTAGATTGATGCATTTGCCTTTATCAAGCACTTATCATGTGTAAAGGATAGAGAGGATCGGCTTTGCTGAATCTTCTGCAAGGTAAAATATCATGTATCTCTTTTTTCCTATTTTACTGAACCACTTCAATGAAACATTGAAGTTTTCTTACTTTAGTCAGATGGTGCATGAAGGATGTGTGTAAGGCACTAATTCTTTGGAAAGCAATCATACTTGACCCGATGTAGCAGCAATTTATTGTGCGGAAATTGCTGCCAAGGACAGTCCCATTGATACATCAATAGAGCTTGACACCAATTTTCACAAATGTCTAGCACCAGAAAGTATGTAGAAATCCTTATAGGGTCATACATCATCTAGCATCGAGGCTCCTAATATGAATCCAAAGGATTTACATAAACAGATGTTAGCATAGTGTCATGCACACAACCGGCACTTAGGTTCTCAATGGTCACCTTCTAGAATCACAAATGCAGAATTCATTTTGGGTACATGCATTACCTGTCATGAGGTCTTCCATTTTGTAACCTCCAAAGCTAGGTGTCCCTGACATTTTAGATTGTGGCCATGAATAACAATATTTCTGAAGTAACGAAGAAGTAAGCATTGCATGTACCTCACCAATATTTCCACATCATCAACATATTGCTGAAGTGTCCAATCGAAGCTAGAGAAATAAGTGGGGAAAGAAGGTAATGTGGGATTCTTTCAAGGCAACTTCAAGGAATTTACCAGCCTCAACATTTGGTTTTCAATTTAGAAATCAACATCAAGAAGTTGATCTAGGTTCCATTCATGTGCATGAAGCTTCTAGTAACTATACAACTCACTCTCTAGTAATTGAGACCTTATACCACTAAACGAAGGAAGCAGTTAGCCAGGTTCAGCCAAAAAGTGTTCCAAGCACAACATTGACTATGGAGGCTAGTAGAAGTGTTGCAAGCACATCAGTAACCATGGAGGCTAGTAGAAGTGTTGTAAACACATCATTAAATATGGGGGCTGGTACTAGTAGGCTATACCATCGAAGGATGGCTAGACACTCTGGCCTTAACCAAAGCAAACTTATAGCTACAACCTATGTTTTGAGGCTTGTGGATCCATCAACAACGCGTTCACAAACTATCAAAGAGCTAATTTGTGCTTGATGGAATTTCAAACACAAACTCTCAGTTTACAGTATGTATAGCATGATCAATACAATGCGTCACCAAGCACATGATATGGAGGCCACCTAATTGAAAAGGTTCCACTGATGTTGCAAGACTTGTCTCGAAATTAGGTCCCGCAAAAGTTACACAGACCTTTGCTCCCTCACCCTCGAGTAGGTGTGCTTGGTTTGTTGCTGCATCAGGACATTGCAAACTAGTCAGGGAACTAGGGGACACAGTCTAGATACAGCTTATGTGTGTCTATAGGGACAACATCGCTTGTTGATATGAATAGAGGAGGAAACTATGAGACCTTGAACTCAGGAATGTTCTCAATAGGATGGAATGCCCTGCAGTTAGGTTCTATTAGCCCTGTTCCCAACCCAAAACATTGATTGCCAAGGCATGGTACTAGTCAACCTTGGTCTATAGGAAAGGGAAAATGGTGCATCCTTTGGATAAGCTTGAGGGAAAGGATATCTGCACTACTAACCGAAACCCAGCTGGTTTTACTGTAATTAGTGAAAAGATCAAGTATATGAGAAAAATGTGTTGTGGAGAGGAGTGTTGTAGCCTGAAAGCAGTTAGATTGATGCATTTGCCTTTATCAAGCACTTATCATGTGTAAAGGATAGAGAGGATCGGCTTTGCTGAATCTTCTGCAAGGTAAAATATCATGTATCTCTTTTTTCCTATTTTACTGAACCACTTCAATGAAACATTGAAGTTTTCTTACTTTAGTCAGATGGTGCATGAAGGATGTGTGTAAGGCACTAATTCTTTGGAAAGCAATCATACTTGACCCGATGTAGCAGCAATTTATTGTGCGGAAATTGCTGCCAAGGACAGTCCCATTGATACATCAATAGAGCTTGACACCAATTTTCACAAATGTCTAGCACCAGAAAGTATGTAGAAATCCTTATAGGGTCATACATCATCTAGCATCGAGGCTCCTAATATGAATCCAAAGGATTTACATAAACAGATGTTAGCATAGTGTCATGCACACAACCGGCACTTAGGTTCTCAATGGTCACCTTCTAGAATCACAAATGCAGAATTCATTTTGGGTACATGCATTACCTGTCATGAGGTCTTCCATTTTGTAACCTCCAAAGCTAGATGTCCCTGACATTTTAGATTGTGGCCATGAATAACAATATTTCTGAAGTAACGAAGAAGTAAGCATTGCATGTACCTCACCAATATTTCCACATCATCAACATATTGCTGAAGTGTCCAATCGAAGCTAGAGAAATAAGTGGGGAAAGAAGGTAATGTGGGATTCTTTCAAGGCAACTTCAAGGAATTTACCAGCCTCAACATTTGGTTTTCAATTTAGAAATCAACATCAAGAAGTTGATCTAGGTTCCATTCATGTGCATGAAGCTTCTAGTAACTATACAACTCACTCTCTAGTAATTGAGACCTTATACCACTAAACGAAGGAAGCAGTTAGCCAGGTTCAGCCAAAAAGTGTTCCAAGCACAACATTGACTATGGAGGCTAGTAGAAGTGTTGCAAGCACATCAGTAACCATGGAGGCTAGTAGAAGTGTTGTAAACACATCATTAAATATGGGGGCTGGTACTAGTAGGCTATACCATCGAAGGATGGCTAGACACTCTGGCCTTAACCAAAGCAAACTTATAGCTACAACCTATGTTTTGAGGCTTGTGGATCCATCAACAACGCGTTCACAAACTATCAAAGAGCTAATTTGTGCTTGATGGAATTTCAAACACAAACTCTCAGTTTACAGTATGTATAGCATGATCAATACAATGCGTCACCAAGCACATGATATGGAGGCCACCTAATTGAAAAGGTTCCACTGATGTTGCAAGACTTGTCTCAAAATTAGGTCCCGCAAAAGTTACACAGACCTTTGCTCCCTCACCCTCGAGTAGGTGTGCTTGGTTCGTTGCTGCATCAGGACATTGCAAACTAGTCAGGGAACTAGGGGACATAGTCTAGATACAGCTTATGTGTGTCTATAGGGACAACATCGCTTGTTGATATGAATAGAGGAGGAAACTATGAGACCTTGAACTCAGGAATGTTCTCAATAGGATGGATTGCCCTGCAGTTAGGTTCTATTAGCCCTGTTCCCAACCCAAAACATTGATTGCCAAGGCATGGTACTAGTCAACCTTGGTCTATAGGAAAGGGAAAACGGTGCATCCTTTGGATAAGCTTGAGGGAAAGGATATCTGCACTACTAACCGAAACCCAGCTGGTTTTACTGTAATTAGTGAAAAGATCAAGTATATGAGAAAAATGTGTTGTGGAGAGGAGTGTTGTAGCCTGAAAGCAGTTAGATTGATACATTTGCCTTTATTAAGCACTTATCATGTGTAAAGGATAGAGAGGATCGGCTTTGCTGAATCTTCTGCAAGGTAAAATATCATGTATCTCTTTTTTCCTGTTTTACTAAACCACTTCAATGAAACATTGAAGTTTTCTTACTTTAGTCAGATGGTGCATGAAGGATGTGTGTAAGGCACTAATTCTTTGGAAAGCAATCATACTTGACCCGAGGTAGCAGCAATTTATTGTGCGGAAATTGCTACCAAGGACAGTCCCATTGATACATCAATAGAGCTTGACACCAATTTTCACAAATGTCTAGCACCAGAAAGTATGTAAAAATCCTTATAGGGTCATACATCATCTAGCATCGAGGCTCCTAATATGAATCCAAAGGATTTACATAAATAGATGTTAGCATAGTGTCACGCACACAACCAGCACTTAGGATCTCAATGGTCACCTTCTAGAATCACAAATGCAGAATTCATTTTGGGTACATGCATTACCTGTCATGAGGTCTTCCATTTTGTAACCTCCAAAGCTAGGTGTCCCTGACATTTTAGATTGTGGCCATGAATAACAATATTTCTGAAGTAACGAAGAAGTAAGCATTGCATGTACCTCACCAATATTTCCACATCATCAACATATTGCTGAAGTGTCCAATCGAAGCTAGAGAAATAAGTGGGGAAAGAAGGTAATGTGGGATTCTTTCAAGGCAACTTCAAGGAATTTACCAGCCTCAACATTTGGTTTTCAATTTAGAAATCAACATCAAGAAGTTGATCTAGGTTCCATTCATGTGCATGAAGCTTCTAGTAACTATACAACTCACTCTCTAGTAATTGAGACCTTATACCACTAAACGAAGGAAGCAGTTAGCCAGGTTCAGCCAAAAAGTGTTCCAAGCACAACATTGACTATGGAGGCTAGTAGAAGTGTTGCAAGCACATCAGTAACCATGGAGGCTAGTAGAAGTGTTGTAAACACATCATTAAATATGGGGGCTGGTACTAGTAGGCTATACCATCGAAGGATGGCTAGACACTCTGGCCTTAACCAAAGCAAACTTATAGCTACAACCTATGTTTTGAGGCTTGTGGATCCATCAACAACGCGTTCACAAACTATCAAAGAGCTAATTTGTGCTTGATGGAATTTCAAACACAAACTCTCAGTTTACAGTATGTATAGCATGATCAATACAATGCGTCACCAAGCACATGATATGGAGGCCACCTAATTGAAAAGGTTCCACTGATGTTGCAAGACTTGTCTCGAAATTAGGTCCCGCAAAAGTTACACAGACCTTTGCTCCCTCACCCTCGAGTAGGTGTGCTTGGTTTGTTGCTGCATCAGGACATTGCAAACTAGTCAGGGAACTAGGGGACACAGTCTAGATACAGCTTATGTGTGTCTATAGGGACAACATCGCTTGTTGATATGAATAGAGGAGGAAACTATGAGACCTTGAACTCAGGAATGTTCTCAATAGGATGGATTGCCCTGCAGTTAGGTTCTATTAGCCCTGTTCCCAACCCAAAACATTGATTGCCAAGGCATGGTACTAGTCAACCTTGGTCTATAGGAAAGGGAAAACGGTGCATCCTTTGGATAAGCTTGAGGGAAAGGATATCTGCACTACTAACCGAAACCCAGCTGGTTTTACTGTAATTAGTGAAAAGATCAAGTATATGAGAAAAATGTGTTGTGGAGAGGAGTGTTGTAGCCTGAAAGCAGTTAGATTGATGCATTTGCCTTTATCAAGCACTTATCATGTGTAAAGGATAGAGAGGATCGGCTTTGCTGAATCTTCTGCAAGGTAAAATATCATGTATCTCTTTTTTCCTATTTTACTGAACCACTTCAATGAAACATTGAAGTTTTCTTACTTTAGTCAGATGGTGCATGAAGGATGTGTGTAAGGCACTAATTCTTTGGAAAGCAATCATACTTGACCCGATGTAGCAGCAATTTATTGTGCGGAAATTGCTGCCAAGGACAGTCCCATTGATACATCAATAGAGCTTGACACCAATTTTCACAAATGTCTAGCACCAGAAAGTATGTAGAAATCCTTATAGGGTCATACATCATCTAGCATCGAGGCTCCTAATATGAATCCAAAGGATTTACATAAACAGATGTTAGCATAGTGTCATGCACACAACCGGCACTTAGGTTCTCAATGGTCACCTTCTAGAATCACAAATGCAGAATTCATTTTGGGTACATGCATTACCTGTCATGAGGTCTTCCATTTTGTAACCTCCAAAGCTAGGTGTCCCTGACATTTTAGATTGTGGCCATGAATAACAATATTTCTGAAGTAACGAAGAAGTAAGCATTGCATGTACCTCACCAATATTTCCACATCATCAACATATTGCTGAAGTGTCCAATCGAAGCTAGAGAAATAAGTGGGGAAAGAAGGTAATGTGGGATTCTTTCAAGGCAACTTCAAGGAATTTACCAGCCTCAACATTTGGTTTTCAATTTAGAAATCAACATCAAGAAGTTGATCTAGGTTCCATTCATGTGCATGAAGCTTCTAGTAACTATACAACTCACTCTCTAGTAATTGAGACCTTATACCACTAAACGAAGGAAGCAGTTAGCCAGGTTCAGCCAAAAAGTGTTCCAAGCACAACATTGACTATGGAGGCTAGTAGAAGTGTTGCAAGCACATCAGTAACCATGGAGGCTAGTAGAAGTGTTGTAAACACATCATTAAATATGGGGGCTGGTACTAGTAGGCTATACCATCGAAGGATGGCTAGACACTCTGGCCTTAACCAAAGCAAACTTATAGCTACAACCTATGTTTTGAGGCTTGTGGATCCATCAACAACGCGTTCACAAACTATCAAAGAGCTAATTTGTGCTTGATGGAATTTCAAACACAAACTCTCAGTTTACAGTATGTATAGCATGATCAATACAATGCGTCACCAAGCACATGATATGGAGGCCACCTAATTGAAAAGGTTCCACTGATGTTGCAAGACTTGTCTCGAAATTAGGTCCCGCAAAAGTTACACAGACCTTTGCTCCCTCACCCTCGAGTAGGTGTGCTTGGTTTGTTGCTGCATCAGGACATTGCAAACTAGTCAGGGAACTAGGGGACACAGTCTAGATACAGCTTATGTGTGTCTATAGGGACAACATCGCTTGTTGATATGAATAGAGGAGGAAACTATGAGACCTTGAACTCAGGAATGTTCTCAATAGGATGGATTGCCCTGCAGTTAGGTTCTATTAGCCCTGTTCCCAACCCAAAACATTGATTGCCAAGGCATGGTACTAGTCAACCTTGGTCTATAGGAAAGGGAAAACGGTGCATCCTTTGGATAAGCTTGAGGGAAAGGATATCTGCACTACTAACCGAAACCCAGCTGGTTTTACTGTAATTAGTGAAAAGATCAAGTATATGAGAAAAATGTGTTGTGGAGAGGAGTGTTGTAGCCTGAAAGCAGTTAGATTGATGCATTTGCCTTTATCAAGCACTTATCATGTGTAAAGGATAGAGAGGATCGGCTTTGCTGAATCTTCTGCAAGGTAAAATATCATGTATCTCTTTTTTCCTATTTTACTGAACCACTTCAATGAAACATTGAAGTTTTCTTACTTTAGTCAGATGGTGCATGAAGGATGTGTGTAAGGCACTAATTCTTTGGAAAGCAATCATACTTGACCCGATGTAGCAGCAATTTATTGTGCGGAAATTGCTGCCAAGGACAGTCCCATTGATACATCAATAGAGCTTGACACCAATTTTCACAAATGTCTAGCACCAGAAAGTATGTAGAAATCCTTATAGGGTCATACATCATCTAGCATCGAGGCTCCTAATATGAATCCAAAGGATTTACATAAACAGATGTTAGCATAGTGTCATGCACACAACCGGCACTTAGGTTCTCAATGGTCACCTTCTAGAATCACAAATGCAGAATTCATTTTGGGTACATGCATTACCTGTCATGAGGTCTTCCATTTTGTAACCTCCAAAGCTAGGTGTCCCTGACATTTTAGATTGTGGCCATGAATAACAATATTTCTGAAGTAACGAAGAAGTAAGCATTGCATGTACCTCACCAATATTTCCACATCATCAACATATTGCTGAAGTGTCCAATCGAAGCTAGAGAAATAAGTGGGGAAAGAAGGTAATGTGGGATTCTTTCAAGGCAACTTCAAGGAATTTACCAGCCTCAACATTTGGTTTTCAATTTAGAAATCAACATCAAGAAGTTGATCTAGGTTCCATTCATGTGCATGAAGCTTCTAGTAACTATACAACTCACTCTCTAGTAATTGAGACCTTATACCACTAAACGAAGGAAGCAGTTAGCCAGGTTCAGCCAAAAAGTGTTCCAAGCACAACATTGACTATGGAGGCTAGTAGAAGTGTTGCAAGCACATCAGTAACCATGGAGGCTAGTAGAAGTGTTGTAAACACATCATTAAATATGGGGGCTGGTACTAGTAGGCTATACCATCGAAGGATGGCTAGACACTCTGGCCTTAACCAAAGCAAACTTATAGCTACAACCTATGTTTTGAGGCTTGTGGATCCATCAACAACGCGTTCACAAACTATCAAAGAGCTAATTTGTGCTTGATGGAATTTCAAACACAAACTCTCAGTTTACAGTATGTATAGCATGATCAATACAATGCGTCACCAAGCACATGATATGGAGGCCACCTAATTGAAAAGGTTCCACTGATGTTGCAAGACTTGTCTCGAAATTAGGTCCCGCAAAAGTTACACAGACCTTTGCTCCCTCACCCTCGAGTAGGTGTGCTTGGTTTGTTGCTGCATCAGGACATTGCAAACTAGTCAGGGAACTAGGGGACACAGTCTAGATACAGCTTATGTGTGTCTATAGGGACAACATCGCTTGTTGATATGAATAGAGGAGGAAACTATGAGACCTTGAACTCAGGAATGTTCTCAATAGGATGGAATGCCCTGCAGTTAGGTTCTATTAGCCCTGTTCCCAACCCAAAACATTGATTGCCAAGGCATGGTACTAGTCAACCTTGGTCTATAGGAAAGGGAAAATGGTGCATCCTTTGGATAAGCTTGAGGGAAAGGATATCTGCACTACTAACCGAAACCCAGCTGGTTTTACTGTAATTAGTGAAAAGATCAAGTATATGAGAAAAATGTGTTGTGGAGAGGAGTGTTGTAGCCTGAAAGCAGTTAGATTGATGCATTTGCCTTTATCAAGCACTTATCATGTGTAAAGGATAGAGAGGATCGGCTTTGCTGAATCTTCTGCAAGGTAAAATATCATGTATCTCTTTTTTCCTATTTTACTGAACCACTTCAATGAAACATTGAAGTTTTCTTACTTTAGTCAGATGGTGCATGAAGGATGTGTGTAAGGCACTAATTCTTTGGAAAGCAATCATACTTGACCCGATGTAGCAGCAATTTATTGTGCGGAAATTGCTGCCAAGGACAGTCCCATTGATACATCAATAGAGCTTGACACCAATTTTCACAAATGTCTAGCACCAGAAAGTATGTAGAAATCCTTATAGGGTCATACATCGTCTAGCATCGAGGCTCCTAATATGAATCCAAAGGATTTACATAAACAGATGTTAGCATAGTGTCATGCACACAACCGGCACTTAGGTTCTCAATGGTCACCTTCTAGAATCACAAATGCAGAATTCATTTTGGGTACATGCATTACCTGTCATGAGGTCTTCCATTTTGTAACCTCCAAAGCTAGATGTCCCTGACATTTTAGATTGTGGCCATGAATAACAATATTTCTGAAGTAACGAAGAAGTAAGCATTGCATGTACCTCACCAATATTTCCACATCATCAACATATTGCTGAAGTGTCCAATCGAAGCTAGAGAAATAAGTGGGGAAAGAAGGTAATGTGGGATTCTTTCAAGGCAACTTCAAGGAATTTACCAGCCTCAACATTTGGTTTTCAATTCAGAAATCGACATCAAGAAGTTGATCCAGGTTCCATTCATGTGCATGAAGCTTCTAGTAACTATACAACTCACTCTCTAGTAATTGAGACCTTATACCACTAAACAAAGGAAGCAGTTAGCCAGGTTGATCCGAAAAGTGTTCCAAGCACAGCATTAACTATGGAGGCTAGTAGAAGTGTTGCAAGCACATCATTAACCATGGAGGCTTATAGAAGTGTTGTAAACACATCATTAAATATGGGGGCTAGTACTAGTAGGCTATACCATCAAAGGATGGCTGGACAGTCTGCCCTTTACCCAAGCAAACTTATGGCTGCAACCTATCTTTTGAGGCTTGTGTATCCATCAACAGTGCGAGGCTTCACAAACTATCAAAGAGCTAATATGCGCTAGATGGAACTTCAAACACAAACTCTTAGCTTACAGTATGTATAGCATGATCAGTACAATGCATCACCAAGCACATCATATGGAGGACACCTAATTGAAAAGGTTCCACTAACATTGCAAGATTTGTCTCGACATCAGGTCCCACAAAAGTTACACAGACCTTTGCACCCTCACCCTCAAGTAGGTGTGCTTTGTTCGTTGTTGCATGAGGACATTACAAACTAGTCTGGGAACTAGGGGACACAATCTAGATATAGCTTATGTGTGTCTATAGGGACAACATTGCTTGTTGATATGAATAGAGGAGGAAACTATGAGACCTTGAACTCTGGAATGTTCTCAATAGGATGGAATGCCTTGTAGTTTGGTTCTATTATCCCTGTTCCCAACCCAAAACATTGATTGCCAAGGCATGGTACTGTCAACATTGGTCTTTCGGCAAAGGAAAATGGTGCATCCTTTGGATAAGCTTGTGGTAAAGGGTATCTGCATTACTAACCGAAACCTAGCTGATTTTACTATAATTAGTGATAAGAACAAGTATATGTGAAAAATGTGTTGTGGAGTTGAGTGTTGTAGTTCAAAAGCAGTTAGATTGATACATTTGCCTTTGTCAAGCAATTATCATTTGTAAAGGATAGAGAGGTCGGCTTTGCTAAGTCTTCTGCAAGGTAAAATATCATGTATCTCTTTTTTCCTATTTTACTGAACCACTTCGATGA
This sequence comes from Miscanthus floridulus, assembly GCF_019320115.1. Taxonomy (NCBI): domain Eukaryota; kingdom Viridiplantae; phylum Streptophyta; class Magnoliopsida; order Poales; family Poaceae; genus Miscanthus; species Miscanthus floridulus. Next base: position 53,253,940 of record NC_089588.1, read on the forward strand.
AACATTGAGGTTTGATTACTTTAGTCTGATGGTGCATGAAGATGTGTGTAAGACAATAATTCTTTGGAAAACAATCATACTTGACCCAAGGTAGCAGCAATTGATTGTGCGGAAATTGCTGCCAAGGACAGTCCCATTGATACATCAATAGATCTTGACACCAATTTTCACAAATGTCTAGCACCACATATTTCGGGCCATGTGGTAGATCACGGATGTGACACTCCCATTGAGTCCTATGTAGTCCACTCCCCGAATATAGGACAGATAGGATCAAGTTACGAAGGAAGACAAGCTCTGTTCTTGATGTTCCTTAGTAATATCCCTTATGGGTAGATATGAAGTTGATCTTAGCGATGACTACTAAGTGTAATTGCACTAATCAACATATGCTTTGACTTGTAATTAAGAATGACTTATGAATTATTCCTCTAATTTCTACTTAGCAATGCTAATGCCATAGAAAGGAGTACTCTGAGTGATCATTTATCATTACTTATCATGTTTATCTCTTGATTTACACCTGTAATGAGTAGAAGTTTGGTTATGGTTTATCTCTCCATCATGTGTATAAATTATCAATATATTCCATCTGTCAGTCCTTTCCTTTGGTAAAAATATAAATAACGATACCTGAAATACTCCTAGGTGAAGTGCTACAATGGTATATTATCTGTGCGCCCATAGATCCCTTCATATACATATTTATATTCTTTCTAGTCACAATGAAATACTAAAGTACTATCGGTGCGGGACCCATGGGATGCCCCGCAAGGAAGGGAGAAGATCTAGTCTAATTAGGATTCTTCCCCTGTAATCTTAGTAGTAGTATTATTCTATAATCCTACTAGGAACTCTCATTGTAAACCGACTAGGATTCTGACCTCCTGACTATATAAAGGAGGATAGGGTTCCTAGGGGCGGGGGACTTTTTGGTACAACACAACACTTGACAATCAATCCAACGCAAAGGCTAACACCGACTGGACATAGGGCTATTACTCAATCAAAGATCGAGGGTCCAAACCAGGATAAATCGACTGTCTCTTGCATTAACCGTCGAGTTCCGCATACGCTGAAGCCTAAACATACTGCCCCAGGGACCCCCGTGATAGGCTATCGGTGGTCAAACATCGACAGCTGGCGCGCTAGGTAGGGGTTTCGGTGACTTTGCATCCGAGAGCTCGATGGACCTTGACAACATGATCTTCTCGACAGGATCCACCTTCATCTTCGGTTCATGGATCTGCGAGGTAGGTGACAATGGCAAGCTCCAAGGCCATCCCCTCAAAGATTCGGATCATCATCAAGACCTTTCCATTTTGGCGACAACGACAGATCAACTTGCTGGAAGATTCATGTAGCTCTCAATGTTCGATCTGACTTAGATTTCGTGGCTTCACGCATCTGATTCAAACTCAAGTTCCGCTTCTAAGATGGAGTCTTATCCGAGTTCTTTCGGAAAACCGAGTTCTTTTCAGGCAAGGCTCCAGAACACGACATCAACCTATCAAGAATACAACTCGGAGTACACTCAGAGTGCTTTAATGAAGTTGGGTCCCCTTCCGTTCAGACTCCACAACATGGCAATGTCTTATCGGGCATAGCTCGAAAGATCTCTGAATCCAGTGCTTGGAATACCACTGACGGGAGCTCAAGAGGGTCTCATCTTAACTATAACATCTCAAGACTGCATCGTCCACTGGCTAGGTTCTATTCCTGAGGATAGCGGCACCCAACTAGTCGACAATGCGACAACAACAATTCTACCCTACCAAGAAGGAGACTCGATCTGCGACCTTGAAGCCTCTATTGAAGTTATCAACAACTCTGACAGTATGGAAACCAACGCCCATGATAGAACAACTCACACTTGAGAAGTATTCATGATTCGCCATCCTCAATCACCATTGGTCCCCCCAGAAGCGCCCGACGTCAGGTCTTCAGATGAATCTGAGTCCAACATATCACCATTTACCCAGGGGCATGATGGTGAGACCAAGAGTCAGAGGCAAGCCAGGGAAAGAAAGAACAAATTGAAACAAGGACGTCAACGCCGTGCTAAGCAGCGCAAGGAAGCTTGGATCAAATATGAGTCAGACCTAGCCGAATACAATAGAAGAAAATCAGAGTGAGAGGTTAAAGAAGGACGAGCAGCGAATACACCCTATGACAAGATCTGAGAAGCACTAGAAGAACTCAGGGCGACTTCACATCCCAATGAGAAACAAGAACAACTCTAGGACTTCCTCCGATCAACAGTCCTAAGGATGCACGATGGAAAGGCCCGCTCAAGACTACTCGACAGATCAACATCTCATGAGCAGGAGGATCAAAATCAAAGGAAGTCCGCCTTCGAGAGACTTGGACCAAGTGGAAGTCACAACAGAGAAAGTAAAAGAAACCATAGTCAAAACGACTGAGCCGAACAACCAAGAAAGGCAAGAAGCAAAGCACCTACTCGAACAGTCACGCAAAACTACTCTAACCAAGACAATAGTTGGCAAGAAGGGGGCGCTGAATCAGAATACACAGAAGCCAGAACACACGATAGATTCCCCTATTTTGCAAACAGACTTGCTTCAATATGATTGCCTCACAAGTTCAAGCCATCCAACCACTCCAAGTATGATGGCAAGACTAAACCAAGGCAGTGGCTTAGGATTTACTCGCAATCAATTGAATTGGCCAGAGGAGATGATGACATCAAGACCTTGTTCTTTCCCATGGCCCTAGAAACCATGCCACTTCAATGGTTTGACAAATTGAATCCCGGATCAATCAGGAACTGGGAGGACTTACAAAGAGCTTTCTGTGAAAATTTCATGGGTATCATTACACACCCAATCACCCATGTAGAGCTAAAAGGACTCAAGCAGAAAGGAGGTGAAAGTCTCAGAAATTACTATCGACGATTTGACAAACTATGAGCTCAAGTACATGACATCACCCAACGAGAAGTGATCGAAGCTTTCTCTCACGGAATCATGGCTAGGTGGCAATTTCAAGACTTCTATAAAGAAAACCCAAGAAACAATGAAGAATTCAGATGAACAGTGGAAAAGATGATTACCGCAGAGGAAAAGACACGAGAAAGATTCCCGGATAGAAACAACAAAGACAACCCGGATAGGCAAAATCCTCGAAACAATAGACATCAAGAAAGAAAACGTGGACCAGACAACACGGTAGCGGTCACTGACAAATCAAGGAAGTTTTCCAAGCCCAGGAGGTATGACGACATTGAAAACATGCATTGCGTCTTGCACCCCAAAGGAAATCACACCCTCGGAGATTGCTACACCTTCAAAGATCGATACACAAGAAAGGATAGTAAGGAAAATACCAAAGAGGGCAATCAGAAAAAAGAAGAAGACAATCACGAAGACAAGGGATTCCAAAAATATAGGGGGACAGTAGCAGTAATGTTTGTTAGAGTTCCAGATTCTAGAAGCAAACATCAAGAAAAGCTAGCGCTGCGAACCATCATGGCAGCAGAACCGACTACTCCAAGATATCTCAACTGGTCACATTATCCAATCCAATTTTCAAGAGAAGACCAATGGACTAGCGTAGGAAATGCAGGCCATTACCCGCTGGTTCTAGATCCAACTATTGTCGGTATGACTATCACGAAAGTACTAATCGATGAGGGAGCCGGACTCAACATCATTTTTTTAGAAACTCTAAGGAAGATGGGACTACAACTCACCGGGATGATTACACCAACAAGCATGCCTTTTTATGGCATAGTACCTGGCAAGGCAGTAATGCCACTTGGACAAATCACTCTACCAGTTACTTTTGGGACTCCCTCAAACTATCGTACAGAGTTCATCAAGTTTGAAGTCGCAGACTTCGATTCATCATATCATGCAATCCTCGGGCGACCAGCACTAGCAAAATTTAGGGCAATACCGCATTATCCGTACCTGTTGCTTAAGATGCCAGGGCCCAACGGTATCCTTTCTCTTCGGAGTGATTTGAAGCGCGCCTTTGACTGCGATGTTTAGGCAATCCAAATTGCATCAAAGGCATAGGCCGCTGATGGAAGAAAAGAAATAGCCACTATTACAGTAGAATTGAGCCCAGAAGAGCTCGTGATACCAACTAAAAAACCCAGCATCCTAGCACCTTCGAAAGAAGCCGACGTCAAGCAAATCGACCTAGGCACCAGCGATCCATCCAAGACGGCAACCATCAGCGCCCACCTCTCAGCAAAATAGGAACTCGCGCTCACCAACTTTCTTTGGGACAACAAAGATATCTTCGCTTGGAAGCCGACCGACATGCCAGGGGTCCCAAGAGAGTTGGCTGAGCACAGAATTGATATCAATGAAGGCTCCAAGCCTGTGAAGCAACGACTACGATGATTCTCACCCGACAAGAAGGCAGCAATTAAAAAGGAAATTATAAAACTAATGGCAGCTGGATTCATCAAAGAAATCCTCCATCCAGATTGTCTAGCAAACCCAGTTCTTGTACAGAAAAAGAATACGAACGAGTGGCGCATGTGTGTCGACTACACAGATCTCAACAAAGACTGCCTGAAAGATCCGTTTGGGCTACCATGCATTGATTAGATAGTTGACTCAACAGTAGGATCTTCCCTATTATCCTTCCTTGATTGCTATTTAGGATATCACCAGATCGCATTAAAGGAACAAGACCAGAGCAAGACATCTTTCATCACTCCATTCGGTGCCTACTGCTACAAAACAATGTCATTTGGACTCAAGAATGCTGGTGCCACTTACTAAAGAGCTATCTAAACATGCCTTGATGATCAGATCAGCGAAAACATAGAGGCATGTGTGGATGATGTAGTAGTAAAGACAAAGAACCCGGATACACTAATTGAAGACTTAAAGCAAACCTTCGAAAACCTAAAAAGATGGATGTGGAAATTGAACCCAAACAAGTGTGTATTCGGAGTTCCTTCAGGACAACTACTCGGATTCTTGGTCAGTCATCGTGGAATCAAAGCAAGCGCCAAGCAGATTCGAGCCATAACAGAGATGGGCCCTCCCCAAAGTGTTAAAGATGTGTAGAAACTAACAGACTGCATGGCGGCCCTCAATCATTTCATATCAAGACTGGGCAAAAAAGGGTTACCTTTCTTTAAATTGCTAAAGAAGACAGACAAGTTCGAGTGGATAGGAGAAGCCAACAAAGCTTTCAAGAAGCTCAAGGCATAACTCACCTCCTCACCCATTCTCATACCTCCAAAGAAATACGAAGACATGATGCTGTACATTACGACAACTTCTACTGTGATCATCACTATGATTGTCATAGAAAGAGAAAAAGAAGGACGTGTATATAAAGTACAATGCCCCATATACTACATCAGCGAAGTACTTTCAGAATCAAAAATCTAATACCCGCATGTGCAAAAACTACTCTACGCCCTCCTGATCACTTCACGCAAGCTTCGCCACTATTTCAAAAGCCACAAGATTACCGTGGTGACAGATTTCCCACTCGGAGACATCTTACACAACAGAGACACAACAGGGCACATATCTAAGTGGGCAATTGAACTTGGTGCTCTCAATATCGATTTCACCCCACGGAAGGCAATTAAATCTCAAGCCCTAGCTGATTTTGTTGCCGAGTGGATAGAAATTCAACAACCTATGTCAAATACCATCCTTGATCACTAGAAGATGTACTTTGATGGATCACTCAAGCTAGGCAGAGCCGGTGTAGGTGTTCTCCTCATTTCTCCAGATGGAAAACAACTCAAGTACATCCTTCAGATATTATGGCAAGCTACAAACAATGAAGCAAAATACGAAGCCCTCATCCACGGGCTACGAGTGGCAATTACCCTCGAAATCAAGCGTTTACTCGTTTATGGCGATTCAGCGGTAGTCATCAATCAAGTCAACAAAGATTGGGACTGCACCAAAGAAAACATGGGCGCTTACTGTGCTAAAATATGAAAGCTCGAAAAATATTTTCAAGGATTAGAAATTCTACATGTCCTGCGCGATTCGAATATTGCGGCAGACGTCCTCGCCAAGCTTGGATCAGATAGGGCGAAGGTCCCACCTGGTGTATTCATAAAGGAGTTATCAGCTCCCTCTATCAAACAACCCGGTGAGATAACCCCTAAAATCTCAGCTAAAGGCACCTAGATTTTGGTAATCACCACTTCATGGACCTAGGTTTTTATCGATTACATCAAAGAGAATAAGCTGCCAGCAGAAAAAGAGGAAGCTACCAGAGTTGTTTGCAGAAGCAAGAATTACGTCCTAGTGGGAGACAAGCTCTACAGAAGAGCCGCATCATCAGGAGTACTCCTAAAATGCGTCTCATTTGAAGAGGGCAAAGAGATCCTAGACAAAATACACTCAGGTTGCTGTGGAAATCACGTCACTTCAAGAACACTAGTCGGCAAAGCATTCCACACCGGTTTCTATTGGCCAACCACTTTGAAAGACGCAGAAGAACTCGTCAGAAGATGCAAAGGTTGTCAAATGTTCGCAAGACAAGCTCATGTGCCAGCTCACAACCTCATCTGCATCCCACCTGCTTTGCCTTTCTCCTACTGGGGGCTGGATCAAATAGGACCTCTCAAGAAAGCAAAAGGCGGTTTCGAGTACATCTTCATAGCAATTGACAAGTTCACCAAGTGGATTGAATACAAACCACTCACAAAATACAGTGCAGCCAAAGCAGTCGAGTTCATCCAAGACATTATTCACTGCTTCGACATGCCCCAATCGAATCATCACAGATTTGGGTTCTCCCTTCACAGCCATAGAATTCCAAAGTTGGGCACAGGACTATGACTTTAGAATAGATTACGCATCAGTCGCACATCCAGAGGCCAACGGACAGGTCGAAAGGGCTAACGGACTCATACTAGCCGGATTAAAACCAAGATTGTATGAAGAACTAGTAGACTATGGATCAAAATGGATTGAAGAATTACCCAAGGTCGTATGGGGGCTACGAACTCAAATAAGCAGGGCCACCGGATACTCACCTTTCTTCCTGGTTTATGGATCAGAAGCCATACTACCTGCCGACTTGATCTGGACGTCACCAAGGATAGAACAATATGACAAAGGAGAAGCAGAACACACCCGAAGATTACAGCTCGACTGTACAGAAGAAGTCAGAGCAAACGCTACCCTTCAATTAGCAAGATACCTCCAAGGATTAAGACGCCGCTACAACAAGAATACCTAGTCTCGATCATTACAAGTCGAAGACCTAGTACTAAGAAGAATACAAAAAACCAACAGATGCCATAAACTACTCAGTCCATGGGAAGGTCCTTTAATCGTCCCAAAAGTCACCGGACCAGGCACATACAAGTTAACAACTGAAGACAGAAAAGACGTCAACAATACATGGCACATCAGCCAGCTATGAAGATTCTACGCATGAAAACAACTCAAGGGAAAATATATATACAAGCCACAAGAGATCAACATTCATGGTCAACAAAGATAGAGCTCATCAACAACATATGTACTATTATGACCTATCAATATTCATGATCAATAAATATGGTTCTTTCTCGACAAACATGTCTTATTATGGCTTTCCCCGAGTTGTTTCAAAAAAGCAAAATGGCTAAAAAGACGCCTGAGCATACCGGCCAAAAGCAAAAGAGCTGAAAACATGCTTGAGCCCGCCGATGAGAGTAGCTAATAAGCTAACACCCGAACCAAAAAGCAAAATGGCTGAAAAGATGCCTGAGCATACTGGCTGAGAGCAAAAGAGCTAAAAACATGCTTGAGCCCGCCGATGAGGGTAGCTAATAAGCTAACACCCAAACCAAAAAGCAAAATGGCTAAAAAGACGCCTGAGCATACCGGCCGAGAGCAAAAGAGCTGAAAACATGCTTGAGCCCGCCGATGAGGGTAGCTAATAAGCTAATACCCAAACCAAAAAGCAAAATGGCTAAAAAGACGCCTGAGCATACCGGCCAAGAGCAAAAGAGCTAAAAACATGCTTGAGCCTACCGATAAGGGTAGCTAATAAGCTAACACCCGAACAAAAAAGCAAAATGGCTAAAAAGACGCCTGAGCATACCGACCGAGAGCAAAAGAGCTAAAAACATGCTTGAGCCCGCCGATGAGGGTAGCTAATAAGCTAACACCTGAACCAAAAAGCAAAATGGCTGAAAAGACACCTGAGCATACCGGCCGAGAGCAAAAGAGCTGAAAACATGCTTGAGCCCACCGATGAGGGTAGCTAATAAGCTAACACCCAAACCAAAAAAACAAAACAACTGAAACTAAGCCTAAGCATAAATCAGAGCAATTTCAAGACAAGACCCACCAGCTCCTTGTTCCAAATAGCAAGAGGCTCAGAGGCTACACTCAGTGGATCCCAAGAAGCGCTACACGGTTTCGCTCAAGAAAGCACTCGGACGATGATTGTTCCTACTCAACAAGACTTGAAGGAACAAGACGAGGCTTCCAGAATTCAACCATGAAGTGCTCAGGGGCTTGTCGATCATAGGATGTTTTTTGAAACCAAAGATAGGACCAGATGCTGACCACACTCCGAGTTAAGCCAAAAAGAAGAAGCCGGAGATGTCCTAAGTCCATTCAGTACTAACGAGAACACAAAGTTTGTCGAGACAACGATCTATACCGAGTTGTTTACAGGTCATAGACAAAAACCAGACAAGCACTCGACAAATCAAGGAAACCTATCAAGATATCAATCTACATATACTGAGTTGTTTACAAGGCATAAACGAAAGCCAGAAAAGCACTCGACAGATCAAGAAAGTTTGTCAAGACAGTGATTTACCTAAGCCGAGTTGTTTACGAGACAAAGAAATACAGACAAAGAAGACATCAACAAAAAATAAAGAATCTCCATTCAGTTTTCAAGTATAGTGTTTTGTTATAGAAGCTGGAATACAAAGGTCGATTACATCAGGCATTGTCATCAGGAGAAGAAACATCAATGTTAAGATTATCTACAATCTTCCTGGCTAAGTCATCGACCTCAGGCTCCAACCTCTCAACAGCATCCAGGTACTCTTGGCTCTCGGCTTCATCGGCAACCTTGGACAAAGGAAAGTCTAGAGAAATAACCCGGACCTAGGCAAGAATGTTCCTGGTACACAGATGGGCGCACCTCTTCATGAACTCCTGGAAACGAGTCGGCACTTGGGGAATAAATTGAGCCCAAGATTGACCATCATCCGTTGGAGTTCAGAGAAGGTCGGCTACTGACCAAAAAGACTTCCACAAAGCATTCTAGTTATCAGTAGCCATTGCCAACTTACCAGTCAAGTCTTGAATAGTTTTTTGGGCCTACACAAGATCCCTGTCAGCTCCACGCCTAATCAACTTAGCAAGCGTGAGTTCTTCTTGAGCTCGAGTAATTACCTCCTCAGCCTTGTTGTGGTTAGTGCGGACGAGTGTCTTCATCTCCTCGATACCCTCTGAGAGCTTCTGCTTTTCAACTCAGAGAGCTAGGCCAAGCAACAAAAACAAGTCAACAGAAAGGAAAATTAGAGTACAAAATAAAAACAAGTTAGCAAAAAGGGAAGTCAGAATACAAAAGGAAACAAATAGAACCAGCAATACCTTTGCACTCGTTCTTCATGGACTCCACTGCAGCATCCTTTTGCTTCTCCGCCTCTACCACCTAGGCATGAAGAGCCTTCTCCTCCTTCTGATGCGTCTGACGCTCAGTCTCTAGCTCGGCCCGATAGAGGTCAAGCTCTGCCTTCAGGGTACTCACCTCAGAGGACAATTTCATCTCATTTTTAGATGAGAAAAAGAAGCCGGTATGATCATGAGAAAAAGACTGAGCAAAAAGAGACAAAGAAAAACAAGACATAAGGACAGAACAAAAATGAACATCTAAAGAAAGAACTGCAGAAAAACTTACCTAGAGCCTTTCCCCAAAAGAAGTCGCAAGGGTCGATAAGCTTCCCCAGGTGGCAGTTAGCTCCGACAATCGATGAGTGGCATCAAACTGCTGCACCACGTCATTAGCAAAAGGCGGACCACCGAAGGCAAGAAGAGGAGAAGGAGAAGCCGGCCGAGGTGAAGAAGACACGACCAGGGCAATCTCCTGGGAAGCCAAGACAAATCCCTCAGATGAACCTACCACCATGGCCACGGTCACCTCAGGAGCCGGCAAATCAGTAGTTGTGAACTCTGTCCCCCTCACAGCCACCTCAGCGACCATGCGTTCCGAGTCCTGAGACTCAGTACGTAAGGGCGCACTAGAGGTTTGACAAGAAGTCAACTGGAGGCTTGGGAAAGACAAAGGCCTGAAAGTTGACAAGGAAACTCGTCAAAAAGAATAAGAAAAAGGAGAACAGAAGCAGAGAAATAAAACCAGAATTCACTCACTCAGCTATCTTCTTCTTCATAAAACCAAAAGAAGACCTCGCAGGGGGAACCATGGCAACAAAAATGTCACCGCCACTTGGTGGAAAGAGCGGCGTAGCCGGTACCAGAGCCCCAGAAGAACTCGGTACCAGAGCTATAGAAGAACTCGGTGCTGGAGCCCTAGAAGAACTGGTACCCGACGACCGCTTACTACAAAGAAATCAAGACCAAGGTCAGAACAAAGGAGGGGTTCAACAACAGGAAAACAAGAAAAGAACTCACCGACTCGCGACAAGAGGCGCATCATCAGCCTCATCTTTCTCCTCACTCTCGACCAAGGCCACCATAGATCCAGCTAAAAAAGGACAAAAGTACTCGGTCAAAGATAAAAACAAATAGCAAAAGGATAGAGTGTATTAATATGCTCACCTAAGAGCATGCTAGCTACAACTGGAGTACCTAGACGAGTACTCAACTGGCAAGACTTCTTGGCAGCAGATGGAGCAGAAGAAGAACTATCCGCTCACCCCCTCTTTCCAAAAGTACGAGGAGCTCGAGGGACTGGACGAGGAACATATTCTTCATATACGTCAGAAAATGCGGAAGAAACACCAGGAAGCATCATGGTAGTTTGAAACTTACTGGTCAAGGACGCCCCAGCAAGACTACCCCCAGCCTCCACATTTATAGGGACATCAGCAAGGAGAATTGGATCAGCAAAATTACACCCCAATTCCTATAAAAGAGTAAAACAACAAGACAAGGAAGAATAAGCAAAAGTGGATACAACAAAAGAGAATCAAAAGTACCCTCATAAAGAAAAGAACAACTCATAGCAGGGGGCGGGTTCTTAGTGCTGTACTCAAGGACAGCAAGCGGAACAACGCTTACTCCTTTCAGCATGTTCTGGAGATGCTCGAGTACCTCCTCGTCGGTCAACTCAAGGGTAGGGACCATATGAGAAGGGTCCTCCACCCCAGAGCACTTGAAACCATAATGTTTGTGCTCCTTCAAAGGTTGAACTCGACGGTGAAGAAAACTCAAAATAATACCGAAGCCGGTCAAGCCTTGCTGTTTCAGAGTGCAAATCCTCTCGAGAAAATGCTTGATTGTCTGGAGCTCAGTAGTCGTCATAGGGTTCTTTTTCCATCGGTCATTAACCAAGGGACCAGATCCGGAGTGAACAGAAAGAGGAGGAATCAAGTTGGCAGCATAAAACCAGTCAGCATGCCAATCCCTCACAGAATCAACTAGGTCATAGTCAAAGAATTTGCTTCTAAAACCCTAGCGAAACTGAATCCCGTAGCCACCAAGAACGCTGGTGTCATCGCGGCGAGGTTGGGGCTTTAGACGAAAGAAGTAATGAAAGAGGGAAATAGAAGGAGGAATTCCAAGGAAAGTTTCATAGAGATGAACAAAGATAGAAAGATGAAGGACAGCATTGGGAGCAAGATGATTCAGGCAAATCCCAAAATAGTTAAGAAATCGATGAACAAAGGCAGAAGTGGGAAGGCAGAGACCAGCACGGATAAAGGAGACGAAAAGAATAATCTCACTGGGACTTGGAGCAGGGTCCCGCTGCTTGCCTAGAGCTCTCCATTCAGCAATATCCTTGCTTTGGATCAGACCATCACCAACAAGCTCATGAAGCTAGTCTTCAGTCGTTGTAGGAGCCGGCCAAACCTTCTGGGCAGCCCTCATGGCCATGAACTCTTGGTTCTCGATCACAGAAAGTGATGACTCCTCGTCCACAAAGACTGTCTGGGACTTGCTCGTGGCTTTCTTCCTACCCATGTACTAGCGGAAGCAAAAAGGCACTAGGGAAAGATGAGGCTCAGACGGTGGCGCTCAGATGACGGCAACAATGGCGGTGGTGGATTTTTGAAAACTAGGGTTTCAAGGCAAAAGCGGAGCAGTGAAGAAGAAGATGAAAGGCATTTAAATAGATTTTACAGCAGTAAAACGTGGCCCACCAGGCCCATTTTATCATGGCATGAGGATGCAATGGTCCATCTAATGACGCAGCTAAATTGATGGACGACTCAAATCCACACAACGGTATAGTTCAATAGGCAGATTTCAGACTTATCCATCCAGCACCATGGCGGAGTGATCATATTACCACAAAAAAAACTCATCAACAATAAAGCAAAGGAGGGTTACCTCACAAGGAGCGCAACAACCCGGTCCTTACAGAAAGAACTCAGAAATCTCATCAACAACCGGGACATTAGGAAAATAAAGAATTACAAGTCAGAAGGCAAGATTCTTAACATCATAACTGGTTTCAAAAAATAGAAGATTACACATCTTACAAGACCCAACGAACTTAGTACCACGACAAGCAAAGTAGCAAAGAGGAACCCAGACACGGCTAGGCTCTGGAATGACTACGTGTTCCAAATTGCTACTCGGTAGGACAAACCGCCCTCGGCTACACTATTATCTTCAAAGGACGAGCGCAGTGCATCCAAGGCGGAAATCAGCAGCACGGCGGGACAACATGGAACAGAGAAGGCCGGCAGGCATCTGTCTACCCAAGTCCAATGTGATGCTAGATATGGTGTTGATCTGCACTGGACAGTCTCAGGGCAGGCGACGAGGATCAACCCAGAACTGCCAGATGAAGGAACGAAGCCCACATCACAAGACTTCCTCCAACTACTGCCACGTATATCCTGGTACATTGCTACCACGGGATTAGTCTACCTCTAATCCCTATCACAAGACTTCCTCCAGCTACAACAAGATATACAAGAACTACAAAATAAGCCTGGGGGCTGCTCTACTTCACAAACTATCATATTCATGACTACAGAGACTTCAGAACAAGCAACAAAATGCTCAATGAATCAAAACAACACTCCAAGAGGGTATTTATAGACCGAAGGAGCAGCGCACATGGACCAGGAGCACCAACAAAACAAGCCTAACAAAGGACACAGTGAAAAGACAGAACTCAATAATGGAGGACTCAGAAGTGAAGGAACAGTACTTGAAAATGAGCATATTCAGAAGAATATACCAACACTGTGTAGCTCATGAACAAACAACATTTATACTCAACTACCACCATGCAACTACACCTGACAAACAGCAGACTACCAGAGAACATGCCAATACCCTGCTTCCGAGTTCTTTCTAAACAAAAGAACCCGAATATATGCTCGGAGGCTGCAATAGGAGAGGTTTTTAGTTCTTTTGAATGATAGAAGATTCAGGACCCTCCAACTTTTTGTTCTAAATAGCAAGAGGCTCAGGGGCTACACTCAGTGAGTGCACTTTTTATTCAGAAAAAGCGCACGTCACAGAAAAGACTTCTTCAAGGCAAACCACTTCAAAACCTTAAGACAAAAAGAACCCAGAATGAGCCATATTCGAGTTCTTTTTGACCTTCAACGAAGAAACAGAGTAGTTTCAAGACAAGATCCTCCAGCTCCTTGTTCCAAATAGCAAGAGGCACGGGGGCTACACCTAGATGGATGAACTTTTTTCAAAAAGCACACACCACTCGAAGATTCAAAGAAGCGCTGCATGGTTTCGCTCAAGAAAACACTCGGACGACGCTTGTTCCTACTCGACAAGACTTCAAGGAACAAGACGAGGCTTCTAGAACTCAACCATGAAGTGCTCGGGGCCTTGTCGGTGTGGGACCCATGGGATAGCCTGCAAGGAGGGGAGAATATCTAGTCTAATTAGGATTCTTCCCCTGTAATCTTAGTAGTAGTATTATTCTGTAATCCTACTAGGAACTCTCATTGTAAACCGACTAGGATTCTGACCTCCTGACAATATAAAGGAGGATAGGGTTCCTAGGGACGGGGGACTTTTTGGTACAACACAACACTTGACAATCAATCCAACGCAAAGGCTAACGCCGACTGGACATAGGGCTATTACTCGATCAAAGATCAAGGGTCCGAACCAGGATAAATTGACTGTCTCTTGCATTAACCGTCGAGTTCCGCATATGCTGAAGCCCAAACATACTGCCCTGGGGACCCCCGTGGCAGGCTATCGGTGGTCAAACATTGACAAGTACTTCTTAGTGTCATTCTAGTGAAGATGCTATGAAGTATCAACAAGCATTTCTAGCATCATAGCTAGGGATGACAACTTAACAAAAGTGATGTTAAGAAAGGTCAACAACATTAGGTGGCTACTTAAACAAGGGACAAGTTAATAAATACCAACAAGCATTTCTGGTGCCATTGTCGGAGAAGGTAGCTAGGCAGAAGGAATATTGATAAACTTTTACTTATTGATAAGATCGAGAAAACCATATACCTCTGCTCGAGCAGGTACCCTTGTTCTATCTACTTTTATATCTTATGTAGGGTAATGTATGACTGGTTTTAACCTTCCAATAAACTACGTTGAAGTTCTAGAAGCACTATTCAGGAGGACTAAGGCTAAACTTAATAAAGTATCAGCTTTAGAATCGGAAGACAACTAGACAAGGCGGAGCTTAACACTAGTTTTCGAAGCCATGGCCAACATGACTCTCCGTGCACTTTCACCATCAAGGGAGTTACCAGAGATGCCATATTACTTCGCCTCTTCCCATTTTCACTTTTGGGGAAGGCAAAGCAATGGTTCTATGCCAACAAAGATAGAAATACTACATGGGAAAACTGCTCCACTGCCTTCCTAGCAAAGTTCTTTCCCACGGGCAAGACCAATGCTTTGCGTGGAAGGATTTCAAGTTTTCAGCAGCAACATGATGAATCTATCCCTAAGTCATGGGAATGCTTTCAAGACTACATATCAGAATGTCCTCATCATGGGATGGAGAATTGGCTACTCATGTAGACTTTCTACCATTGGTTGAGTAATAGTACCTGTGAGAATATGGATGCTACTGCTGGAGGTGCTTTCTTATCACTCACAATCCTAGGTGCAACAACTCTCATAGAGAAGATGGCCTACAACCAAGGTTGGAATGAAGAACGTCTTTAGACCTGCAAGAGAGGTGGAGGTATGCATCAACTCAAGGAGATAGACATGCTATCTGCCAAGATGGATCTACTGATGAAGAGGCTTGAAGATCGAGCCAATGAGAAGCAAGAAGTCATGCACATTCATCATTCCCGCATGATGTGTGAAGAATGTGGCAACATTGGGCATTCAGTGAACAACTGTCCTAAGACCCGTGAGGATGTGACACTACTACACAAACTTTACTGGAGGCGGGCGATTTGGGTTTCCTGCGGCGGGCAAAGCCGTCCGTCGTGGCCTAGAGGCCACGGTAAATCATGGCTTAACCGCGGCGGGCGGCTTTTCCCGCCGTGGTTAACCGATTTACCACGGCGGGCGGCGTAACGTGCCCGCTGCGGTAATTATACTTTTACCACGGCGGGCACGTTACACCGCCCGCCGCGGTAAATTATTTTACCGCGGTGGACACCTTTTGTGGCCCGCCGCGGTTATGTGTATTAGCCGTGGCGGGCTTTATTATTTGCCCGCCTCGGTAAATTATTTCCTGAATTAAAAAAATACAGCAGGCATATAAATTCAAATAAAATATAGCATGCATATAAATTCAAATCCAAATCCAAATCACATCCAGATTTCACAGATTAAACTTAAAAAGTATGCAGGCATTACACATGAGATAATATACATATATATACATTCATTTCGTCGTTCTTTTCATCGTTAATTCATTACATTTACATATTAAAGTCGTTATACATGCGCTAAGGTGTAATCCTGCGGAGGCATCATCGTGGGCCATTTCCTCAGCCTCTCGTACTCCGGTAAAATCGCTAGCAGGCTGTTCTCATGGAAGAACGTGCCCCCTTCAAGCACGCATTTGTCTAAGACAAACTTACATATGTCTGCCTTTGTCTGCTTGAAGCTGTGTTGGATGCTCTACATGTCTCTTGACCAGTTCAATCTATTCTTGAACACCCTCCAACTGCTGCTGTACTGCTTGCACACCCTCAGGAACTCACAGGCGTAGAAGCCACAGGTTTGTGATCCTACCGGTTGTTTGGCACACTGCATGATCGATACGCAAGCATTACAACATAGGCATTAGAACGCATATGAACGGAAAGCACAATTAAACCTTTCAAATACTTACCGAAAAGTTGCGTCTGATTTTGATGCGGTTCTTATGCTTAGCCTTAAATTTCTCTGTTCTTCGATCATAGCATTCAGGATCCTTCACGTACTCCTTATAAGCGCTATACGAAATGTACTAGTATTAGGCAGGGCATTAGAACGCATATGAGAAGATAGTTCAGTTACTTACACTCTGAGGCAATCTTCAAAGGCCTTGTACCCTTTTAAGTTTGGCACTGTCAATGAATCAAATACGCAGGCCCTGCCATCCTGAGGGTAGATGATAAATGCAACCCAGTGACCCTCGAGGCCTTGGCTGCGCCATTGAAACAAAATATAGGTTACGACGAGAAATAATAATACTAGCTAGCTACCCACTTATATCTATAGGCATGTCTTCGACTTACCCAAAGTGGTAGGCAGCTAGGATACACCCATTTCCCCTAATCTTCTTCATTGCTCCTAGTATGTATCTTGAAATGTTCAACTTCTCATTGTCCATCAGTTTCTTCCTGTGCGCCTCTCTCTGTCGCTTGGTCAAGTCTTTCATGGTTGGATGATTGTCATCTAGGTGGTAACCAATGATGATTCTTTGAGCAATATGCATTGGAGATAGATAGATAACATCAAGTTTTAGTTCCTTGGATATATAGGCCATCAACCTGCAAGGACAAGCCATCGTGGCATATATAAGTAGTCTTGACCGATTCAAAGGCAGGTGATATGTGAAACCCATAATTCAGCACTTACATAGAGAACAAGGTGACTTGGGCGATGTCAAGGTCTTGTTCCCGCAGTAGTCTGTACATGTCGTGGAAGTCCATGGGGAGTTCTACATCGTTGTCGGGCAAGTGGAAGTACTCTGCCACAACCTTGACTAGAAAACCATGCAGGCCAGCTTTTGCCGCTTCCATGCACCAGAGATGAAACCTCCTTGTCTCCCACCTTTCCTTGTCGTCGAGTTGGGCCTTGGTTATCATGAACTTCCCACGCTCATAATGACCGGGGCAGTCATCCGATTCAGGAAATAGATGGAAAGGTGATCTCGGCCTGGGATAGAAATGTTAGTACCATATTATGGCAAAGAAAAGTTATTAGCAAATTATGCTCGCCGCTACCATACCTTTTGAACTCAAGTGAGTATGTGAGCTGCCCTTGGTCGCCTTTAGTCTTCACCGGCGATGGAGGACAGTGGCTTGTGCTCGCAATGGCAGCAGGCGGTGTCTTTGCCCCTAGTTTCTCCGTGCCTCTCGGTCCTTTGCTCGTGCCCTTAGACGGACTGCCGGGAGGTGGAGGTGGACTTGTTGTTGGAGGAGGAGAACGAGGGTGAGGGCTTGTGCCTCCCAGTGCTTTGCTCATGCCCTTAGACGGACTGCCGGGAGGTGGAGGTGGACTTGTTGTTGGAGGAGGAGAACAAGGGTGAGGGCTTGTGCCTCCTAGTGCTTTGCTCATGCCCTTCGATGGACTACTGAGAGGTGGAGGTGGACTTGTTGTTGGAGGAGGAGAACGAGGGTGAGGGCTTGTGCCTCGGGGTGTGTTCCTTCCCTTGTCATCCCCACCATTGCCTTCATCATCGTCGTCGTCGTGATCTAGATCATCGGGGGGACAAGATCCGGCAACGGATGGTTGTGATGCTGGTGTCACCGTCAGCATAGAAGTCAACGTCGAGAGAATGATCTCTGTGTCATCCTTGTTCCACATTACTTTAGAACCCAAGGCAGCTGCAAGGATCGTTACCCCTTCTGCATTTGGATATTCCATTTCAAATTCTTCATATTCGGTCGCATACCATGTAAGTATCACGGCAGCATAGTTGGCAGGGATCTAGTCTTGGTTGAAATCTTTGATATCTTCTTTGGGGTGCATGTAACCCTCACCCACGGTCAACTTTTTTGCCCTGCTGAACGGGATCGTGAGGTGGACGTGCATGGGTTCCTAGATGGTGTCAACGGGGTGCCTTGGGCGATCCTCGATCATCGACAGTGGCTACCCTTGTGTCTGCCCTTGTTGAACTTGAGGCATAGCCATGCCAGCCTGGCAAAGCATCTGTGACCTCATCGACACCATATCTGGGTCATTGCTCGTGAAGGCTTCTTTTATGGACCGGCTGATCATTTTGGCCACACCTTGATCATAGCCCTTCTGAAAGATGCCCTCCTTGTACCTCTACCTTGACCGATATGTGGCAGCATCAGATTGCCATGACTCCACTGAGTTCCAGCTCATCTTCGATGACATGCCACGGATGAGGCCACGGTGCTCGGGGATTCCCAGCACCAGGGTCAGCAAGTCCTGGCCCCTGCGAACCTCGAAGTTGTCCTTGGATTTAGTAGCCTTGATGATAGCCCTCTCCACCTCCTCGAACTTGGGCTCATTGAACTTGCTCGCGCCCTCCTTGAGCTTCTTCGGCTTGCGGGCATAGATGAAGTCCTTAGCCCTCAAGTCTACACCGTCGTACGGATCGGGAAGCCCGACGGCAGCTCTAGCCCTTTCTTCCTCCTGCCACTAGGGCCTCTTACCAGCAAACCCAGTCATGCCCAAGTGGTGGGGGTGCAGGTTCTTCTTCGCGAGTGCGCTGAACTTGGCGCTCTTTGCCTTTGCTTCTTCTGTTGTTCTTTGTTTGTAGAACTCTTCCCAGTGATGTTCCTTCACCATAGTGTATTTGACATAGGGTGACTTGCCTAGCTTTAGGTAGTACCTGGTCAACATGGACTTGAAGTTTCTAAAGGCTCTTCCTGCCACATGCATGACCCACTCCCTGCACTTGTCAAGATCGGCGTCCTCGGGAAAATGGAAGCTCCTCGTCACCTCACCCCAGATATGTGTCTTGTAGTCGACCAGGACATTGTTCCAGTCCTCCCAAGTGTTCTCCACCTTGTCCTTGACTATACATGCCACCTAGTTGCTGAACTTGGCAAGGACCATGGGTGGCGACAATGGGTTTCCCTCTAGTCCTACCTCATGGATCACATGGACTTCGCCATGGATTTCCCTTCGGTGCCTCCCGTGTTCCCCCCTTCTCAGCTTTGTCCTCTGACCCCTAGACTTGCCTGAAGTGGTTGGAGATGGAGCGGGGGGTTCTTTGTCCCTAACTTGTTCCTCCTTGAAATTCAATTCTCGAGGCACCACCGACACCTATTTAGGGTTTGGAGACCGCGCACTTTCAACTTCGTCGTCCCTCGGTTGGTAGGTTGGATCATCTTCGTCCTCTGTACGATGTTTCTTTGTTGGCCTCGGGGTCACGGACATGTGGCTCTCGAGGCTAGTTGATGATGATGCACTAGGGGTAGGGTTGCGCCATTCGTTTATCGGTTCCTCCGCCATTGGAAAGCTACAATGAATACATATTTCAGTTGTAAAGTAGAGTAGTACTAGAGTAGTAAAGTAGACTAGTACTAGAGTAGTAAAGTAGTAGTAGTTGGCTCAGATTTGCCCCATTGTCATCACATTGCTTTTAAACTGGTTGCTTGTATCTGGTATACAAGCCATCCTAGTTTAGCGGGGGCACTCGATCATCATCGCCGCTGCCTCAGCATAAAAGGGTTCACATCATTGCATATGCCACTGCCTCAGCTTAGAAGTGTGAAAAGAATCATCATTGCAAATACCAAACAAAAGCCATCAAGATAGTTTCAAAATTTGGCCCCAAAGCGCTAAGTCCTTTGGCCATCAAGATAGAGTCACTACCTTAGCTCTTGTTTTAAAAGTTCATCATTGCATATATATATGCCACATAGATGGAGTCAAAATCAATAGGAGACACCTACACAACATTGCATATGCCACTGCCTTAGCCAGCAGTATAGAAAACAGTAGTAGTAGCAGATAGTAGAGTAGTAGAGCCCACAATAGGAGACACCAAACAAAGCATATGTGCCACAAAAAATCAAAATAGGACATGGGAGTACAGCAGCAGTAGAGTGTAGTACAGCAGTAGCAGCAGCAAGTATCCTCCTAGATTTAGAGATAACAGTAGTACAAATCATAGGCAGTGGAAAAAGCCAACCCCTTCTCTTCCCTTCCTACTGTCTGAAACTGAGCACCCACTCAAGAGTAGTACAAATTAAAAGGAGCAGATCCAGCAAAGGACATATAGGCAGTGGCATCATATATATCTAGTGCTCAGTTAACAAGAATCGCATCATAGGCAGCATTTAGTATTTTTTCTTCCAAATTCATCTGAACATGTGCCATCATAGGCAGTGGCATCAAGTGCTCAATAAACATAATTGCATCATAGGCAGCAATAGTTGGCATTGCTCAGGAAAACTAAAATCGAAGAAGAACATCCATAGTTGGCATTGCTCCATAGGAGGGATTAGGGGAGCAATTGGCACATTACCGGGGTAGTCTCCTTGGGGCTCGGCTGCGGAGCTGGCGGCGCTAGGGTTAGGCCACCGTAGAGGACGGCGTGGGGCCAAGGATGACTGCAGAGACGGAGAGGCAGACGGAGACAGGGACAGGAGATGGGGGAGGATAGCACACCGGCATGGGGACACGAACGGAGGTACACGGTGCCCACGCGGAGAGCACACCGGCCCCGGAGGAGGAGGACGGCGACGAATGCAGCGAATGGCGATGGCGGCGGTAGAGGATGGGCCTAGGGTTCCAGCCTGTGTTCCCGTCGACGTCCAAAGGCACCACGGCACGGGTGCGTGTGCACGGAAGGAGGACGAGGGCACCACGGCGTGGAGGGCAGGGGCGACGATGGAGGTGCATGACGGCGGCAATGGCGCGGTGGTTTTTGGGCAGCCCTTCGGCGGCAGCGGCGCAGTGCTTTTTGAACCTATTTGGGGGAGGTGGCAGAGTATATATAAGGCAGCATTAACTATAGCGGGCCTCTTAGGACGCCTGTCACGGTTAATATTTACCGCGGCGGGCTCCTTAGAACGCCTGTCATGGTTAATGTTTACCGCGGTGGGCTCCTTATAATGCCCGTCACGATTAATATGTACCGTGGTGGGCCTCTTAGAGTGCCCGTCATGGTTAATATTTTATTTTTCCCTTAGGTAGAGCAGTATATATACTAGATAGTTAGCTATAGAGGAGTATGTATAGTAGTAGTAGATAATAGTATAGTTTGGAGTAGTAGTAGTAGAGTAGTACATAGTTGGAGTAGTAGAGTAGTAGTTGGAGGAGTAGAGTAGTAGTAGAGTCATAGTTGGAGGAGTAGTTAGCTATAGAGGATTATATATATATATACAAGCTTGTCTTGAATGGAGTCCACTACAATAAGTTACATATATGTTTCTGGGATACATATATCATTTTGGTGCAGGTGCTTTCACCGTCCTCTTCTCACCATCGGGGCAGACCCACGGCATCATCCTAGACTTGTTGAATCGGTCCTCAACGGCCTTGATCTTCTTTGGATGATCGGTAAAAAGCTTGAGCTCTGCATAGTTGTTGTATTGTTCAGGACTCTACACCCCATCAGCTCCCACAATCCGCTGCTTTCCGGACACAACCACATGCCTTTTTGGGTCCTCTGCATATATATAGTAGGCCACTTGCGTGACATTGGTTGCTAGTACCCATGGGTCATCTTTGTAGCCGATACTTTTGAGGTCCACGGTGGTTAGCCCATAACTATCCACTACAACCGCATTCGGTTTGACCCACTGGCAACGGAAGATGGTTATGCGTAGGTTTTGGCCGTAGTCAAGTTCCCATATTTCTTCGACTTGCCCATAGTATTGCCTCCTCTGGCCCGTGGACTCTTCTTCGCCCTCATATTGAACACCACAGTTCTATGCTGAGCTCTTCTTGTCCTTATCTTTCGTGTGGAACCTATAGCCCTAGACATCATACCCTTGCCACGTGGTGATTTGGCTAGATGGGCCTAACACAAGCCTCTTAACGGTCTCCATATCTTCATCAGGGCATCCTTGAAGGGGTATGTGTTGCTCTTTGAGCCACTCTATGAAATTGTTCTTGTGATGGTTCTGGACCCATGCCTCCGTGCGCTGCCCGTCATTAGCGGCGCGGATCTCTTCTAGGTGCTTTTCAATGTATTTCTCCATGCTCACTAACTGATGAAGGATGCTGTAATGAGCTTCTTGCACCATTTGGTTTGCCACATCGGTGCGTACTTTTCGACCTATGCACCCCATCCCTGAGGTTTTGCTTTTGTGGTGATCGATAGGCAGCCCAATCACCCTCCCATCTCTTATGTACCTCATACACCAGTTCACAGCCTCCTTCGTTGTGTATGCCTCGATCATAGAGCCCTCTGGGTAAGCGCGGTTATGGACGTATCTGTTGAGGGTGGACATGAACCGCTCGTACGTCCACATCTAGTGTAGGTACATGGGGCCCAGTTGATGGATCTGATCAACCATATGCATCATTAGGTGTGGCATAATATCAAAATAAGATGGTGGAAAGCACATCTCGAGCTGGCAAAGGGTCTCCGCGATGAACTCCTTCAGGGCAAGCAGCTCAGCCTTATCAATGACCTTTTGGGTGATGCGGTTAAAGAAGTATGGCATCCGTGTGATGACCATCTTCACATACTCTGGATGGATAGCCCTATTGCAATTGGTAGGAACATTGTCAGCATGACGTGGCAGTCGTGTGAGTTGTAGCCAGTCATTATGAGGTCTTTCATGGAGACCAGGCTCTTGATGTTGGAAGAGAAACCAGTCGACACCTTGATACCCCTAAGCAACTTAAGAAAAGCCATCCTCTCATCTTGCATTAGGTTGCAGGCCACACCCGGGATATCGACTTTACCGTTCTAAGGCGGTCCCGGGTGAAGGTCCGGCCTGATGCCCAGATTGACAAGATCCGTCTGTGACTTGATACCATCCATTGTCTTGCCCTTGATGTCCAGTAGGACACCGATCGTGCTTTCGAAGACATTTTTCTCCAGGTGCATGCAATCGATGGCATGGGGTGTATTCAGTGTTTCCAATACGATAGGTACTTGAAGAAAATTGACTTCTTCTTGAAAGGAACGGCGGTGGGGACTTCCTTCGTCTGGTCCCGCTTTCGCTTCCTTATCTACTTGGGCCCCTCTTCAGGCAGCTTCTTCTTCTTTCCAAACTCCACCTGATCCATGTCCTTGACCATCTCATACACCTTTGTCCCCCAACTAGTCTGTGTCGTTTGATCACGCTACGGCTCGTCCTGATTGTCAAAGTATTTGTTCATAATACTTCTTATATACCTATGATTTTTGGCGAGGAACCGTCTGTGCCTCATGTACACCATCTTATTGGATCCCTTAAGGTAAGTGTAGCAGGTCTTGTCGATGCAAATTACGTAGCCGGTCTTCCCTTTGATCTACCCCGATAGTGAGAAGAGACCGAGGTAATCGGTGATGGTGACAAAGATGATTGCTTTTAGTGTGAACTTCTCCTTGCAGGATGCATCACCATCTGGACCCCAACATCAAATAGTATCTTCATTTCCTCCATGAACGGCTCTAGGAACACATCTATATTGTTGTCGGGCTGCTTCAGTCTGGAGATAAGCATGGTCAGCATAAGGTACCTACGCTTCTGACATAGATGGGGAGGTAGGTTGTACATGGTGAGCACGATGGGCCAAGTGTTGTGCGAGCTGCTAAGCTCACCGAACGGGTTCATCCCGTCGGTACTCAGCGCGAACCTAACATGCCTGGGCTCCTTGCCAAACTCTGGGTAGGCCTCGTCGAAATCCTTCCACTACTTGCCATCGGATGGGTGCCGTAGCTTGCCATCGTCTTTCAGGCGGTCAGCTGATGCATGCCAGGACATGAGCTTGGCATCATTCGGGTTCCCGAATATTGCACGTAGACGATCGGTCATGGGCAGGTACCACACCGACAGTGCTAGACTTTTTCTATGTGTGTAACCCTCTTCTTCATCGTCCTACTAAGCCGAGATCTGTTTGGCCACACTGCTCTTCTTTGCCCCCTTCTTGTTCTTCTTCCGACCACCCCGCAAGCCTCCCTCGTCTTCTGCATCCACGCGACAACCAGCATTTTTCTTGTACCAACTAAAGCCGCAGTGTGGACAACTCGTCAAATTCTCATACTCATTGCCCCGATACAGGATGCAGTTCTTAGGGCATGCATCAAACTTTGTAAGCTTCATCGCCACTGGCCGGATCAGCTTCTTGGCCCGATAAGTATTGGCGGGCACATTGTTAGCCGTTGGGTACGTGGTGGCAAGGTATCTTAACAACTCATTGAAGCTAGTGTCAGACCAACCATGACGAGCCTTCAACATCAACATATGGAGGTTAAAACGGAGCGCCGTGCACTCCTTCGGACAATCGCCGCCGTCCTTATAGAGAGGATCAACCGCCGCCTACTTCAACTCTCTGAAATTCTCCAACCACTTTGGGCAACCCAACACAACATCGTCTTTATCCAAGTGTTTGACTAGATCTTCAACAAGCTGCACATCCTCGGGTTGGCTCACAGTATCCTGACCATCACCACCGTCGCCGGCTTCATTGGCCATGTCTTGCATTAGATCATCCACCGTGATGTAATCACGACAACTGTTGTCACTATCGGCTGGCGCAGCTGCTGCTGAAGGATCTTTATTCACCGGTGGTGCTGTCATCGTCGGCGTCGAAGAGCTCACTCCAGATGCATCGCCACTCGCACCAACTCTTTCGCCATGAAATGTCCAGACTGTGTAGCCCTCAATGAAACCATACATGATCAAATGAGTTTGCACCTCGCTGTCTCAGTGGGCTTTCAGGTTCTTGCAACGAGAACATGGACATATGGTTGTCATCCGCTTCAGTCTCTCACGGTGAGCTTTACCAGCCGCAATAAACTTCCTTAATTCAAAGAGGTACCATGGATCATTCACTCTATTGATCTGGTACATCCATTCTGATCTATCCATCATATCTGCAAACATTATCCATCACAATCAACATTAAATAAAGAAGAATTAGGAGAAATTGATGATTCTTACATCCAAAATCATGAAAAATAGAGGAAATGACGATGTGAAAGACGAAGCATGCATCTATGATGAATCTAAAGTTAAAGAAATACATGACATCATTTTTTCCATTAAAATTGATCTAGATCTAGATCTAGATCTAGAGAGAACTCTAGGTGATGGAAATAGAGAGAGAGGATGGAAGGAGAGAGGGAGAGCCTTTATGAACCTCTTATGATGTCCTCCTCCCTCAAATCCAAGCCCTTCAACTCAAGTCAAAAGTTTCCTCAAATTTTAGGGCAAAGCCTCCCCCCATGAGTTTTGAGAGAGGAAGACCCGTGGAGAAGATGAAGGGTTATGCTGTGTATTTGTACAGGCTTTACCGCGGCAGGCAATATAAAACACCCGCCTCGGTAAATCAACTCTTTATCGTGGCGGGCAGTTTAAAGAGCCGCCGTGGTAAATCGTATTAACCGCGGCGGGCGATTCATACCGCCCGCCGTGGTAAATAACGATTTTCTGCGGTGGGCAGGTAAGGTGGCCCGCCGTGGTAAACCAATTTCCCGCAGCGGGCGCCTCGGTGGCCGGCCTCACTGGCCGGCCACCGGTTAACCATGGTGGGCAAAAGAGGTGCCCGCCATGGAGCGCATTTTGGCCACGCTGCGCAAATTGATTCCTGTAGTAGTGTGAACCTCATCAACAACAACAACTATCGTCCTCAACAGAATCAAGGATGGAATCAACAACAAAGGCTGAACTACCAAGGTAATAATTATAATAATTTCAATAATCAACCACTCTTGAGAGAGTTAATTTCTGGCCAAGCTAAAATTATGGAGGGCTTATCTAGAAAACTAGCTTCTAATGACAAAATCTTAGAAAATATAAATAATAGAATGGATAGCATCTCCTCAACCATTAAAAACTAGCATAGCTTTAATAAAATGATAGAATCACAAATAGCTCAGTTGGTAGCTGTTGTTCCTCTGACCGACAAAGGTAAGATTCTAGGGCAACTGGAAGATCTCAAAACTGCAAATCTTGTCGATATTCATAGTATTGCAGGATGCTACATAGAACAATCGACAGGAAGATGGGAGGATTATTCCTTACCCATCAAGAAAGGAGATCCAGGAAGACCTGTCATCCCTATAGCCATTGGATATCACATTTTCCAAGAAGTTGTTTGTGACTTCAGAGTAAGTGTTAACATTATGCTAATGGTAATTTATGATAAAATTAATGGAGATACTCTGTTGTACACAAACATGCATTTGCAGCTTGCAGATCAGTCACTCTTCTACCCCAAGGGAATTCTTGAAGACATCTATGTACAAGTTGGACAATCATACATACCCATAGACTTTGTGGTTTTGGAAATAGGTGGTGATGTAAGGGCACCCATATTCTTGCGCCGACCTTTCCTAAGCACTACAAAGCCATCATCTACGTGGATAGTGCCAAGATTTGTTTCACAATCAAGGTTAGAAAGGAGAAATTCACTTCCAAGAATCGTATACATCACTCTCCTAGTCATCCACAGATGGCGTACCTGTCCGAAGAAACAACAGTGACCAAGAAGAACAACAACCAGAGAAGAAGGAGGAACAAGGCTAGTCAGTCATAAGAAGAATCAGTCTAGATGATTGACACACTTTGATCAGAGTATGACCCCTCCTCACTTCACCATTCCTTGCTAAGAAGGATGATCCAGGAGTACCCACAATCGAGTGCACAATGGGACAAAGAATCTTCCAAAAATTTTGTTGTTCTTGTTGAAGTTTCGTAGGATGATATGATCAACAGCAAGTTCACTCAGACGTCTTCATCTCACTCCACCCGAAGTACATTTTCCCGAACTGATACTACACTTGTTGCACAAGGGAGCCCAACTTCCTGATGGATGAGAAGGACATCCGATGGTGAACCCGCTTTGAGAAGTACAAGTTTGAACAACCATGCCAACAATTGGCTTGGGGAAAGGGCATCCCCATGTATCTAGATAAGTATTTCTTTCCATTTTGTTTTACTATTTATAAGTCATAAAAAGATGCATAACTAAAAAAACAATATAAAATTTATCTTTGTCTTAGATATATATATATATATATTAGTAAAGAGTGATCTTATAAATAAAAACAAAATAAAAGTGTGTCTAGTTTTCTTTAAGTTTGATTTTTAAGAGCTGAGTAAATAAAATGGACTCTGAAGGCAATCTCTTAAAATGGAAATGATGAATAGTTGCTCTGTTGTAATTCTTTTCAAGTACCTAGTTTTTAGCCTTGAATTCTCCTGAGTTTTGGATAAGACTGTTTTGATATAAAAAATTACTCTAAACTTGAAACTCGTGGGTAGCATATGCTTGATGGATATGATATGAGAAGGTCTGAGCTGTTGTTTATCTTGTTCCAAGTGATACTAAAATTCTAGAGATTTATCTTTTGAAAACATAAAAGTACTACATGGTGAGTTCCTTATGACAAAGCTTGAATTCCTACTAGAGCCATACATGTTATTTAGGCTAGGAAAACTTCTACTTATATATGTTGCTTGTTTTGCATTGAGTTTAGTCAAGCTTTATTGACCCTTATGAGAGGTTTGTCATGCTCTTAAAATCAAGATCACGTACATGTTGGCGGTCACTAACGATTGAATCCAACCGCCAAATAAAGTCAAAATAGGAGAAATAAATAATCTTTTGACACATATACCTTTACTATTAACATAGTTCCACTTGTATTGGAGAAAACATGTTTTGCAGGACACACATTCGAATACAAGTGGAAAACCAAGCAAAAGGCACAAAACAGAAAACTTAAAGCAGAAATACGCAACGAGAGAAATGGAGAAGCCCACCTTCACGCAACAACTTGTGCCGAGCACCAGTGGGGGAAGGGTCCAGGCCCACCCAAGAACCGACCATGCAAAGGCGGTCATGAGGTGGGCCCACCAGGGTGTGGCTGCACCCCACCTCTTAGGCCCACGCTCCTCCGATGGTTGCATGCCTCCATACATAGGCGGTTTTGGCTGGTTCCTATTTTGTTGGTGCCAAACCATCCACACTCCACTATAAAAGAAGGGGTGGAGCTCTCCTTCAACACACACATCATTTGGAGGCTCTACCTCACTACCCTACTCTTGTAATCTTTTAGCTTTTAGTAGTAGTTTTGTGAGCAAGGCAAAAGCTATCAAGGAGGTGATGAGGACATGGCACCTTCAGATACGAACAATGATTATAAGGTGCGCTCGTTCCTATATTTGCATAGTGGCTTTGGTTATAATTCACTTGGTTCCACATATACATGTCACTATTTGAATGTAGGTACAAATATGTCTCAACGTGCAAGTTCATCAAAGTTGAACTTTCGGTTCGTCGGCAGCCCGACAGTGCCTCATTGGGAAGGCCATAACTCATCCATCTGAAGTGCGATCGAGGTCAATGAGAACTTGATGCAAAGCTTTTTTGATAAGCTTTCAAATAGATCTGGTCCCATCTCAATATCATGTCAGCAAGGCCTCCAAATCACTAATATATTCTGTCGCTATTTCTGGCGGGAGCTACACTGTCGTTATAGGCTTGTTAGACATCCTTGGGACCTAGGCCCAAGTTGGAATACGCCCCAAGAAGATGGAGAACACCTAAGACATGGCCTTGGACGTCCTCCTCCTTGGCCACCACCTTAGGAGGCCAGCAAGGACGTCCAAGCCAAGCCAGAGGCCCAGTCCAATCCGAGTTCGAGTCTGCCTCGGCCGTTAGGACCAGTCTACAATAAAACCGATGCCCAGGACGTATCCGAACTCCGTTTTCGATGATACACATATGGATGGAAAGATAATTTGATAAGGAAACCAATCCAAGTGGTTTCACATCAAAATCTCTTTGGAATCAACAGGAATCGTCGAAACAAGTCAGCATCCAGAATCTGCCAGGGTGCTGCGACACCTTCTTTTGGTCCATTGGACCGTGTATCGTGTTTGGGCCCATTAGGGGGCGTGTCCAGGGTAGACGACGACCCTAAGACCTTTATAATCATACACCGCCACCGTCATTAGGTTTTGGGTTTTGTTTTAGATCAATCTGTCATTGAACAGTCGCCGTTATCGGTTTGCAAGACCCCAACTTCGAGTGCTTAATCATTCATCTGCAATTATCACTTTAATTGAGTTGCTTTTTATCATGTTCTTGCTTGTGTTCTTCGATTCGCAGCAGGGATTAGCCTTCTTGGCGAGGTCAACCGGATTGTGACACGGTTGATAACCAGAGGAGACGTGGTGCTAAGGTTGTAGGGTTTGGGTCTTTGTGATCTGAAGCCGGATCGGTGTGTCGCTCTCCGAACAAATCGTTGTTTATCTTGAACCTGACGGAAGATCGGGACCCCGTCTCCATTAAGTGGTAATCAGAGCTAAGGTATACCGTTAGGTTCACTTTTATTCTCTAGTTTGAGAGTTTTGCATTCGTCCTATAGTCCAGTGCCATACTTTTATTTACTATCCTAGAACCTTTCGCGCCATAGCCTTTGCATATTTCAGTTTCAGAGTTCGCTTTGTTGAGTTTATGTCCTAGGTCAAAGTCTTGTTGCTGGTTTAGATTGTGTTCTTTTCTAGTTTGTGTTGATCCCTTCACCCGCCGCTATTCCGTATCACCATCGATTTGCATCTTGTGTCCACTAAATCCCTGATTCGAGCAGCTTCCTTAAAACAGTCATAACTTTTGCATCCGAACTCGAAACGGGGAAAATTTTATATCTACGGAGAATGCTAGAAAATTTTAGATATATTTCATCCTAGCATAGCTGCGTTCGCAAAAATTAGATTTGCGAAATTCGATTAGGAAAATTGAGTTTTTGGGCCCACAAGTTTTGGTATGCTTTTTAGAGCACAGTCCTAATTTTCTATAGGCCACATCTTTTATTCAATTGAGCTCAAATTTTTTGTGGTCTATTCTTGTGTGCTCCTTGCTGAGAAAAAAATATCAAAAGAACAAAAGCAAGAAAAAAAGATTGGACAAAAAAAATAAAAGAAAAAAATAGTAAAAGAGAATAGAAGATATCAAAAAGGAGCACATAAGGAACATTCAATAGCTCTATTGTTTGTGGTACCTTTTGCCTTGTTCATATCCGTTGCTTCCTTTAATACTTGTTTCCTTTCATCCTTGTTTCCTCTCTTGTTTATCACAACTGCTGATAGGAACACGTATAGGACAGCAACTAGGACAAGTGCTCTGGACATTTATTCAATATTATTGTCTGTCACTGACTTATGTGCCACATATATATATTTGTTCTTTTTCGTGCCTCCCAAGCTCCATATATACTTTAGATCGGTACAGAAAAAGACCCTTGCAATCTTGGTACCACTGCCTCACAGGTATCACGAACCAGCCGCCGGTTGTACCACCACTGCTTGCGTTGGTAAGAACTTTGTAAGAGCTTGGTAAGACGCTTTCACTTGTTGTGAAAAGTGACACCACTGCAACCACGTAGTCATTTGGTACGGATAACTTTCACCGTTTGTTCCTTGTTTTTGTGTTTACAATGACAGGTTGTTCGTATCCACCGACTTATGATGGCATAGGTGCTGATGAGTACATAGAGTGGGAAATTGCCATCGATAACATATTTGCTACTCGCTTTATGTGTCCAAGGAGAAAGGTGAAAAATGCAGCTAGTATTTTGCTACATTCTGCTTTATCTTGGTGGGAGTCTTTAGATCCTTCTGATAAGCCTCAAACTTGGAATGATATGAAACTTCTTATGCGAGAAACCTTTGTTAATCCACCTCCTATTTTGACTTCATATGATGAGGTGCACGATTTAGAGGAAGAGTCTGTTGTTATTCCTCCTACTATGCCTAACCTTTTGTAGGACAATGTAGAAAAGAGCAAGGATGACGTGACAGAAAATGAGAAGCTCACAGCCTCATGTGAAAATTCAGAACCATCAACTATTACCCCTACTGAACATGAGAGCAAAGGTAATGCCCTTGATGCTAAACTCATAGAAGGTGAGAGTTCTCTTGATGTGCTGAATTTTTCCACCAATCATGCTATGATAGAGCAAATTTTAGTGGAGCATTCGCTTGATTTACCTTTGTCACAAGATGATTTGCTTGATGTTTCTTATGACGAAGATGACTTGCATGATGATATTTATGTTATACCCATGCAATCATTGAAGAATGATCACGCTATATGTGTGCTGAAAATGAGCACTTGTGCTGAAAATAGACTTGTTATTCATAATGCTAGTGAAGTTGATGAGCTGAAATTGTTGTCTTCTTTAAATACTTTGGGTTACATTGAATTTGATGTTCCGTGTAATCTTAGTTCTTTAGAGGAGAAACTTTATGCATATACTGATTTGCCATGGTTCTCTAGACATACATATCATTTTATTAGAAAATATAATTGTAAAGGAGAGTATATGGTGCATCGTGTCTATATTTGTTCAAATCTGAAATCTCCTTATATTGTGCAAAAGTATGATCAACCAAAGGATTGCAATTGCTATAATCTTGTCATGTCAAGTTCCCCTAGTTTTGTTATAAAGAAACATGTTAAATTTCAAGAAGGAGAGCAATGTTGGCTACTACCGACAACTTGTCCACCAGCTAAGCTCAAACCGAGGACGGTTTGTTGTCAAGAAGGGGAGGATGATGAGGACATGGCACCTTCAGATACGAACAATGATTATAAGGTGCGCTCGTTCCTATATTTGCATAGTGGCTTTGGTTATAATTCACTTGGTTCCACATGTACATGTCACTATTTGAATGTAGGTACAAATATGTCTCAACGTGCAAGTTCATCAAAGTTGAACTTTCGGTTCGTCGGTAGCCCGATAGTGCCTCATTGGGAAGGCCATAACTCATCCATCCGGAGTGCGATCGAGGTCAATGAGCACTTGATGGAAAGCTTGTTTGATAAGCTTTCAAATAGATCTGGTTCCATCTCAATATCACGTCGGCAAGGCCTCCAAATCACCAATATATTCTGTCTCTATTTCTGGCGGGAGCTACACTGTCATCATGGGCTTGTTAGACATCCTTGGGACCCAGGCCCAAGTTGGAGCACACCCCAAGAAGATGGAGAACACCTAAGAGATGGACTTGGATGTCCTCCTCCTTGGCCACCACCTTAGGAGGCCAGCAAGGACGTCCAAGCCAAGCTAGAGGCCCAGACCAATCCGAGTTCGAGTCTGCCTCGGCCATCAGGACCAGTCTGCAATAAAACAGACACCCAGGACGCATCCGAACTCTGTTTTTGATGATACACATATGAATGGAAAGATAATTTGATAAGGAAACCAATCAAAGTGGTTTCACGTCAAAAGCTCTTCGGAATCAATGGGAATCATCGAAACAAGTCAGCGTCCAGAATCTGCCATGGTGCTGCGACACCTTCTTTTGGTCCATTGGACCGTGTATCGTGTTTGGGCCCATTAGGGGGCGTGTCCATGGTAGGCGATGACCCTAAGACCTTTATAATCATACACCGCCACCGTCATTAGGTTTTGGGTTTTGTTTTAGATCAATCTGTCATTGAACAGTCGCCGTTATTGGTTTGCAAGACCCCAACTTCGAGTGCTTAATCATTCATCTGCAATTGTCACTTTAATTGAGTTGCTTTTTATCGTGTTCTTGCTTGTGTTCTTCGATTCGCGGCAGGGATTAGCCTTCTTGGCGAGGTCAACCGGATTGTGACACGGTTGATAACCAGAGGAGACGTGGTGCTAAGGTTGCAGGGTTTGGGTCTTTGTGATCTGAAGCCGGATCGGTGTGTCGCTCTCCGAACAAATCGTTGTTTATCTTGAACCTGACGGAAGATCAGGACCCCATCTCCATTAGGAGGGCTTGGCTCCTTGGAAGAAGAGCAACTATGGTATGAATACTATGAAGAGTTATTCCATAGCCTTGTTCTCATATTATCAATATAGCAATGCATATGAACTAGACTAGTTTTCATGTTATAATTATGATATATGAACTAGCATATAGTTTGTATGTTATGATCTTGACATGTAGAACCTCAGGCTTAATCATTCATATAAATTATATGATTAGAATTAGAGCTAAGTTGAGGTGGCGGTTCATCATGCCTTTGGGTGTGCCTAAGTTCTTTACCTGTCGATCCGAAGGGTCGAGGACCCGGAGGAATTAGGGTAGTTTCTATGTACGCAAACATGGTGCATGGGTATAGAGAGACAGGTGAATACATTTCCTACTCTCCGGTTGAGGGGTAGGCGCCTGGGGGTGACAGCCCTGTCCATCCCTTGTAATCCCCCACATTCGGGTAGGGTGTAGGAATCTAAATTGTCACATGAGGTTGCTGGCAGACCTATACTCGGTGGCCTCCCGACCTATCTTGCATTTAGTTCTAACTCTAACCATTTAATTTGTATGATCATCAGCATGGCTATATTAGAACATGCCAGCTCTATGTAGAAACATTCTTTTATTCTTTGTTTTCCTTTTATCCTTGAGGTTGTTTCAGAAGTGTGGCCACTATCCTTAAAATACCATTTTTACCCCTATCATGAACTACTGGTTTACTAAGCAAGTATGTAATCTTGTTCATGCTCATGCTAGACTCTTATACCTTACCCTTCTTTGGGAAAATATAAATAACGATACCCTGAATACTTCTAGGTGAAATGCTACAACGATAGATCTGTGCTCTTGCGGATATTTTCTGTAATCATTAAGAACAATCATAGTTGGTGTTTCTTGGTGGCGTTGCTAAGGTTAACTCAATCTTAGTGATGGTGCTAAGAAATATTGACAGGCATTTCTAGCGTTGTTGCCGAGGATGCACTTAAAACCTCCACACTTGGTGATTATGCTAAGAAATGCCAACAAGCATTTCTAGTGCGGTTGCCAGGGAGGGCATAGGTTAAAGACTCTAGTAGGACATGATCATGAGCATGTGCATGTACTGGTAGCCATAGTTTATGTAGGCTAATTCTGGTTGTTTTGTTCTTGTTGTGGAATGAAAACAGTTTAGTGTATGAGTGGTTTTGACCTGCTGGATAACTACACAGAAAATCTGAAGGCACTCCTCAGGAAGAATAGGTGTCGTACCTCTTCTTCCTCCGCTACTCCGCTGGCAAGTGATCCAGTCACCCTCATACCATCTGCTACTACCACTATGGCCAAGACACTCCGTGACTATTCCACCCCCACTGTTGCCAACATACCCGTTGGGCCTACTATCAACATGGGTACCAGAAACTTTGACCTTCGCACTAGCCTAATCATGATGGTGTAGGCAAACCAATTCTGTGGTTTGCTAAGAGAGGATGCAAGCTGCACACTTGCAACACTTCCTGGAGCTGTGCGACACCATCGTCATCAAAGACATCACACCAGCTAGCATAAGGCTCCGTCTGTTTCCCTTCTCCCTCACGGGGAAGGCGAAATAATGGTTCTATAAAGAGAAGGAAGCTGTCAGTACGTGGGACAGATGTTTCGTAACGTCCTCGCGATGTTTTTCCCCATGGGCAAAACCAATGCCCTGAAGGGGAAAATTTCAAACTTCTAGCAAACTTCATTGGAATCCATCCCCGAGGCGTGGGAGAGGCTGCAAGATTACATCCAGGCCTGCCCACACCACAGGATGGAGAACTGGCTCATGCTCCAAAATTTCTACAAGGGGCTTATGCCCATGTCAAAGGGGCACGTAGATGCCGCTACTAGAGGAGCATTTCTCTCCCTCACCATCAACAATGTCATAACTCTTATCGAAAAGATGGTGGGCAATCAAAGCTAGGGGGAGGAACGAAAACAGCAAAAAGACATGCATATCGTGAATGAGGCGGATATGCTTGCCACAAAAATGGACTTATTGTTGAATAGATTAGACGAGAGGGTCCACGAAAAGGAAGCAATGAAGGCCACCGTCCAGGCCACGGATTCTCACATGACATGTGAGATCTGTGGAGAAGTCGGACACTCGGGGAATGACTGCCCCGAGACCCATGAAGAAGCATCATACATCAACAACGGGTTCTGATAAGGTAATAACAACGGGTAGAACAATCAACCCCGTCCGCAAGGAGGTAATAATAATTTCAATTCAAATTACAATTTGAATCAACCTACCTTGAAAGACCTGGTATTAGGCCAGGAAAAAATCAATGAAAAATTAACCAAAAAGCTTACATATAATGATGAAATGCTTGAAAACATAAATACCAAGATAGAAGGTTTATCTTCCTATGTCAAAAATCAATTGAGCTTTAATAAAACAATTGAAACTCAAATAGATCAAATTGCTGCCGCTCTACCTATTTTTGATTCAGGAAAGATTCTGAGGCAACCCAAAACCCCTCTCGAATCTGTTAAAATGTTCTCAACAAGGTTCGGTAAGCCACTATGTTGGGAAAACCATGATTATATTGTAGATCCACCTTTCATCGCCAAGAAAGAAGATCCTAGGTGCCCGACAATCACATGCTCAATTGGCCCGCATGTCTTCCAAAATGCCTTCTGTGACCTTGAAGCAAACATCCATGTCATATCCAAGGTAATATACGATAAGATTTTGGGTGGACCTTTGTCCATCACACACTTTTGATGCAGATGGCAGATCAATGTTCATGAAAACCAGAAGGATTAACCAAGGATATCCTGGTGAAAATTCGAGACACATACATCCCTACGGACTTCGTCATTCTAGACATGGGCCACAACGAGGAAGTTCCCCTCCTCCTAGAGCGACCATTTCTTAACACTACAAATGCAGTTTTACATGTGGGATCAGGGCATGTTAGCTTTCACATTCAAGGACAAACAATGAGATGTCCATTCAATATATTTGACATGCATAAATATACTAAAAACAAACTGCCCACAAAACAACCACGAAAAAGTGTTAAGCAGGTATGGTAGGTGAAAAAGGTATAGCCTACTTCTCTAGGCATGGATGTACCTTCATCAAGCAAAGAGTGAAGGAGAAGAGTCCTGCTCATTAGACTTTAAACGGTGAGCCCTTGCCGAAGGTAAATCGGTAGTTATCCTTTATATTTAATTCACAAAACTATAAATAGTTCTGCTAATATAAAATAAATACCTTTGTTAAAATCTTTATTTTTCTTCCATGTTCTTTACAAAGTACCTTTTGGTTTGGGGTATGATTTTCAGCGATCATACTTTCATAGGATTTTCAAATTAAGCATGGTGCTTAGGTTGATGAGCCTACCTTGATCAAATTTAAATGTGATGTTTAAATTTGATCATTGAACCAAAACCGTTGAGTATAGACATGGGTAGGGCAAACAAAAAGTATAAATAAAACCATATGCAATAAATGCAATAAAGCTACGTCAGAGTTATCACCAAGCAACCGGCCATGAGCTAGCTTGGGGGAGGACCCCCGCAAAGGTACCTTATATATTTTTCATATTTTCGCGTTGATTTTCTGCATTTACTTATTTATTAGCATTTAAAAATCTAAAAATTTGAAAATAGCAAAAAATAAAATATGATAAAAATGTGAATTCCACTCTCATATGTGCTTTAAAGAATGTTTAGTTTCTCCTAAGTTAAAATGATGAATAGTTGCTCTATCTATAGTTCATCTATAAATTTGTTGGCTAAAAATGTCTCATCCTAAAACTTGAAAACTTGTGAGTTGCAAATGCATGCTCCTTTTCTAAGTTGTTGCGAGATTATGATACGGTACAAATGGAATTTGTTATGATTTTGTTCTAAGAGAAACTTGACATCTGGAGATTTCATTTTCAAAAATGCTAAAATTCAAAGTTCCTCAATGATTATGAATACCTACCAAGGCCATATGTCATGATATTCAAATTCAAACCTTAGTCATATGCTACTTGTTATTATATTGAGCTTTGTCAAATTAGTGTGACCCTTGTTGAGATTCTCGTCATGCACCCATGATTAAGACACACGTACACCCACAAATAAAATTGCTGACTCTTACACTAAGAGTTACGCCAAAACATGCTTTTTTCCGTCCACCAAATAATTACTCCATTCATTTATCATGTGTCTCTCTCTCTCTCAAAAATTTTCATATGCCAAAAAAAGAATAGTATGGGCTATGCTAAAAAAAGAAGAAAGAAAAATATCCATACCAAAAGGCATAAGAGAAAAAAAAGAAATGCAGACCAAAGAGCATGAAAAAAAGAAAACAAAAAAAAGAAATAAAGATGGCCCATACTTTCAAATAAAAGGCATTCCACACACTTACACGTCTTGATCAAAGTGTATGACTTGCATCTCCTTGAGGTCCGATTTTTGACTTAGCAAAATATGTGATGCAAGTATGCCCCACTTTCATACCTACCCAAAACTCCACTCAAAAGCCTTAGTGGTAGGATATGAAAAAAACAAGGCAAAATTTCAAATGCCTTTGGTGAGGTTTCATACACATTGAGTGATCGAGAGAATCATTTGAGGAACTTACTTTTATTTTACAAAATTCATAAAACCTCCGGATAGATGATTAATCAAGGAATGAATGATTGGTGATTCTATTATAACCGTTCTATCCTGCAACCATCCAAGAACTTGGAAAAGTTATATGCCCCACAGGGATCAAGGTAAAGAGTGGATAAAAATGCCAACTTATTTGAATTACAAAAGAATACTTTGTTATAGGCATGGCACTTATGAAATATATTTGGCATAGTAGCAACTCCTGATCAACAACCAAGTACTTAGCTATTTGCTCAGGATGAGCAACGGTTAAGCTTGGGGGATTTGTTGGCGGTCACTAACGATCGAATCCGACCACCAAATAAAGTCCAAAATAGGA
Source organism: Miscanthus floridulus (assembly GCF_019320115.1). Classification (NCBI taxonomy): domain Eukaryota; kingdom Viridiplantae; phylum Streptophyta; class Magnoliopsida; order Poales; family Poaceae; genus Miscanthus; species Miscanthus floridulus. The sequence goes on from NC_089588.1 coordinate 53,292,009, forward strand.
GAAATAAATAGTCTTTTGACACATATTCCTTTACTATTGACATAGTTCCACTTGTATTAGAGAAAACATGTTTTGCAGGACACACATTTGAATACAAGTGGAAAATCAAGAAAAAGGCACAAAACAGAAAGCGTAAAGCTAAAATGCGCAACGAAAGAAATGGAGAAGCCCACCTTCACGCAACAACCTAGGCCAAGCACCACCGGGGGAAGCGTCCAGGCCCACCCAGGAACCGACCACCCAACAGCGGTCGTGAGGTGGCCCCCCTTGGGTATAGGCGCACCCTAGGTGCGGCTGCGCCCCTGCCCCTGCCGCCACCTCTTGGGCCCACGCTCCTCCTATAGTGAAAGCATCTAGGCCCCTAGTTGGGTTTTGGTGATTAATGATGACAAGAGATTACTGTGACTAACATGTGTTTTGCAGAGGCAACTTCAATTAGGTCATGGTCATGATGATTGTTTGGGCAATTATGGTTTTCATGCCCCTATCGATGGAAATTGTTTCAGTTTTCAAAGGATGGACGACAAGGTTAAGGATGGACTAGTTCTAGTGTCGTTTGATGTTGGAGAGACACTTAGAGTAGTTTAGGACTTTGTTTTTCCTTTGGTCATACTATTAAGGGGGGTATGAACTAGTAGCTTGTGGCAGAACCACCCAAAAAACACGCTTCTGGAGGCACTCGTCTTCCACTAGACACTAAGCACCCCGAAGGCTGGCTACATCGGACGGTTCCGTCGAGCACACCCTAAGGGAGAACTCGAACAATCCATGTTTTTCCTCTAGGATCCAATAATGAGAATGAGTTTACAATACCTAGTCCATTTCATACAACAAGAGTTCTTGAAAATACATTATTACAATACCAAGTTCAGAGTGCGGAATTTAAATAGCGGAATTGAAACAAACTTCTAACGATAAGATACAAGGATCCGTCTATGCCCACTAGAAGAATCCTCCACACAATAGTCACTCCTCAAGATGCACCTACAATAGGGGTAAATAAACTCTGAGTACACAATGTACTCGCAAGACTTACCCGACTAGTGGGAATAATTTCCTGACTCCAAAGGATATGATAAGCTTTATGGTTTGCTGGGTTTCCTTTTCACAAAAAGCATTACTAGTAGTGAATCCTTATGTATGTATTTTATTAGCAGTCATGATTAGTTCATTAGCTAACCATTCTATGTAAGCACATGTTCTACTTTCAAGCAAGGGTTGAGCAATCAGATCCATTCATTCCCTTTCATCTTGTAGTTCTTACTATGGTGCTAGATCATAGAAAAGTCATACCATATCACATGGCAATATTGAACCAATGTATCCCAGTTGGGTACCTCGAAGCACACGCCCCGCTTGTACCCTAGGCACAAGCAAGACCAACCCACCACTCTCCTATCAAGGGGTCTAGGTCCCTGTCCAAACTTGGACTCCAAGCCCCCACTCCTGAGTCCTAGACTCAGTGTGGTGCTTAGACCTCCACCATCCCCGCCTCCAATCAGTCGGTCCAGAAAGAGATGGAACCCACGACAAGAGAGCAACGAGCCTTCTCGCTCCCAAAAGCAAGTATGTGCTCGGAATAATAAGTCTATGACCTGACTAGAATCCAATGCAATGGTCGGTCCTTAACCGACATGGACAGGAAAAACAGTGTAACCAAGATATGCATCGTTGGCTGTGGGACGCAACCTATTACACCCACCAATACCCGTACCATATCCCTGCCCAGTCTCCATTTCCTTTCACCATTTTATCATGAGAGTGATAATAATAATCACCTATTGTGAGTAATGATAGGTTACTCATGCTACCGATAGCCTAAGCATAGCAGCTACTCAACCTATGCTAGTAGGACTCATAGGTAGGTTTATCTATGCATGTAGTTTCAATATAAATCTAGTAACATAAATGCACATCACACACACACACACACACACACACACACACATATATATATATATATATATATATATATATATATATATATATATATATATATATATATATATATATATATATATATATATATCCAGTGATTATTCAAAATAAGGGTTATGCACCGGGGCTTGCCTTGGTCAGGCGGGGTGTCAGCTCAGTCAGTTAGTCGCAGCTCTGGGACCTCCTCCTGCACGAGGATCTCCTCCTCATACTCCTCGATCACCTCCTCAAACTCGTGATCTCCGATGGTCACGATCTCCTCCAATTAGTTCTCTACATGCATGCGATGATGATGCAACACATTAATATTAAGGCAACAGCATTTCTTAAAATAAGAATACATCTACTAAGCCACTAAGCTATCTCTAATGGTTAAGATACTAACAACTTATCATTTCCACAAAAACATGTATGGATTCATCTAACGGATATTAACTTAGCAACTAAAATGTAATCTTACTCTTATTACAATTTAACTTATGTTACAACAAGGAGCACCTAACTATGCTAGTACTTAGCCTATTCTAAGGCTACAAAAATTATAGCAAGCACATAATAATAGAATGAAGCTACTATAAAAATTTTAGGGTTTTTGCTATCACCAATCTACCACAAAAATTCCTATAATAATTAACTTAATAATATTGAGCATTCTCAAATGATTCGGTCAGTGTTCAGCACGCACAGCAGAAGCCGAGGAGAGACCGGACGCTACGCATTGATTGGGACCGGACGCGTTGGTGTTGACCAACTATAGCAGCTAGGTCTCTGTGTTGATGAAGGAACGAACGCTGAACAGTGAATGAACGGACACTATGTTTGCAGTGTCCGGTCACCATCAGTAAGGTTCTAGAGAGGAAATTTGAGGACTGGACGCATCAGGTCTAGGAGGATTGGACGCTCCTCTACATCCGGTCACTCCAATGGCCCTCTCTGACAGGGTGATGCCACATAGCCATTGGCTACTAACCGACACGTCTAGTCACATGGACCTACACGTCTGGTCACCCTAAAAAATGCAGAGTGGGACCACAACCGTTATATTTTGAATGGAGGGGTTTAAATACATATCCTACTCATCCAATTGAGCTCTCTTGCCATTTGTTTAGCTGAGAAACACCTTTGGAATGCAAGGGAGAGCAAGAGCCTAGTGGGGTGATTGAGATTTGATAATCCTAGATTAAGGACCTCATTAGTGCATAGGGAGTAGCAAGTGTGCATCCACCTTTCTCATTAGGCTTGTCCTGGTCAAGTGAGAGTTTGTGCTGGTTACTCTTGGTGATCGCCATCACCTAGACGGCTCGGTGGTGATTGGAAACTTGGTGATCATCCGGCGGAGCTTGTGGATGACCCAAGTCATGTTATGAGCGGTTGTGGGCGATTCACCACAATAGAGTGTCAAAGAATCAGCCCGTAGAGAGCACTTGATCCTTACGCAGATCAAGGGGGAGCTACACCCTTGCGCGGGTGCTCCAACAAGGACTAGTGGGGAGTGGCGACTCTCCGATACCTCAGAAAAATATCACCTCGTTCCTCTCTCTCTCTTTACTTTGAACATTTACATTTGATCAATTCAATTCATGTCTTTACATTCTTGGAATTGCCATGCTAGAGTAGGATTGGAACCTAGAGTGCAAAACTTTTATGTGGTAGAACAATAGAAACACTTCTAGGCACAAGGGGGTGAAAAGGGCTAAGTGTAGGGCTTAATTATTGAAAGAAATTTAGAATTAGCCCAATTCACCCCCATCTTAGGGATCTTGATCCTTTTAATTGGTATCAGAGCCTCATGCTCCTTAGATTAGGCTTTACTGCCTAGAGCTGGTTGTCCCACATGGATGGACCCCCTCCTGTCTTTGAGGGAGATGATTTTCCTTATTGGAAAATTCACATGGAGGTGTACCTAGAGGCTTTAGATGTTGGAGTGCTTAGAGCCACCTCACAAGGTTTCCCAACACCTAGGGATCACTACGAGAAGTGGAATGCAAAGGCTAGAAACACTCTTTTTAGAGGCCTTTGCAAGGATATCTTTAACCATGTGCGGAACCTCAAAGACACCCATTCACTATGGTCAGACATTTGTGCGCTCCATGAGGGAACCAAGAGTGAGCGTGAGGAACGCTATCACCTTGTAATGAAGAAGCTTAATTCATTTGAAATGCTTCCTAGTGAAAGTGCTAATGAAATGTATTCACGCTTGAATGTTCTTGTAGAGGAGGTCAATGGGCTTGGACTCACTCAAATGCAACCGTCCGATGTTGTGAGAAAGATCTTGAGTGTCCTCCCCATTGACAAGTATGGGCATATTGTGATGGTGCTTCATCATGGTGCTTCATCAAGAAGATCAATGCACATGAGATGTACAGGCACATCACTCCACAAGATGGCTCTTCTTCCACCAAGAAGGAAGATTTGGCATTCAAGGCTAGCCAAGAATAGAGGGGCAAAGCAAAAGTTGATCATGATAGCTCAAGTGATGATGAGATTGATGATGCAAGCCTTGCTCTCATGGTGAGAAGAACTACCAAGATGCTCAAGAAGCTAAACAAGAATGGTGTCAAGTTTGATGGCAAGAAGAAGAAATTCTTCACTAGTAGTAGAAGGAAGCCCATCTTTGAAATGGATTGCTACAAGAAAGATGACTCAAGTGATGATGATGATGAGAAGAAGAAGAACAAGCCATACAAGATGAAAGATAGCAAGAAGAAGAAGAATGGCAAGGCCTATATTGTTGGTGATTGACTCATGGACATTGAATCATCAAGTGGCTCATCCGATGATGAAAGTGAAAATGAGAAGAAGGTTGCCGCTCTTGTGATTAGCTCTTCACTATCTTCATCAACATCGCCGTCATCATCCTCTAAACATCTATGTCTCATGGCCAAGGCTGAATGAAAGGTACAAAATGGTGATGACAATGCTAGTGATGATGACAATGGTAATGATAGTGATGAAGAATTTGAATCACCTTCTTATGATGATCTTGTCAAATTGTTAAACCAATACACTAAAATCATTAGAAAGACGAGCAAAAAATGAGAAGCTAGAACTTAAGAATGACTCACTCTTAGCAAAGTATGACATAGCCAAAAAAGCTAGTGATAAGCTTAGAGAACAAAATAAAATTATGTCATCCAAACTCAAGGAGCTCAAAACCTCTAAAAGGGAGCTTAGAGAAAAACATGATAAACTTGAGGAGATACACAATGAGCTCACCACTAGTTACAACTTGCTAAAAGAAGAGTACACCAATCTCAAGATTAACCATGACAATCTTATTCTTTCTCATGAGTTATTGTCAAATGAGCCGCATGATGCTACTAACAATGTTGTTAAGATTGATATAGCTACATCATGTGATGACTTGATTGTTGAGAGCATTGAGGGGTTCTAGTAGCAAAGGCAAGAAGGTGGTTGAGTCCGACAACTATATTGATTATGTCAAGCTCAAGAATGAAAATGAAAAGCTCAAGAAGGATCATGAAAAACTATCGACCACAAACAAAATTGTGATAGAGAATCTTGACAATGATCATGATATGGCTCTTGAGAATGAGATGCTTAGAGAAGAGAACAAGAGACTCAAGATGGAGAAGAATCTTGATGAACTTAGAGAAGAAAACAAGAAACTCAAGTTGGAGAAAGAACATCTCAAGACCGATTTGAGCAAGTTCACAAGTCAAAGCCAATATCTCCAAAGTGAGCTACTTATGAACACCATGATGAAGATGGATAGAAGTGGTATTGAGTTCTTGGAAAATATAGAGAAGAAAGCTCAAACTCAACATCAACAACAATACAAGTCAAAGCCTAAGCCAAAGAGATGCTTTGAGTGTGGACAAGAAGGTCACTTTGCTCATGAGTGTGAAACTCCACCACCAAAACCCTTGCCCAAGCATGCTAGACCCTTTGCCTTCAATGCTCACTACATACATAGAAAAGATTCTAGTGGAAAGATGAAAGTCATGTTCTTATGTCCACCCAACAAGAATAGGCCTAAGAAAATTTGGGTTGCTAAGTCACTAGTTGAGAAAGTCAAGGGCCCTCGTCAAGTTTGGGTCTCTAAACAACAAGCCTGATCTCTTGTGTGTGTAGGTGAACTACATGACCGGTGGAGGTCATTGGGTTATTGATTGTGGTTGCACTCAACATATGACCGGTGATCCTCGTATGTTCACCTCACTTGATGAAGAAGTAGATGGTCAAGAAAGGATTACATTTGGTGATAATTCAAAGGACAAAGTATAAGGATTGGGCAAAGTTGCAATATCAAATGTGCTATATATTGCTTCATTGAGCTTCAACTTGCTATCCGTAGGTCAATTGTGTGATCTTGGCTTTCAATGTTTGTTCACTGAGAAGGAAGTGGTTGTGTCAAAGAGAGATGATGATCAAGTTATATTCAAGGGATTTAGATACAACAACCTATATCTAGTGGATTTCACCTTTGAAGATGCAAACTTGAAGACATGCTTATTCACCACAACATCACTTGGGTGGCTTTGGCATAGAAGACTTGCACATGTTGGGATGAGCTCACCCAAGAAGCTAATGAAGAATGAATTAGTGAGAGATTTGAAGGATGTGAAATTTGATAAAGACAAGCTTTGTAGTGCATGTCAAGCCGACAAGCAAGATGCAAACACTCATCCAACCAAAGCTTACATGTCAACAACTAGAGTACTACATTTTCTCCACAAGGATCTATTTGGACCAACAACTTACAAGAGTTTGGGAGGCAACCTCTATTGTCTTGTGATAGTTGATGAGTACTCCAGATACATTTGGGTGTTCTTCCTTCATGACAAGACCGAAGTGGCTGCATGTTTCAAGAAGTTTACCAAGAGAGCACAAAATGAATTTGAAGTGAAGCTCAAGAAGATAAGAAGTGACAACGGGAAAGAATTTAACAATACAAACATTGAAGCATATTGTGATGAAGTTGGGATTAAGCATGAGGTCTCCACAACCTACACTCCTATAATGGTGTAGTAGAGAGAAAGAACCGAATACTAATCACCCTTGCAAGAACAATGCTTGATAAGTACAATACACCTCAAGATCTATGGGCGGAAGCTATCAACACTGCATGCTATGCATCCAACTGTCTATTTCTCCAAAAGTTTCTTGGCAAGACCCCCTTTTGTGTTGCTCAATGGGAAGAAGCCGAACGTCTCATTCTTCCAAGTGTTTGGTTGCAAATGCTACATCTATAAGAAGTGGCAACACCTAGGAAAGTTCCAAAGACGTTGTGATATTGGTTTTCTTATTGGTTACTCATCAAAGTCTAAAGCATATCAAGTATTTAATCATGCCACCGACTTGATTGAAGAAATATATGATGTGGAATTTGATGAATCTAATGGCTCCCAAGGAGGACATGAGAATCTTGATGATTTAGGTGATGAACCATTGAGGGAGGCCATGAAGAACATTTCGGTTGGAGACATCAAGCCCAAAGATGATGAAGATGATCTACAAGTGATTGATCCACCCTCTTCATCAAATGTGCCACAAGATGATGAGAAAGATGGGAGAGTAGAACATGGAAGTACTCACGTCTCCCATGACCAAATGGTGGCACAAGCCCAAGATGTTGATGCTCCACAACCTCCTCCTCAAGTGGTTAATAGAAGAAATTCACCCCTACTACAAGCACATCCACAAGATCTCATCATAGGGAGTCCTTCAAAGGGTGTAATGACTTGCTCTCAAAAACTTGCTTCATTTATTGGACATCACTCGTTTGTTTCTTGTATTGAGCCTAAGAATATAGAAGAAGCTCTTCAAGATCCAGATTGGATAAATGCCATGCATAAAAAATTGAACAACTTCACCCACAATGAAGTTTGGACACTTGAAGAGCGACCACAAGATGCAAGAGTTATTGGAACAAAGTGGATGTTCCACAACAAGCAAGATGATCAAGGCATCGATGTGAGGAATAAAGCAAGGCCAGTTGCAAAGGGGTTCTCTCAAGTTGAAGGGTTGGATTTTGTAGAGGCCTTTGCACCAGTTGCAAGACTTGAAGCCATTCAAATCCTTCTTGCACGTGCATCTCATCATGAAATGAAATTATATCAAATGGATGTTAAAAGTGTATTTTTAAATAGCTTCATAAATGAACTGGTCTATGTTGATCAATCTCCCGGGTTCGAAGACACTAGATATCCTATTCATGTTTATAGGTTGTCCAAGAAACTATATGGGCTAAAGCAAGCCCCAAGAGCTTGGTATGAGCACCTTTAGGATTTCCTCATTGAGAAGGGCTTCACTATTGGGAAGGTCGACACCACACTATTCACCAAGAAGCTTAATGGAGAGATCTTCATTTCTCAAGTATATATTGATGATATCATATTTGGCTCATCAAATGAAAACTATTGCAAAGATTTTGGTGAATTGATGTCGAAGCTGTTCGAAATGTCTATGATTGGAGAGCTTACATTCTTTCTTGGTTTTCAAGTCAAGCAAATGAGAGAAGGGATCTTCATCTCTCAAGAAAAATATACCAAGGATCTTCTCAAGGGGTTTCAAATGGATGAATGTAAGCCAATCAAGACACCAATGCCATCTAATGGACATCTCGACCTAGATGAGGGAGGTAAATCGGTTGATCAAACTCTCTACCGTTCTATGATTGGTAGTTTGTTATACTTGACCGCATCTAGGCCTGACATCATGTTTAGTGTGTATATGTGTGCTAGATTTGAAGCTAATCCTAAGGAGGCACACAAGGTTGTTGTAACACCCCGGTGTTACGATCCTTTTTAGCGCCGCGATTTTGGCCTCAGTAAAGTTTTTGAAACGAGTTTCTCAGATTTTTTATTTAAAACGTATTCGACGCGATACACGAATCTAGTGTGACTTAGTTCGCGAACTCAAGTAAACGCTCAACTTGAATCACGCCGGGCATAGAAATAATTAGGAATGTCGAATGGCAATTCGAGCCAATCGATAGCAAACGGTTCATTCTATTAGATTAAGCATGAAAAGCAATGTTTATAAATAAAATAAAACCCATTCATAAATAGAACGATATATATATATATACACACACGCGCGTATATATATATACACGTATATATATATACACGTTACGGTAGTAACTCTTAATCAAAGAATATGTAACTGTGTTAGTTGACATGCTCCTCTGTAACCTTGCCTACACCTGTCTAATCTTGGTCTTGTCCGAATTTTTATTGGGGGCAACAGCAACCATGCAGTGCATGTGCTCAGAAATTGGCCTTGAGGCTAGCGTCTCATCCGTGCATGTCAAATTTCAAGTCCCAAGCGCTCAGAGCTGGTGAGGCCGGGTCACCGTCCTTGTCGGCAGCATGCTTCTCTCTTTCCCTCCTTTCTACGCTGCTTGCCCAAGTCGCTGTGTCACTGCATTGTCCTCACTCCTCCTAATCACAATCACAGGTTGGAACCTGCACGTCTCCAACCCGGCCACAAAACCAGCTGTGCCGTGTTTTCGAAAGGCACTAATTTGGAGAGAGAGAAAGCTAAGCATGGGAGGAGATGAGAAACCATAATACAAGTACAAGTGCTAATTGAGTGCTGTCCTCTGGATGCGATTGAACACCTGCGGCCAGCGTACCTTTTCATCACCAGCAGCCAACGCATTTTTAAAGCACTAGCAGCCGAACGTCCACAGCTGCTCTGCCCGTTCGGTCTTGTCTTGCCTGCCCTCTCTGCCATCTCTGCTTTCCTTTTTCTCTCGGCCACGCAGGCCATAGCGCTGCTCTTCCACGCAGTCAGCCGCCTCTCCTTTTTCCTCCCCGCAGCGCTACCATTGCCTATTCCCCTCACGCGCGTGTGCGAGCTCCAAGGCTGCGCTGGACCTGCAGTGCCATGGCGCTGCCCCCTTGCGTGCCCGGGCCCTGCGCTGGACCAGGCCGCCCGTTCGCACCGGAGCCGGTACTTTCCCCCGCGCTAGCGCGTATGCCCGCCATGGCTGCGCCTTCCATCACCTCGGCGCTGCCCTTCCGCGCGTCCGAGTCAGGCTGCCACGCCCGCGAGCCGGCACCCCCTTCTCTTCCTCCTCGCGCGCGCTCCTCGGCCGCGCATCGCCAGCTGCTTCGCCGCGCCTCCTCCGCGCCGCCGTGGCTACTTCCAGCGCACCCCACCGCAGCGCTCGTGCCCGTGCGTGGCTCCGTGCCTCCTCCGTGCCCACGCGCCCGAGCCGTCGCGGCCGCGCCACCGCCCCAGAGTCCGTGCTGCACCACCGCGGCGCCGCCCTCCTCTGCTTGCCTCACGCAGCCATGCCTGCCAGGCCACCGTGCCATGCTTCGCCGTGGTCCGTGCCACGGTCGTGTCCGCGTGCCTCTTCCGTGCCCGCGCACCGGTGCTCTTGCTGCTCCTCCGCGCCTCTCAACCACAGCAGCGCCGCTGCTCGGTTCCTCTGTGCCGATGCTCTGCTCTGGAGATTGAAGGAGGGTATGAATCCAAGCCGAATTTTTGTACAGGGTTCTTATCACAAAATACGTGACACGAGTAAATAGTGCTTGTGTCATGCGGGTTAGTTTCGAGAAAACATAGGGACGTTTTTGCCAAAGTCACCTGACTGGTTTGGGGCAGGCCGCGCTGGTTCGGTTTGCCGCTGATGCGCGTTGGGCCGTTCGCGCCCGCGTGCTTGGGCCGGCCTAGTGCCGCCGTGCATGGGCCACGCGTGCCCGTCTCTGTTGGCTGGGCCACGAACGCGCTGGGCCACGCGCCCGCCTTGGGCCTGCTCGTCGCTGCTCAGCCATGCATGCTGTCCCACACCTAGGCCGACCGGTGGCCATCGCTGCTGGGCCGACCAGAGGTCTATGCGCCTGGGCCGTCGGTTGCGCTCGCCAGCTGGGCTAGCCTGGTACCGCCGGTCTTCTCTGGGCCATTGGTGCCTGCTGGTTCCTTTGATTTTCTAAAAACAAGTAGCTAATTTAGTTCGGGAATAAAAGTGTAAAATCAAAATACATTTGCGTAGTTGTCCAAAAATTATGAAACCAGTTTTGTTAATCTCCTAAAATCATGCTCTATTTATTAGTATATTTTGTTCACAAAGTTTGGCAATATTTTTGGGAGCTATATATAATTATTTTAAAATGTTTAATATTGTTCAAAGATGAACTTGCGGGAATTTCCCAGATAAATTGGTAATGGTATTGGATCTGAAATCTTTACAGTAGGTTCCTAGCAATATTAGCTGCTCACCGAAATTTTGTAGCTCTAAAATAATTAGTTGCTAGATAAATAATAATGTCTTATTTCAAATAATGATTAAATTGATATAACGGGATAAAGAAACACCGTTGGTTTATATAACAAAACTAATTGTTGGGAAATAACGCCTTATCCGACAACGTGTATATGTAGCCTAAGTATGGTCGTCGTTAGAACTAGCCCGTTAGCTCGAGAGGCGTACGTCGTATGTTATGAGTCACGATTGCAGTTGATTAATTACATCTTTGCATTGCATCGCATGCATACATATAGGTACGATGATGGATCAACAGATCGATCGAAGGATGATTGGGGATCCGAAGGTGGTGTACTGGTATTCTCTCCAGGAGATGCTGCAATGGGCTTCTATCCAGTTGATGGTGGATGATCTGAAGATGTAGATACTAACTTTTAATATATCTTACCCAGGCAAGCCCTGGTGCATGACCCCTACTTTTCTGCAGTTTAAATTATATTTGTGCATTAAGTTTTAAGGAGTTGAATGAAACCCACTTGCATATATATATCTTTATCCTATGAGTCTTACTAGTATGACAGGATCATGTAGATTGCTATGCTACAGGACTCCGGTAAAAGTCGAGTGATTGCCTGTCACTCGCGAGATATAGGAAATATGTTACTATATGATTATCACTTGGAATATATAAAATGGTGGAAAGGAAAATGGTGACCGGGCAGGGATATGGTTTGGGTATTGGTGGGTGTAAGAAGTTGTGTCGCCACGGAGGCGGGTCATAGCTTGGTTACACCGTTTTTCCCTGTCTGGTCGGTTAAGGACCGATCGTTGCATATGACTCTGGGCAGGTCACAGACTTATTATCCTGAGCACATACTTGTGTATGGGCGCTTGGAAGACTTGTTGCTCTCTTGTCGCAGATCCGGCTCTTTCCGGACCGACTGTTAGGGTTTGTTTTTGGTGGAGGAGGTCCTTGCACCGTACTGAGTTCGGGACTCAGGGGCGGGGGCTTGGAGTCCCAGTTTGGACGGAGACCTAAACACCCGGGACAGGAGAGTGATGGGTTGGTCCTGCTTGTGCCTAGGGTACAAGCGGGGCATGTGTTTTCGGGGTACCCAGCTGGGGGCATTGATTCGCGAATCGCCGGGCTATCCGGTACGGCTTGTCTGCGGTTTAGCATCATAGTAAGAACTGAAAGATGAAAGATTAGAGATGGATAAAGGAAATCTGATTGCTTACCACCTGGTTGAAAGTAGCATAGGTGCTTACATAGAATGGTTAGTTAATGAACCAATACGGCTATTAATAAAAATCGAACATAAGGACGCACGATTAGTAATGCTTCCTGCAAATGCAACCCACAAGCCAGATAGCCTTTCACATCCTTGGAGTCTTTTTTGTTCTCCTATCGGGTAAGTCTTGCTGAGTACAATTGAGTACTCAGGGTTTTATTCCCCCTGTTGCAGGTAACAGGTGGACGCTTCAGCTGACCTTTGTGTGTGGATTCCTCCTGGTGGGCTCAGAGAGGATTTCCTTTACGTTGCGATCATAGTTGTTATTTATAACTCTCACCAAATGTTTTTATGAATGAAAGTACTACAACTGTGTCATAATTTACGTATCAATAATTCATCATGCCATGATTAAATATTTATTTCCGCTGTAATTCTGATCACATGTTTATATTTCGCTGTATATTAAATTGTTCATAACTCTGATAATACGATTACATTCCACTGTTATAATAATAAATGTTATACTCTGATGTACAGTAAAGTGATGTAAGAAATGGTTAAGAATGATGTAAGCTCTATTCTCTCATTTGTGATCCTGATGGCAAAAATGTGGATTTTTAGGTTCTCCCCTGGGGTGTGCTCGACGGAACCGAGTAATTTAGTGTTCTCCCTCGAGTGCTTAGTGTCTAAGGATGGCAACGGGGACCCGATACCCGATACTCGACGGGTATTTGATCTATTAGGGGATGGGGATGGGATCATATCTTTACCCGCGGGCATCTAAATGGGCAAGAATCCATACCCGACGGGTATAGCGGGTACGGGAACGTTCCCTGTTTACCCGTCCCCGTTACCCGTTGGGGAACCCGACTATTTGAGCTGTCATGCGAGTATTAGGCCCAAAGAAGCTCAACATAGATATTTTGGTCCAAATCTGAACAGTCATATATATAATTTGTGTGTTCTAGGAACCCTCGTTCAATTTTTCCTCACCATCTCCACTAGCAGCACAAGCACGCCTGTCTCACGAGCGCTTGTGCCCCTTGCTTCCTCAGTTCGGTCTCTCTGCCACCTTTGCTCGTCCTCCTCGCAACCTCGTTCCTTCTCCTTGGCATCTCCGAGACTCCGACACTTATACCCGGGTGAAGAAGAAACGCCTCCGATTACAAAGCTACGACCTCAAGTGTCCTTGTTTATCGGGTATGCAGTACCCGTCGGGTATCTGTTACCCGACCGATACCCGACGGGTACGGGGATGGGCAAGAATCTATACCCGAGACAGTTAATGGGGATGGGGACGGGATGAATTCTCCGTAGCGGGGAAGAGAACGTTCCGGCAATACCCGACGGGTATATACCTGTTGCCATCCTTATTAGTGTCTAATGGAAGACAAGCACTCCTGTGAGGCATTAGATTAGGCGGTTCTACCACAGTTATCATTAAAAGAATCCTTAGGTACCTTAAGCACACACCAAGCATTGGTCTTTGGTATCTCAAAGGAGCTAGATTCCAACTAGTTGGCTATTCCAATTCAGATTATACCGGTTGCAAAATTGATAGAAAAAGCACATTCGGAGGGTGCCATTTGCTTGGTACATCACTAGTGTCTTGGACCTCTAAGAAGAAAAATAGTGTGGCCTTGTCCACTGCCGAGGTGGAGTACATTGCCATGTGTGCTTGTTGTGCACAAATTCTTTACATGAAGCAAACTCTTCTAGACTATGGTGTAGTTCTAGAAAGAGTACCTCTCTTGTGTGACAATAAGAGCGCAGTAAAACTTGCTAATAACCCAGTTCAACACTCTCACACCAAGCACATAGATATCCGTCATCACTTTCTTAGAGATCATGTTGCTAAAAATGATATATCACTAGAAGGTGCAAGGACCGAGGATCAATTGGTGGATATCTTTACAAAACTGCTAGATGAGGCTACGTTTTGTCGGTTAAGGAATGAGCTCAATGTGCTTGATCTAAGTAACTTCACAAAAAAATAAGCTTGTGTTGTCCCTTGCATTGCATTGTAATATAAAACATGTTTAATTTTTAGTAATGCACTTAGGGCTTGACCAACATGGTTAAGATAACCGGCGAAAAGCATGTGAAGAAGCTTAACCTTGGATCAAACTTGACAAGCAACTAGATTTTCTTTCAAGTATTGCATTGCATATGCATGTGTGTTGCTTTGTCATTTCTTTTCGGTTATCTTTTGAGCATCCGCTGTGTTTGTCCACAAATAGGGAGAGCATATGAAGCTCCTATTGGTTATAAACCCTATTGGGTGGCCACATGTTGCTCCTCGCCTTTTTTGTTGCTTATTTTTCTAAAATGAATTATAGCCGAAGGTAAATTATTTCAAAAAATTTGAGGGCTTCAGAGAGGTCTCCCATATTTGTCCCAATTGGTGGTTATTTTGGTCTTATCAAAATTGGGAGAAAGCATCATGAAGAAAGGAGAGGAAACTACTTCAAAAGATGGACCGAACGCAGGGACTGGACTCACCCATGGCAGCGTTCGGTCAGTACATTAGGAGGAGATGCAAGTGCTAAAGAAGACCGAATGATGAACAATGTTCCATCCAAGTCCGGTGATAAGTTGAATTCGTGTTTGGTCAGGGCAAGTTGGAACACAGGAATGATCAGACTTAGAGCTATGTCTGGTCTGGGGTAATTGGATGTGTTCGGTCATGTTTTAAGGCTCTCTGGATATCTTGTACTCGACCGGACTTTGGGGAGCAGCGTCAGGTCATTTTCACATGTGTGTCTGGTCACAACTGTCAAAGCAAAATAGATCTATATTTTCTCTGTCTGATGCTAGGGGCCCACACATACTTTTCTTCTAATCCCTCACGCACCTACGCCCATGCTCCTTCCTGTTTCCATACGCTAATACAACTTGCCCATGCGCTAATTGTCATTGCAGCCACCACGCATTCTCTCCGACTTCGTCATCTCGTTCTCGTGCAGTTGCATCGCCTCCGTGCCGCACCGACGCCGCTCCGCCAAGCTCACCTGAACCCTAACATCGCCGCCATATCTCTCTAGTTGCCCTTCTGTGCGCCCACGCACAGCGTAGCCACCGCTGTCGCCCGCTCTCCCCACGCTCGTGCCCCTTCATCGCCTCTGCGATGCCCTAACCACAGCCACCGTGGGTCATAGCCACTGCCGTCGTGGTCCTTCCATCGACCTGACCATTGATTCTCTTAACTCCAGCGAACACGTACACCCATCCTCGGTGTTTCCTTGACTGATTGAAATCATTCCCTGGTGACATTGTCGATTCCCATGTGGTGCCCCCATGCTCGGTGTCTCATCCTTTCGCTGGTCCCGGACTTGATCTAAGTTAGCAAGCCATTCCATCTATTCACTTACCTAATTGCATGCTTCTTCTAATGACCATCGCACCTCTAGTATATAATGTTGCTTGTGTACACTTCCTACTCTATTTTGTGTAGTGAGTTTGGGCAGTGAGTTTGCTTGTTAGTATTTCAGTGGTAGATAAACTTGGGGCCAAGCCTACGAGTACAGAACAGAGGACAAACCTCTAGAGTGATAGATAGTAGTGATCTTGGGGGAGTGTTAGTGGTCAGCAGGAGTTGTATCTTTTGGCAGTGAGTTCTCTTAGTTTTAGTGGTTCCTTTCAGTGTCAGATATGGCTTGTTGCAAGAACGTCGGGGGTGGTCCTAGCAATGATGATGAGAGGCATCCTCCTCGCCTGACAGCATAGGAAAAGGGGAAGGGGTTAAAGAACACCACTACAAAGAAGAAGCACAAGAGAGGTGATATAGAGATAGAGAGAGCAGTAGCAGTGGCCGCCACCATAGAGCGTGCTGAGACAGGTAGCAGAGGCAATGGTATTCGCATTGGCAATTAGTTATCACTAGCTCAGAGGACCACAATTGAGTAGCTTGAGGGTAGTCTTGGTAGTCCTCCTAGTACTATCCTACTTGGAGGTCAGCATGTTGCTCTGGAGGATACACCAGACGGTAGTCGAGTGGAGGAGGTTAAGCCTCAGGAGGAGACCGAGCAGCATGCAGAGTAGGTAGAGGAGGTAGAGCAGCCATGACTTCGATGCTCCAGTCATACTCAAACCCAAGTGTCACCAAGGCCTCAAACATAGAGAGGTGGCTCTCGTCCACCTCCTAGACCACAAGGTCTGCCTCTAGTGGTACACTTGGACCTGAGGGCAGCCACAGCTTGGCAGGTGCAGTAGCTCCATTTTGTGGAGTTTGAGGAGTGGTTTCCACCAAGGCAGAATGAGCATTTTTTCATAGTAGTTCTACATTGTGTTGTAGGAGGATTTCTACAATGCCTACCTCAATAGTGGTGTGGCATTTAGATCATAGAGAGCTTGCTCATTAGAGGCTATAGTTGTTGTTGCAGGAGAGTAGATCCATCCTTACCTCAACTACTTGCCAGGTGTGGCAGATCTTCTAGGACAGACTGGTCGGTATGTTCTGTCATGGGTCAGAGAGTTTTCTGCTTCCTTGTGGATTGACCCAAGGCACAGGTTCATTCACTTTGCCTTAAGAGGCTATGACTACAGGCTATAGAGCCAGAGGGCTAGAGAGATATTGGGGATTCCAGAGTCTCATATTCGGATTCACAAGATTTGTTATGGTGAGACAGAGCCACTGAGATGCCCTCATGGTGGACTAGTACCACCTACAGACTTGGTCAAGGCTTGCTTCACTGAGCTATTTAGAGAGGGATTGAGCCGGACACCGCATGACCTTAAACCTATAGCTCGTATCCTTGATGCAATCATGAGGAGGTCTTTGCTCCCAAGGAGTGGATACCGAGAGGGACTGACCTGTATTCAGCTTTGGCTAGTCCACTACTTGGTCTCCCAGACAGTGTTTGGCATTTGGGATGTGATGCTTTTAGATATGGAGGATACCTTAGCAGAGGTTTTTAGAGGCCATCATCAGTTGCCATATGCTCACTGGATCACATTTCTTATTAGGCAGGCAGTTTCATAGATGTCCCTAGAGATAGTGGCTGAGTTGAGTGGTGCTACTATAGAGTTCCCATAGTATGATATGATCTAGCTATTACGTCATAGTCGTGGGAGGACCCCTAGCTAGCCGAGCCATAGACCAGAGGTGCCAGATACTATAGCTAAGCAGGATGAGGCCGTTAGGGCCATTGCTAAGATAGAGCTGGGGCAGCTAGAGGCATAGTAGGAGGATGTGGTCGAGAGTGACCCGACTAATAGCTCAGATGAGGACTATCAGCCTATCCCGCATATGCCACCACGTGCACACGACAAATCGATCGGTGGCTCCAGCTCAGCTCTACCACAGCCACAGCCACCGTAGACAAACCCTGCCTTGCTGGCTATACTTGAGCGCATGTGGTAGGACTAGGCTCGTTAGGCATAGGAGACAGCAGCTGCCATTGCTCAGGTGTAGGTATGCTAGGACCAGTTCCAGCAGCAGTAGTAGGCCATGCAGCAGCAGCAGTTAGTCATTCAGCAGCAGCTTACTAGGTTCATGCAACTTGTCTTTTCTGCCATAGGGATTGCTCCTCACCAGCCCACATTGTAGCTTGGTCATCCTGCTACTACTACCAAAGTGACTCCAGCTATACAGACCAGTGGGCTTTAGAGTCAAGGATAGCCGGCTGCATAGTTTGCCTCACCTACCGAGCATGTGTCTTAGTGGTTCGGTTCACCAGGGACAGAGCAGGCTCAGCACGTCACTCCTATAGTCACGTGCTTCACTCGTACATAGTCCATGTCAGTGCTAGTGATGGATATCCCTGTCTCCAAGACTTTGGGTGCTACTTTTAGTGAGCTCATAGGATAGCCTACACCGCCTGAGTTTTGAGTCCTTGCTCCTACCATAGCCGCTCAGATCATAGGGACTACTGAGACGATCCCATCCTTTGTTGCTTCATCTGAGCTGCCTCTAACAATCACTCCCACTCTTGTGGTCTCAGCGATAGTGATAGTGATAGTGGTAGTTCTGGCACCACTTCCTACAGTGACACCCTCTGAGCCACAGGCCAACCCAAACACCGAGTCCACTGAGCAGATCCAGACCGTTTCACCTCCACTTCCAATGATAGAGGGTCCAACCGCTCAGAGTTCAGGGTTCGAGGATGATGCAGCTCAGTTTCAAATCTCTCACAACACCTCAACGCTCGACTCATCTGCTGCTGACCCGCCATCTGACCCTTAGGTTTTGGTGCTTCACGCCAAAGGGGGAGAGCGAGTGAGTATGTTAGATTTAGGGGGAGCGTGTGAGATGGACTTGATTTTTATTGTGTGATACTTCATTCATTCACGTTTACTCTCATACATTGTGTTATATGTGATATATGTGTGATTGTGGAACTTATGTGACTTGTGTGCTCTCTACTTTGATAATATGTCATGTCATTTTGTTATGCCCATTTGCTTTGCTTCCATGTTTTACTCTGATACAAATGAGCTTTACTTTGTGTACTCATGCTTATTTCATATCTTGTGAGTACATTATGTTGGCTTGGATCATATAAGCATGCCTAACCCTCTTTTGTTCTGATTGTTAATTGCTTATATGAACCAAGCATGTTGAAAACCTCACTCATCTCCTATACATACTCAAGGTTGTGTTGTCATCAATCACTAAAAAGGGGGAGATTGAAAACATCTAGGCCCCTAGTTGGGTTTTGGTGATTAATGGCGACATGAGATTACTATGACTAACGTGTGTTTTGCAGAGGACACGTGAATTAGGTCATGGTCATGATGATTGTTTGGGCAATTATGGTTTTCATGCCCCTATTGATGGAAATCATTTCAGTTTTCAAAGGATGGATGACAAGGTTAAGGATGGACTAGTCCTAGTGTCGTATGACGTTGGAGAGACACTTAGAGTAGTTTAGGACTTTGTTTTTCATTTGGTCATACTATTAAGGGGGGTATGAACTAGTAGCTTGACCTAGGTGAGTCTAATGGGTTAGGTGTGGTGCACACTTGTCAAACTCAGCACTAGGTAGCTCAAGAATAGCCCTAAGATTGATTGGAGTCAAATTCATTCACAAAGGATTTTGAATTGGGACTGAATGGAGGGTAAAATGATTAACTGGACGCTAATTTAGTGTTGACTGGACTCACAGGTGTTGCGTCTAGTCAGTGTTTAGTGCGCATAGCAGAAGCCGGGGAGAGATCGGACGCTGCGTATTGATTGGGACTGGACACACTGGTGCCAACCAACTGTAGCAGCTAGGTCTCAGTGTTGATGAAGGAACGGACGCTGAACAGTGAATGACTAGATGATATGTTTGCAAAGTCCGGTCAACATCAGTAAGGTTCTAGAGAGCAAATTTGAGGACTGGACGCATCAGGTCCAGGAGGATAGGACGCTCCTCTGCATCCGGTCACTCCAATGGCCCTCTCTGACAGGGTGACGTCGGCTACTGACCGGTGCGTCTGGTCACATGGACCTGCACGTCTGGTCACCTCGAAAAATGCTGAGTTGGACCCCAACTGTTATGTTTTGAATGGAGGGGTATAAATACATATCCTACTCATCCAATTGAGCTCTCTTGCCCATTTGTTCAGCTGAGAAACACCTTTGGAGTGCAAGGGAGAGTAAGAGCCTAGTGGGGTGATTGAGATTTGATAATCCTAGATTAAGGACCTCATTAGTGCATGGGAGTAGCAAGTGTGCATCCACCTTTCTCATTAGGCTTGTCTTGGTCAAGTGAGAGTTTGTGCTTGTTATTCTTGGTGATCGCCATCACCTAGATGGCTCGGTGGTGATTGGAAGCTTGGTGATCATCCGACAGAGCTTGTGGATGACCCAAGTCATGGTATGAGCGGTTGTGGGCGATTCACCATGATGGAGTGTCAAAGAATCAGCCCGTAGAGAGCACTTGATCCTTGCGCGGATCAAGGGAGACCTACACCCTTGCGCAGGTGCTCCAACAAGGACTAGTGGGGAGTGGCGACTCTCCGATACCTTAGAAAAATATCACCACGTTCCTCTCTCTCTCTCTATCTCTTTACTTTGAGCATTTACATTTGAGCAATTCAATTCTTGCCTTTACATTCTTAAAATCGCCATGCTAGAGTAGGATTAGAACCTAGGGTGCAAAACTTTTTGTGCGGTGGAACAATATAAACACTTCTAGGCACAAGGGATGAAATGGGCTAAGTGTAGGGCTTAATTATTGAAAGAAATTTAGAATTAGCCCAATTCACCCCCCCCCTCTCTTGGGCATCTTGATCCTTTCAGGCAGTTGCATGCCTACATGTATAGGTGGTTTTGGGAGGTTTCCTATTTTGTTGGCGCCAAACCAACCACACTCCACTATAAAAGAAGGGGTGGAGCTCTATTTCAACACACACATCATTTGGAGCCTCTATCTCACTACCCTACTCTTGTAATCTTTTAGCTTTTAGTAGTAGTTTTCTAAGCAAGGCAAAATCTATCAAGGAGGGCTTGGCTCCTTGGAAGAAGAGCAACTATGGTATGAATACTATGAAGAGTTCTTCCATATCCTTGTTCTCATATTATCAATATAGCAATGCATATGAACTTGACTATAGTTTCTATGTTATAATCATGATATATGAACTAGCATATAGTTTGTATGTTATGATCATGACATGTAGAACTTCAGGCTTAATCATTCATATAACTTATCTGAGTAGAATTAGAGATAAGTTGAGGTGGTGGTTCATCGTGCCTTTGGGTGTGCCTAAGTTCTTTACCTGTCGATCCATAGGGTCGGGGACCTAGAGTAATTTGGGTAGTTTCTGTGTATGCAAACATGGTGCTTGGGTATAGAGAGATAGGTGAATAAATTTCCTACTCTCCGGTTGAGGGGTAGGCGCCAGGTGGTGACAGCCCTGTCCGTCCCTTGTAATCCCCCACGTTTGGGTAGGGTGTTGGTGTAACACCCCAGGTGTTTGCCACCAGTTAAGCAATGGGTTGAGCTCAAACATGACATGTTAAGTGGTGATGACGGTGTCAAGATCAATTCTACAAGAGCGGGCTCCAACTTAAACTTGGGCAACACACCCTTGCTTGCTTATTGGCCCTTTTCAGATATATACTTAAGTAATGTTGAAGGTGCTTCTTTCATGTGCCTCACATCAATTTCTACCCACGTGGATGATTGGAAAAGTTTCATAAAGTTTGGAATCAAGAAATCACATGAAATGACAAGTTATGTCCTCGCCTGAATTACTTTATTAGGTGAATAAGAACATGTAATGACAAACAAACATTTCAACCTTGCTCAAACAACTCTACTTACACTTGTGAATAAAAGTTATGAAGGGTTCGTGTTGAGCGGAGGACAAGAAAATACCTCCATCGGTCTAAAACTTGGATTTAAGCTTTACCGTGATGCTACTTTGACCTGTGTTGACCAATCACTTATAGTGCTTGCATGGAGTTGCACCTTAAATCAAAGTTGAAGTTTGAGTAGAGTAGAACAAACTTTGTTTAATGGTCAAGAGCTCGATCAACTTTGAAGCAAGTCAAACCGAGCCCTCAAGTTGGAATCCATGGTTGTTTTGGAGCTCAAAAATTTGGCCAAGTCCTTAATGGACTGAAACTGAGATTTTAGTTTTCGTTTACCCTTCTTTGGAGCCTTGTATCTCTCCAACCAGGCCGAATTAGACTTTGATGCTTTAAGAAAAGTTGGAGATGTCGTGTAGATCTACAACTTTTATTAATAGAGTTTTTGCTAACTCATCGTGGTTTAGGAGTTACGGAGGCACGAAATATGAGTTTTAGTGGTAAGTTTGAGGTAGAATTGGAAATTTGAATTTTATGAACAGTGTCATCACCGTCACCGTGCAGACTGCTGGCGCCGCGTGGTTCGCCTGTGCTGCCTCGCTGCCACCTGCTGTGCCCTTGCTGCCACCTTGCCGTGCTTAAGTCCAGGACCAGCACCTTCCTCTCCACTCACTCCCTCTCCATTCTCCCTCTCCCTCTCTTCTCTGCCTCTCCCTGCCAGAGCCATGGCCAAGCTGGGCAAGACAGCGCTGCTGCTGGCATTTCTCTCCCTCTCCTCCTCCTTTCTCAAGCTGCTCTGCCCGCCGCTGCCAGCCACGGCAGGACCACAGCCAGCCACCGTGGCCTTGACTCGTCGCGCCTCGCCGTTCACTGCACCAAAGCCCAGTCGGCCGCAGCTTGGTGTTGCCGAGCCCGGCCAGCCGTGGCCTGGCCACGGTGTCATCAGGCCGGCTACCAGCCCACCTTGTCGACCGGTGCACCTCAACCTTGGCCTGCTCCTCGCCGACGAATAGCCCGGCCACCTCACTGGTGACACCCCCCCCCCCCCGACCGCGGTCGTCGTTTCCTGCGTCCAGCGTCCAGAGGAAGAAGAAGAGGGAGTAAATCGGAAATAGATGCTTTTTCATGTGTTCACTTTGCATAAATGCCAGACACATATATTTACATATATGGGCTTTGTTGGTTTCTAAGATTTCCAGGGTTCCTAATGCAAAAGTATTTTTCCTTTTTTCGGATTAATCTTTTCTTTTGCAGATTTCTGTGCTGAACTTTGGAAAATCGTAATAATTAGTAGAAAAATCGTAAAATAACAAATGTGGACTTTTTGGAATCCTTGTGAAATTCTCTATGCACTAGATCTATAATATGGCATGTTTTAGTTTAAATATTGTGCTGTAAAAATAGATCTATGCAGCTAGGTTCTTGATACTTGCCATGTCTTGTCTTTTTCATAACTGCAGTTTTTATGCTCAAATAAATGTGACAATTTTGTGGAGTGCTACTAAGGTGATTGTTGTTGCCTGGTAAAAATTTCAGGGGTTTAGGATTTATAGTTTAAGAGTTATAAAAATAACAAATGCCCTGTTTTGATTTGCTCCTATTCTGAACAGTTCTGCATGTTTGAATTAATTGGCTCAGTTAAGTTATGAATCATGATTTGATGACAATACATGAGTTTTAGTACTTTTCTTAATATTTTCAAAAAGATAAATATCATAAATTTTGGTTAAGTAGATCTTGAGTTATAATTGCTTGAATCTCAGTGGCTGTTTCTGCCTAAACCCAGAGAGGGGTTTCCTTGTTCTTACTGTGGAGCCTTCTTACTAGTAGAATTAGCTTTAGGTGTATACAACAAAGTTGTTTAGAATTTGCTAAGGTTTCTAAAAAGTCTAGAACTACATTTATTGGACATATATAACTCCATTTATAGCTGTTTAAAGTGGCATGTCATTTTCTGTCTATGTTTTGGACAGAGATGCAATTATTGGATTAATTGACCCCTTCTAACTGTAGAATCATCTTAATATGAGAATAATAAAGTTGTAGGTAACTTCCTAAGCTTTTAAAAAAGTTATGGTTCATGTTTGTTGGAGGTCTAGAACTCCAGTTATGCTTCTCTGAAGCTGCTATCAGTTTTCTATACCACTGCTGTTGGGCTGGATTTGCAGTTTTGCTTGTGCAATTATTTTTGTGGTGTAAATGATGTTTGCTATGGTTGTAGTGAATACAAAAGTTGTAGAAATTTCATAATCTTGCTTGTGTTCAAATTGTAAGACCATAGGCCTGATAGTTTAGGAGTTACATGACTTTTAAGTCTTCTGTCAAGTTTTGATTTTATTCTGAGCAGATCTAAAATATGCTAGTGTTTGATCTAGTTAGGATTTGAATGAGTTTTTGGTGATAATAACAAAGTTGTAGATAATTCATGTATCTATATTTTGTTAAAAGTTGGTGGTATTTGGCCAAGTAGTTTGTGAGTTATGCCTGTTTAAAGTTGGGTTACAGAATTGATTACTCTCTGTCTTGTTTAGACCAGTTTCTGTAAATGGGTATATTTGACTTAGTTAACTTGAGAATCATGCTAAGATGATTAAATATGAATTGTAGAAAATTTCATAAGATTTCCATAATGTCTTCTTGCAAGTCATTTGGATTTGTATAACTCCAGTTATAGCTAAATCTTGTAGCTGCTGTTTGCCTGTCCAGAAATTGACAGATTCCAAATATAGTTGTTTGCTTGTATATTGCTAAGTGTGGCTCATACCTTTGATGATGGTTGAGTTAGAGTACCTGAGATCTTGGGAAACTTGTGTCATGCTTGGTGTTGTCGTCTTCTTTGCTATCGTGGCATGATAAATTGTGCGATATTTATAGTAAGCATTGTGAAGTGCTTGTGCATGTTAATGTAACCTTGTGCTTGTCTTACTTACTGCATGCAATGCATTGCCTATTGCACTTCCATGTATTCATACACTTGCATCTTGCACCTCATCTAGGTATGCTAGATGCATCATGGAAAGGATGTGATGTTGGAGTCAAACCTGAAGACGGTGTTTGGTGGATCTATCCCGAAGATGGAAGGACTAAGCAAGTGCTAGGGCCGGAGATGTCACCAAGTCGGTGCAAGCTAACTGAACTGACTTGTGTCGGATTCCAGGCAAGCCCCGAAGCATTCTAAGTCTCCCAGTATTTTACAAATGATTACTTAAGTACTTATGATTGATGCATTAGGTTATAAGAGTTGAATGGAACCACTTGATGCATATACATTCCTTGTCCAGATATTACACCTTTAACCGGTATAGGTCCAGGATTGAATATATACTTAGCCATGCTTAGACCGCTAGAAGTCGGGTGATGTCCTGTCACCTACGAGATATAGGTGGATACTGAAGCACGGTTGGCTATATTTGCTATCGTGGAACAGAACCATGGAGTAAAAGAAAATCGAGGTCGGGCGGAGTCTATGTGTAGGTTGACTCATGTGATTCCGTCTGTGTCGATTAAGGACCGTACCGTTGTTGGCGCTTCTGACAAGATTGAACGTATGCCTATCACTTAGCTAGCCGGATAACTCGTCCTGACCGCGAAGCCGAGTAGCTCAACTCAGGCCGAGACCCGTTCTGTTGTGCGCTCCTTGTGGGGCGCGATCAGACTGAGCCCAAGGGCAGGCTAGGCCTGAACGTCCTGACATCTGGTGTCCCAGATTGTGCGGCGTGGTACGGACCCGCAAAATGTGGACCTGAGTTGTACCAAAGGTGACCTAAGGTGACCGTTGATCTGGCCTGCCTGGGTTTGTGTTAGGAATAAATTCCCAGCTGGTTGAAATCGATTCGAATCGCCGTCTCTCCCGGATAGTGAGAAACTTGGCTAGTCCCAACATCGTAGTAATTGTATTATGGAATGTGATGGTTCGGATAAACATGGAATTACTACACCTACTATGGTTACTATTGTATGCTCTAAAAAGATATACCACATGTTTGGCACAGGATAGTTGCTTATCTAGAGATGGATAGTTATAATTAACTTGATGACAGAATTATAATTGTATAATTGAGTTAATCGCTTTTTATGCTAATTGTTGTCAAGCTACCTCCACTTATAAAGCCTTGCATACTCCTTGGAGTCAATTTTATTTCTGGTTATGACGGGTAAGTCTAGCTGAGTACATTCGAGTACTCAGGGTTTATCCCACCATGTTGCAGGTGAGGTTTTGGGTTGCTGAAGATGGTGGCTAACCACCGATGGGCTCGGTGACTCTATGTTATATCTCATCTATATGCTTTTATCTGAGGACGTCACTTATGCTAGCAATGTATTTGAAACTTATATTAATGTAATCATTTGAAAGCTATGTTGTTTTCACCAATCGATTTTGAAACCCCAAACTTGTACTATTAATTGTGAACTCATTGTAATATTATTTCCGCTACAACTCTGTGTATGTGATGTGTATTTGCTTAATCACGTGATCTTGGTTGTGATGTTGATTTACCGAGGTCCTGCGTGACACTCGGCGGACTACCGAGTTTATATAAGTGAGAGTATGCGCGTGTCAACGTGTTAAGCGGGGACAACCGTACTTGATCTTGTATAAATTGGGCGGTTCTGTCATAGTTGAAGTCTAAATTGTCACATGAGGTTGCTGGTAGACCAGTACTCAGTGGCCTCCCAACCTATCTTGCACTTAGTTCTAACTCTAACCATTTAATTTGTATGATCATCACTTGTTCTTTGCACGGCTATATGAGAACATACCGGCTCTATGTAGAAACATTCTTTTATTCTTTGTTTTCCTTTTATCCTTGAGGTTTGTTCAGAAGTGTGTTCACTATCCTTAAAAATATAAATAACGATACCCTGAATACTTCTGGGTGAAATGCTACAACGATAGATCCATGTGTTTGTGGATATTTTCTGTAATCATTAAGAACTATCATAGTTGGTGTTTCTTGGCCGCGTTGCTAAGGTTAACTCAATCTCAGTGATGGTGCTAAGAAATACCAACAGGCATTTCTGGCGCCATTGCCGAAGATGGACTTAAAACCTCCACACTTGGTGATTGCGCTAAGAAATGCCAATAGTACACACCACCCACATAAGCACTACTCCTACACTAGATGTAGGCGCAGAATCATTCCTTCCATTTAGATCCACCCAAAAATGTTTTACTCCTACACTGAGAGTAAACACCAAAAATATGTTTGATAGGATATCCACCAAATCAATGCTCCAATTTCTTGTTGCTATCACTCAAAAGTTTGGTTGCAGAAAAGAAGCATGGGGTTATGCAAAAGTTATTCATGAAAAAAAGAGAAGAAGGTTGAGAAAAAATGGACAAGTGTCTAGGATATCCAAAACAATGGGTACTCAGATGCCTGCCTGGAAAAAAAGAGAAAAAAGATGAATAAGATAGCCCATGTTTTCTTGCAAAAGTATTTCCAAGTTTCAAAAGAGAGATATGTTTTCAAGGAGCAAAGTAGAATTAGGTTAGACACCATATATATCCATACACATGCACATCTTGATTTGATTGTATGACTCAACTCTCTTTGAATCCAAGGTTTGACTTTATAATATATGTATTGCAAGTATGCTTTTTCCACTCCTATGAGCTCCACATAAGCCTTAGTTGTAGGAAGAAAGAAAGGCATAACATCACTATTGCCTTGGTGAGGATCCACAAATACCACATATATTGAGAGACTTGAGAGTATCATACAATGGATGCTCTGAGTTTTATTTTGAAAACCTACAAAAACTCTAAAATAATAGTTGAGCAAAGAACTTGAGACATAGTGCTTGACTTAATTGTTCTGTCTTTCAATTGCTCAAGACCCAAGTGAAGGCTAAGAAGCCCCATGGTGGAAGGTAATATGGATAAGTTTTAAAGTCAAAATAGTTTGTTCTAATCTAGAGGACAATTCTTATTTGAACGCGTGTGTACTTTTGAGGAGTGAAACCATTGATACAACTATTGTTCCATTGCTGAGTTTAGCTTTGCTCAGGGACGAGCAAAGGTTAAGCTTGGGGGAGTTTGTTGATGGTAGTTAAGAAACATTATAAACCGTCAACATAATGCATGAGAGTAATCACCAACATAGGTTTAGGGGTTTAAACTAATAAATTCCATAAGTTTTGGTGAATCTGTGTTTTAGCAGGATTAATTGAGAAAACTGTCAAGGTGGACCCAAAGGTAAGAATTAATCACAATTATCCACAACAAAAACAACCACAGAAGGTTCCAGAAGACTTTAGGAGGCAAACCATCGAAGCGGAGGGCAGGTGGCTGCCAGGTTGGGCTAGCTGGCCCCACCTACAGGCCAGCCGGCCCCTGGGCCCACCTGTCAGCCTCCCTATTGTAACTTGGTTCTCCACCACCTTAGGGTTTGCATCTACATTGTTCCTTTAGGTCGGTTTGATCCGAAGGCTCAGAATTGATGCTACGACCTATATATACTAGACCCTACCCCCTCCCTCAGGCAAAATTGCATTCAGTCAAGAAGTCAAAAACCCTAATCATCCTCAGAGCTCCACCATATTCTAGGGCATAGCTAACTAGGCTAGATCTAAAGGGAGGCAAGCTTCGCTTAGATTCATGATCTTGTCAAGAGTGTGGCTTGGTATAGCCCCTTGTATCCTCTTTTGTATCTTTCATATTTCATATGTTTGCTACAATTGATTTGACATTGTTCTTAATATTATTCATGTTCCTAGTTATCATGATAATCATCTACTTTGATTATTTGCTTAGTATAGTTAGATTATCTTTATGTTCAAGCATAAGTTCGTATAGCACTCGCTCCAAAGTACAAGGGGCGAGTGGTCGCATTTTGTGTAAGCGTGGTGCTTATACATTGTTTACCTACGAATGCACCCTATATTCTGGGCCATGTGGTAGATCACAGATGTGACACTCCTATTAAGTCCTTTGTAGTCCACTCCCTGAATATAGGACAGGTAGGATCTATTTACAAAGGAAGACATGCTCTATTCTTGATCTTCCTTAATAATATCCTTTATGTGTAGATATGAAGTTGATCTTAGCGATGACTACTAAGTGTAATTGCACTTATCAACGTATGCTTTGACTTGTAATTAAGAATGACTTAGGAATTATCCCATTAGCAATGCTAATGCCATAGAAAGGAGTACTCTGAGTAATCATTTATCATTACTTATTATATTTGTCTCTTGACTTACCCCTGTTATGAGTAGAAGTTTGGTTATGGTTTATCTCTCCATCATGTGTATAAATTATCAATATATTCCATCCGTTAGTCCTTCTCTATGGTAAAAATATAAATAACGATACCTGGAATACTCCCGAGTGAAGTGCTACAATGGTATATTATCTGTTCACTTGTAGATCCCTTCATATATAAATTTATATTCTTTCTATTCACAATGAAATACTAAAATACTTCATAGTGTCATTCTAGTGATGATGCTAGAAAGTATCAACAAGCATTTCTGACATCATAGCTAGGGATGACAACTTAGCAAAAGTGATGTTAAGAAAGGTCAACAACATTAGGTGGCAACTTAAACAAGTGACAAGTTAATAAATACCAACAGTAAAATATCATGTCTCTCTTTTTTCCTATTTTATAGAACCACTTTGATGAAACATTGAGGTTTTCTTACTTTAGTTGGATGGTGCATGTAGGATGTGTGTAAGACACTAATTCTTTGGAAAACAATCATACTTGACCCAAGATAGCTGCAATGGATTGTAAGGAAATTGCAACCAAGGACGGACCCACTGATACATCAATAGAGCTTAACACTAATTTTCACAAATGTTTGGCATCAAAAAGTAAGCAGAAGTCCTTATAGGGTCACGCATCGTCTAGCATAGAGGATCCCAATGTGAATCCATAGGATTTACATACATAGAAGTTATCACAGTGTCATGCACACAACTAGCACTAAGGATCTCAATGGTCACCTTCCAGAATCACAAATGCAGAATTCATTTCAGGTACATGCATTACCCATCACGAGGTCTTCAATTTTGTAACCTCCAAAGCTAGGTGTCCTTGACATTTTAGATTGTGTCCATGAATAACAATATTTCTAAAGTAACAAAGAAGTAACCATTGCATATATCTCACCAATATTTCCACATCATCAACATATTGCTGAAAGTGTCTAATCAGAGCTGGAGAAATAAGGGGGGAAAGAAGGTAATGTGGGATTCTTTCAAGGCAACTTCAAGGAATTTACTAGCCTCAACATATGGTTTTCAATTAAAAACCGACATCAAGAAGTTGATCCAGCTCCCATTCATGTGCGT
This sequence comes from Miscanthus floridulus, assembly GCF_019320115.1. Taxonomy (NCBI): domain Eukaryota; kingdom Viridiplantae; phylum Streptophyta; class Magnoliopsida; order Poales; family Poaceae; genus Miscanthus; species Miscanthus floridulus. The sequence continues at coordinate 53,321,909 of NC_089588.1, forward strand.
GAAGGTTCTAGTAACTTTACAACTCACCCTCTAGTAATTGAGGCCTTATACCACTAAACGAAGGAAGCAGTTAGCCTAGTTTAGCCAAAAAAGTATTCCAAGCATAGCATTAAGTATGGAGGCCAGTAGAAGTGTTGCAAGCACATCATTAACCATGGAGGCTGGTAGAAGTGTTGTAAACACATCATTAAATATGGGAGTTGGTACTGGTAGGTGAAACCATCGAAGGATGGTTGGACAGTCTGGCCTTTACCCAAGCAAACTTATGGGTGCAACCTATCTTTTGAGGCTTGTGGATCCATCAACAGCATGAGGCTTCACAAACTATCAAAGAGCTAATATGCGCTAGATGGAACTTCAAACACAAACTCTCAATTCATAGTATGTATAGCATGAATAGTACAATGCGTCACCAAGCACATCATATAGAGGCCACCTATTGAAAAGGTTCCACTAACATTGTAAGACTTGTCTCGACGTCAGCTCCCACAAAAGTTACATAGACCTTTGCACCCTCACCCTCGAGTAGGTGTGCTTGGTTTGTTGCTGCATCAGGACATTGCGAACTAGTCAAGGAACTAGGGGACACAGTTAGGATACAGCTTATGTGTGTCTATAGGGACAACATCGCTTGTTGATATGAACAGACGAGGAAACTACGAGACCTTGAACTCAGGAATGTTCTTAATAGGTGTCCCTAACATTTTAGATTGTGTCCATGAATAACAATATTTCTGAAGTAATGAAGAAGTAACCATTGCATGTACCTCACCAATATTTCCACATCATCAACATATTGCTGAAGTGTCCGATTGGAGCTAGAGAAATAAGGGGGGAAAGAAGGAAATGTGGGATTCTTTCAAGGCAACTTTAAGGAATTTACTTTCCTCAACATATTGTTTTCAATTCAGAAACCGGCATCAAGAAGTTGATCCAGCTCCCATTCATCTGTATGAAGCTTCTAGTAACTATGCAGCTCACCCTCTAGTAATTGTGGCCTTAGACGGCTGAACGAAGGAAGCAGTTAGCCAAGTTTAGCCAAAAAGTGTTCCTAGCACAGCATTAAGTATGAAGGCTGGAAGAAGTGTTACAAGCACATCATTAACTATGGAGCCTGGTAGAAGTGTTGCAAACACATTAACTATGGGGCCTAGTACTAGTAGGCTGTACCATCGAAGGATTGCTGGACAGTCTCTAGCCTTTACCCAAGCAAACTTATGGCTACAACCTATCTTTTGAGGCTTGTGGATTCATCAACATCATGAGGCTTCACAAACTATCAAAGAGCTAATATGCGCTAGATGGAACTTCAAACACAAACCCTCAGTTCACAGTATGTATAGCATGATTAGTACAATGCGTCACCAAGCACATCATATGGAGGCCACCTATTGAAAATGTTCCACTGACGTTGCAAGACTTGTCTTGATGTCAGGTCCCGCAAAAGTTACACAGACCTTTGCACCCTCACCCTCGAGTAGGTGTGCTTGGTTTGTTGTTGCAGCAGAACATTGCAAACTGGTCAAAGAACTATAATGGGACAACATCGCTTGTTGATATGGACAAAGGAGGGAAACTATGAGACCTTGAACTCAGGAATGTTCTCAATAGGATTGAACGCCGTGCAGTTGGGTTCTGTTAGCTTTTTTCCCAACCCAAAACATAAGTTGCCACGGCATGTTACCAGCTAACCTTGGTCTAGTGGCAACGGGAAAATGGTGTATCAATTGGATAAGCTTGTGAGAAAGGATATCTGCGTTATTAACAGAAACCCAGCTGATTATACTGTAATTAGTGACAAGAACAAGTATGAGAAAAATGTGAGGTAGAGAGGGGTGTTGTAGTTGGAAAATAGTTAGATTGATACATTTCTCTTTGTCAAGCAATTATCATTTGTAAAGGATAGAGAGGATGGGCTTTGCTAAATCTTGTGCTAGGTAAAATATCATGTCTCTCTTTTTCCCCGTTTTACTGAACTACTTCCATGAAACGTTGAGGTTTTCTTACATTAGTCAGATGGTGCATGCAGGATGTGTGTAAGACACTAATTCTTTTGAAACAGTCATACTCGACCTATGATAGCTGCAATTGATTGTGCAGAAATTGCTGCCAAGGACGGTCCCATTGATACATCAACAGAGCTTGACACTCATTTCCAGAAACTTTTGGCATAAAAAGTAAGCAAAAGCCCTTACAGGGTCATGCGAAGCCATAGGATTTACATACATAGAAGTTATCATAGTGTCATGCACACATCCAGCACTAAGGATCTCAATGGTCACCTTCCAGAACCACAAATGCAGAATTCATATCAGGTACATGCATTACCTATCACAAAGTCTTCCATTTTGTAACCTCCAAAGATATGTGTCCCTGACATTTTAGATTATGTCCATGAATAACCAAATTTTTGAAGGGACAAAGGAGTAACCATTGCATGTACCTCGCCAATATTTCCACATTATCAACATATTGCTAAAGTATCCGGTTGGAGCTAGAGAAATAAGGGAGGAAAGAAGGTAATGTGGGATTCCTTCAAGGCAACTTGAAGGAATTTACCAACATCAACATATGGTTTTTAATTCAGAAACTGACTTCAAGAAGTCGATCCAACTCCCATTCATGTGTATGAAGCTTCTAGTAACTATGCAGCTCACCCTCTAATAGTTGCGGCCTTAGACCGCTAAACGAAGGAAGCAGTTTGCTAGGTTCAGCCAAAAAGTGTTCCAAGCACAGCATTAACTATGGAGGCTGGAACAAGTGTTACAAGCACATCATTAACTATGGCAGCTGCTAGAAGTGTTGCAAACACATCATTAACTATGGGGCCTAGTACTAGTAGGTTGTACCACCGAAGGATTGCTGGATAGTCTGGCCTCTACCCAAATAAAGCTCTAGCTGCAACACATCTTTTGAGGCTTGTGGATCCATCAACAGCGTGATGCTTCACAAACTATTAAAGAGCCAACATGCACTAGATGGAACATCAAACACAAACCTTCGGTTCAAAGTATGAGCAGCAAGATCAGTACAATGTGTCACCCAGCACATCATATGGAGGCCACCTAATTGAAAAGGTCCTGCTGATGCTGCAAAACTTGTCTCAGCATCAGGTCCAGCAAAACTTGCACAGACCTTTGCACCCTCACCTTTGAGTAGATGTGCTCGGTTCATTGCTGCAATAGGACATTGCAAATTGGTTTGAGAACTATGGGACACAATCAGTAAAGGGACAACATCGCTTGTTGATATGGATAGAAGAGGAATCTATGAGACCTTGAACTCAGGAATGTTCTCAGCAGTAGGATGGAACGCCCTGCATTTGGGGGTTTTTTATCTCTGTTCCAAACCCAAAACATCGATTGCCATGGCATGGTATGAGTCAACCATGGACTAGTGGCAAAGGGAAAACGATGCATCCTTTGGATAAGCTTGTGAAAAAAGGGTATCTGCTTTACTAACAGAACCCAACTGATTTTACTATAATTACTGACAAGAATAAGTATATGAGAAAACATTAAGGTAGAGAGGAGTGTTGTGGTTGGAAAACGGTTAGATTGATATATTTCACTTTGTCAAGCAATTACCATTTATAGAGGATAGAGGAAGGGCTTTGCTGAATCTTGTGTAAGGTAAAATATCATGTCTCCCTTATCCCCAATTTCAGAATTGTAGAAAATGCAGCAGGTAGGAATTCAGAAGTCATTGCAGCATGAATCATCAGAAGCATAGCCGAAGATAAGTGGCCGGTGGTGAATGCCTTTATAAGGAAGGAATGGACCATGTGGCGAAGTCAAGTAGCAGTGTCGTCGTGCGATTAGAGCCGAAGCCCACCACGATCGATGCGATACTCCAACACAACATGGGCGGGGGCCCAGGGACAGAGCCCCTAGCGTGGATGGCTGCTACCATGCAACTGCCTGGAGAACACCGGCGCCACGGTGGATGGAGCCCCGGACCGGGCCTTCAACGCGTTGCCGCTCCCTGGCATGTGCGTGTCCCTCGCCGAGCGTGGCCAAATGTTGTGCTCGCTCCGAGTGCCGTCTCACCTCACAGTGTGTGCCTCTCCCTCCTTCCTTCCTGCCTTGTTGCCTAGCAGTTCTTGCGATTTTGGAATTGGATTGTGTCATAAGTTGTTGGCTTGGCTCTGGTCAGGATGCGGAGGGGAACTGGCTGGCACACGGGCGCCATCGCGGCGGCAGCGGACGATGTGTGTGCCGCGGCCATCATTTCCGTCGAGGGCATCATCAAGGACTTCGTCCACTATGACATCCCCTACTTCACACCAGCCAAGCTCCTTGTGCGTGCACACCACCCCACTACCAACTACTTTCTTCTCTCCAGTTTCTTTCAGTTTCGCCTTCATTCCTCCTCCTTGGCATGCCAAAAGAATTCATCTTTTTTTTGTTCTTTTTCCCTTCCCCACTCCACTAGTAGTGTCTTTAACACTCGAATCAATGAGAAAAGAAACAAGAGGTTTGCTACGTGTGGTGTAGCCACTCCACACACACACACACTCAAAACACACACATTATTGATTAGCATTTGGGCTACCAGGCATGTCATCGTCTTCAATCAGACGGGTGATGAATGGCACTAGCACGTCACTGCTTAGCAATAAGTAGAGCACATCCTGGATGCCAGTCCAGCCTATGCTGTATTGTGATTGCAGCAAGCTCCATGGATAAGCCACTCCCATTTCGTACTAGTTTCATGCATTCTTTTTTAGCAATCATATTGGTTTTGATTTCTGAAATATGATCTAGGTAATTGTGATTGGCTAGAAATTTGTTGTCTGATACTTCTGAAACCGAAGCAGATTATTGGGGGTTTATGCAGGTCCAAGTCTTTTTTTTCAATTTTGGTGGCGCCTGTGTCAAGCGTTCATTAACCCATGGTGTGTGGTTGTCTTCCTTGTCTCTAAGCTAGCACACAAGGTAAGACTATCTCTTAACTTGTATAATACTATGCAAGTCCTTGTCAAAAAAAAAGGCTATGCAAGCTGGTGCATGATGATTAGATAAATCCATTGTGTGTGGTTGTCTTCTTTCTTTGTCTCTGAGCTAGTGCACAAGGTAGTAAGACTATCTCAACTTGTACAATGCTATGCAAGCTAGCGCATGAGAATTGGAGCTGAGTGTAGGCATGGCTTATATATGCACTGCAACGAGTCATCGTGATTGACATCGACATCTATATCAACATTTTTTAAGGGAGAGATGGGGTGCATCAAAAAGTCCCCACCTCATACAAGACTTTGTTTCCACTCTTGATCTATAGCCTCTTTACCCTTTTGGTAGGCAAGTATATTAGTATTGTCTTTTATACAATCTCGTCTAGTGTCGTGCCATATAATCTTGAGAAGTTTGCATAAGCTTGGTCGTTCAGATCCAAGCATATCCATGATCAACTAGAACGAGTGGTGTTCGAGACTATGAGTCATGTGGGTCAGAAACTCATGACCTAGGAGTTGGAGGATGGTCGAATACCGATTTAATTTGGATATGTGCAGTAACCAGAAGACCTTTGAATATCTTGGAGGCAAGACCAGAAGGTGACAGTTTGTTTTTCCTTCTCATCAACTAAAAAATGGAAACCACCAATTAGGATAGTGTAAGGAAAAAGGACCCTAGGCCCATTTACTTTGGATTTTGGTGTTTGATGACCAACACAATCAAATTGGACTAATAAACTTGCAAGTAATTGTTTTGTAGTTCAATAGGATGCAAAACATGACTTGGACGAAGGCAACATGATGATCCCACGATCAACACCATAAGCAAGACCCTAGAAGCACAAGAGAAGACTCAAGATATCAAGCAAAATCTAAGCACGAAGATAGGAACCAAGTCGGACGCAAGATCACGAAAAAACGAGCTACACAGAGGTGACCAGACGCGGCCCTATGAGGACCGAACGCGTTCGATCAGTTGCTCGGCAACAGCAGGCATCAGCAGCTATGACCGGACGCTGAGCGAGGCAGTGACCGGACACATGGACTTCACTGTTCATCGTCAACGGCAACATTCTTAGCGTAACCGGATGCGACGGCAGGACGATCGGACGCACCAAGTTTAGCGTCCGATCAAGTCCAGAGAGGTTCCAGAGCGGCGCAAATGCGACCGAACACGTTCAGACAGGACGACAGCAGCGTCCGGTCAGTAGCAGAAAGCTAAGTTTCGCCCCCAATGACTACTTTCTTCATGGGGCTTATAAATAGACCCCCCAACCGGCCATTTGAGATGTGGAGAGTGGAGGAAACATACCAAGGGTGTTGATATACTATTTTAGTGATCTCCAGTTGCATAGTTCTTAGTGATTCATTAGGTGATTAGCGTAGGTGCTTTGCGAAGTGCTTAGGTTGATTAGACCACCGCTTATGCGCTTGCTCTAGGTTTAGGCCCAGTGTTTAGCGAGGTTTGAATATCTCTTACCACTCGGAGCTTGCGCGCACCATTGTTGTACATAGGAGGGGCTTGTAGTCTTGTGAGATCACACCAATCGCGTTTGTGGTGTGGCCGCCACCGTGTACCGAAGGGAACAAGACCCGTGGCAGTTCGGCCGAAAGCTTGATAGTGAAGACGACGGGGAGCAGTCCGGAAGAGGCTTGCCAGAAGGTACACCGGAGACCCACTTGCGTATGGGGAAGGCCCGAGGATATCCATGGAGTTACCTGACCAGGAGCTTGGCCCTTATGAGGTTTTCCTTGTGAGGGGCTCCAATGAGGACTAAGGGGAAGCTTGCGTGCTTCTCGATACCTCAGTAAAAATACCGGAGTCATCGACGTTAGTTTGCATATCTCTACCTTACTCTTTAGCTTCCGCATTTACATTGCATCTTGGTTTGTGCTTTACTTTCCTAGCTTAGTGATAGGCTAGTTGATAGGTTTGGAACCTAGGTTGCATAACTCCTTTTTCGATAGAGATAGCAACACACTAGCAAAACCGTAGTTGCACATCTAGATAGTTTATCTTTTGCATAGATTTTTGCTAAGGATAGAAAAAGAGGCTATAGTTTAGAGTTAGAGTTTTATTTTAAGTCGCCTAATTCACCCCCCCCCTTCTTAGGCGTCACGGTCCCTTACAAGTGGTATCAGAGCCGGTTGGCTCAATTTGGACCTTTGACTTCACCGCCATTAAGCCGACGCTATTTAGAGTGGTTGGGATGGATACATCTAGGCCTCCGCACTTTGACGGCACAAACTTCCCCTACTATAAAGCTAGAATGGCTTGTCACCTTGAGGCGGTAGATTTGGGTGTTTGGAGAGTCACTCGTGGCGGGATGAAACCCATTAAGAATCTCGATAAACCAACAAAGAGTGAAGAAAAAGAAATGCATTTCAATGCTAGAGCTAAAAATTGCTTGTTTGAATCTTTTAGCATGGATGTGTTTAACCAAGTGTTCACTTTAAATATGGCACATGAAAATTTGTTAAAACTCCAAGAGCTCCATGACGACACAACTAATATCCGTGAGCAAAAATATTGTCTAGCTAAATAAAATTATGATTCCTTTAAAATGAATGATGATGAGCTTGTTCGTGATATGTATTCTTGTTTGAATCTAATTATCAATGAGCTCCATTCAATAGGATTAACAAAGCTAGATGATGTAGACATTGTGAGGAAGATCATCTCCGTGCTACCACAAAAGAAATATGCAAGCATCATCACCATCCTTCACAACATGGAGGACATGAGCACCATGACCCCGGCCATAGTCATTGGCAAGATAGTGGCATTTGAAATATCATGGGAGATGGGTCAAGAAGAAGCCTCGTCATCTAGTAAAGGCAAAGCTCTCGCATGTAGTGAGAAAAAAAAGCTGAAGGGCAAGCAAGTTGAGACAAGCTCAAGCTCAAGCTCCTCAAGTGAAGATGAAGAAGAAGATGAGGATGATGATGATGATGATGTAGATTCAAGTGATGATGATCAATCTTCCTCCTCCACCTCCGACCTTGATGAAGAATCAATCAAACTCATCAACAAGGTAGAGAAGATGATCCAAAGGCTCAATGTTAAGGGTGTGTCCATCCAAATTCAAGATTTCATCTTCACCAATCAAAGTAATGAGCTAAGAAAGAAAGGATGCTATGGATGTGACGAGTTGGGACACTTTGTGGAAGTTTGTCCAAACAAGCCCACACCCAAGACAAAGAAGAAGGCGTGCAAGGACAAAGCCCTCACATCAATAAGGCCATGCGATGATTCTTCAAGTGAAGAAGACCATCACAAGAGGCAAGGCCACAAGCACTCATCATCAAGCTCTTCTCGCGTGTGCCTTATGGCACGAGGTAACGAAAGCTCATCCTCTAGTGAGAGTGAGAGTGATAGTGATGATGAAATGCCTTCTCTTAATGAACTTGTGCAAGAAAATCTTAAATATGCTAAGACTTGCACTAGCCAACAAAAGAAGTTAAAAATGTTGCAAGAAAAGCAAGATAGTTCACAAGAAGCATATAAAACCTTGCTTGAACAATATGAGACATTTGCTAATCTCAATATTGAACTATCTACTAAAATTGAGCAACTTGAGGCTAGTGCAACAACAAATACATGCACAATCAATGATGAGCAACTTGTAAAGAAAAATGAAAAATTAAAAGAAAAGTTAGCAAGCTCACAAGATGCTTATAAAAGTTTGCTTGCTAAAATGAAAACCATGTGCAAACATTGTGATGAGCTAACTAATAAAGTTGCTAATCTTGAAGTCGTCAGTACAACCCTCACCAAGGCACCTAAAAAGAAAAGTGCTATCTTTGACATGCCTAAAAAGGATCTTTCTACTTCTTGCAATGATTTATGTTTAGACTCACCCTTGTGCAACCAAGTTTGTGTTGAGAAAGTTGTTGTAGATACATGCACACAAGAGGTCACAATGGAGAATGAGCAACTCAAGCAAGAAGTGGCTCGTCTTACCAAGGACTTGACTCAAGTAAAAGGCAAAATGGAGCAAGCCCAACATCATCAAGATAACACCATTAAGGGAGTGAAGAAGCTTGATGAAGGACAAACAATGGTGTGCTATGTGTGCCACAAGGAAGGCCACAATTCCTATGAGTGCAAGGTGAAGAATGGGGGAGGAACTAAGAAGAAAGAGAAAAACAAAAAGGGAACAAGCAAGCTCACCAACATCTACATGAACAAGGTGGACAAAAAGGCCTCCACACCTTATCTCTTGAAGAAGAAGAAAAATGACAAGGTGGTGGCCATCAAGGTGAACAAGCAAGCCAACAATGGGGCAAACACATTTGGGTGCCAAAGGAGATCATTTCCAATATGAAGAACACCAAGAAGGTTTGGATCCCGAAAGGAAAGTGAGAAGTCCGATGGACTTTGGGGAATTTGGAGACTTGGCAAAGTATGGGTGCATTTCATGGGTGCATCATTATGGACAAGGTAATTGCCAAGTAGGTTAATGAATACTATGGACCCAAATTCCCCTTCCCATGTTATGTAACTAGATTTAATTTCTTGCAGTTTCAATTAGCATATAGTTTCTTTTCATGCCTAGGTTTGCATTTGCATGTTTAATCTTTTGTCATGCATACACTAGGTATATCTTATGGTAGGCTTGCTCGGTTTCACTCTTAACCCTTAGAGCAAACCTACATGGTTTAAATTGTTTAGGAGCACGGCACATTGCTTGTTTTACAATTGTTCATCTAATATGTGCCAAAGTCTAAATTGTAGATAATTCCTCCCGAATATCATTTTCGAAAATGATTCTCACATTCATGTGATGTCATTATTCTAAAATCAATGTGCATGTCACCTACAAGTATTCCATACTTGTGTGCATAAACTTAGGAGGAGGTTACTCTACAAGTTGGATGCTTTGAGACTAACACCTTTTTAAGCTTATCATGTGTGTAGTAGTCTCATTGCAAGGAAAATGGAGTCCCTGGAGTTAAGCATCATACTTCAAATATCCACCACCTATTGCAAGTGGTATAAATCAAATTGGTTTCCACATGTGGTATTTCTAAACCGATATCATCATGTTGATTTCACTTTGGTATTTATATGCTTTCTCCCTGCATTATATAGATTAAACTCCCTTGAGCATTAATTTGCCAATTATGCATAAACTACATTCTCCATCATATGTATGCATATATTTAGGGGGAGCTTAGTCTATGTAATGTGAGAGTCAAATTTTGTGACCTATTCCACTCCACATATAAAGGATCACAAAGTTTGACCCTCCCTTGTGTTACTAATGTCTTCCTTTTCGGTGTTTGATTCCAAAGGGGGAGAATTTGTAGGACCAAAAGTAAACCCGATCATAATAATTTACAAGTGGTAATGGTCCGAGAAAGGGAGAATAGTGGATTATGGAGTTATGGGGAGGTTTAAATCCATAATGCCACAAGGGGACATTTGCAAGGGCAAGATAAGTTTCCAAAGATGTTTACATGTGGTATCTTTTAGCATCATACAACATTGTCCTTTGCATTGCATCCTACCAATAAATAGTTTTTAAATTCCAAAAATTTTATTATTTGCTTGCTTTGGTCGTGTTGTCATCAATCACTAAAAAGGGGGAGATTGTAAGGAAAATGGACCCTAGGCCCATTTACTTTAGATTTTGGTGTTTGATGACCAACACAACCAAATTGGACTAATGAACTTGTAAGTAATTGTTTTGTAGTTCAATAGGGTGCAAGATGTGACTTAGACGAAGGCGGCATGATGATCCCACGATCAACACCATAAGCAAGACCCTAGAAGCACAAGAGAAGACCCAAGATATCAAGCAAAGTCCAAGCACGAAGATAGAAACCAAGCCGGACGCAAGATCACAAAGAAATGAGCTACACAGAGGTGACCGGACACGGCCATATGAGGACCGGACATGTCCGATCAGTTGCTCGGCAATAGCAGGCGTCAGCAGCTAGAACCGGACGCTGAGCAAGGCGGTGACCGGATGCATGGACTTCACTATTCATCATCAACGGCAACGTTCTCAGCGTAACCGGACGCGACGGCAGGACGACTGGACGCACCAAGTGTAGCATCCGATCGAGTCCAGAGAGGTTCCAAAGAAGCGCAAATGCGACCGGACGTGTCCAATCAATGATGATCGGACTTGGCAATGAGTCCGATCAACGCGCGTGCTCAATGGTCGGGACGACCGGACGCGTCCAAATAGGACGACAGCAGCGTCCGGTCAGTAGCAGAAAGCTGGGTTTCGCCCCCAACAGCTACTTTCTTCATGGGGCTTATAAATAGACCCCCCCAACCGGCCATTTGAGATGTCGAGAGTTGAGGAAACATACCAAGAGTGTTGATATACCATTTTAGTGAACTCTACTTGCATAGTGCTTAGTGATTCATTAGGTGATTAGCGTAGGTGCTTTGCGAAGTGCTTAGGTTGATTAGACCACCAATTATGCGCTTGCTCTAGGTTTAGGCCTAGTGTTTAGTGAGGTTTGCATACCCCTTACCACTCGGTTCTTACGCGCACCATTGTTGTACATCGGAGGGGGTTGTAGTCTTGTGAGATCACACCAACCGCGTTTGTGGTGTGACCGCCACCGTGTACCGAAGGGAACAAGACCCACGGTGGTTCGGCCGAAAGCTTGATAGTGAAGACGGCAAGGAGCGGTCCGGAAGAGGCTTGCCGGAAGGCACATCGGAGACCCACTTGCACGTGAGAAAGGCCCGGGGCTATTCACGGAGTTACCCGACCGGGAGCTTGGTCCTTGCGAGGGGCTCCAACATGGACTAAGGGGAAGCTTGCGCGCTTCTTGATACCTTAGTAAAAATACTGGAGTCGTCGATGGGAGTTTGCATATCTCTACCTTACTCTTTAGCTTCCGTATTTACATTGCAATCTTGGTTTGTGCTTTACTTTCCTAGCTTAGTGATAGGCCAGTTGATAGGTTTGGAACCTCGGTTGTATAAATCCTTTTTGCGGTTGAGATAGCAACACACTAGCAAAACCGTAGTTGCACATCTAGATAGTTTATCTTTTGCATAGGTTTTTGCTAAGGATAGAAAAAGAGACCATAGTTTAGAGTTAGAATTTTATTTTAAGTTGCCTAATTCAACCCTCCCCCCTCTTAGGCGTCATAGTCCCTTACAGATAGAACCATAGTAAAGAAAACCAAAGTACAAAACAATACAATGGACATACTTTTGTACTTGTTCCCCAACCAATCCAGCAAGTGCGGCATCGGTGTCCTCATAATCCAGTGATTTCAGCTGGTGGCCAGGATCTTCGACTCTGATGTGCCTTTGAAATTGGACGTCCACAATTGCTCTAGTTAGTGATGCGAATTGGACGCTGAAAACTGCAATAGGAAAGGATAAGAGAAAGAAAATGTTCACCATCCATCAACACCGACTTGCACTTGCGCGGTCCCTAGCATGGTGGCTGGCTCTAGCAGTGAGAAATTGCTGGGGAGTAGGGAGAGTGGGGAGGAGGAAGAAGGAGCAGTTACGGCTTAGGGGCGGGATGATGTGTTGTGCGGCCGCCAGGCGGCTAGGTGCGGGCGGCTACCGGCTGGCAAGTAGCTATGGCTGTGGCCACGGCCTGCCCTGCCGCTGCGGCAGCAGCGTGCAGCATGCCGGCGCAAGCAGCAACGTGTGGTGTGGATGCGCGGTTGTCGTGCTCGTACGGTCCTCCATGAGCGGTGAGTCGGTATGCCCACGACCACCAAGAGCAGGAGCGGGTCGAGGGACGGGGTGGAAAATAGATGGATAGGGTGAAAGATTGGCTTAAATACCTAGGGTTTGCCTTATTTGGGCTAGGCTAATTTGATATTGGGCTAGGACATGTATTTGGATCTTTAGGTATTTTTTACCCATGGGTTAACGGGTATGGAAACTATATGAACGTTCCAGTACCCGCGTACCCATTTGGTGAAGGTTTTTCCCAATTAGAGACCCATGGGTAACGTATTTAGTTCAGATTCGGATCCTAATAAAGTAAATACCAGTTGGGTCTCTAGTCGTGGCCCATTGTCATCTTTAGCCCAAGTCATGCGGCATGATCGAAAACTTAAGACCTACTCCCTCTGTCCCAAAATAAGTAATATTTTGTGTATGTCTTAAGTCAAACTTTTTTAAGTTTGACCAAATTTATACAAAAAAAACTACTCAGATTTATACCAAATAAGTATTGTTAGATTTATTATGAAATATATTTTCATATTCTACCTATTTGATGTCATAAATATTAGTACTTTTTCTATAAATTTGGTCAAACTTCAAATGGTTTGACTTAGGGCAAACCTAAAACATCACTTATTTTAGACCATCCTCACGAGGGAATTATGTCTACTATGATTTTACTACAGGTGTTTATGTGCAAGCCAGTAACATCTAATAATTACTTTTTCTTTCACATACATCGAATCCTTTTGCATGGACACATATCATAAATTTATAGCAGGTATCCATATATAGCTCCCCGTAAGGACATTTGCCACCAAATAGCTCCCCCTATTCCCCAACACTCACTCTCGCTCTTGGCAGTTTACCACGCTTGTTTTTGGTAATGCTATGTGAGGTTAATAGACTCTTCTTCCTTACCTATTTCGAGTATATTTCGATCGTAACTGCATTATTACAATTGGAGTTATGAACAATATAAAATTGGAGTGTTTGGATTTCTGGGTTATGGTGGCGTATTCTTAGTTCAACTGTTAAAGACTCGTCGTCGCCAAAAACAGGTCCTGGATTATAGGATTATTGTAATACGATGTTTGACGCCTCCTCTGGTGAGCTTGACGCCTCCTGTACCGATGAACCACACATGTTATCCAACAGCTCAGATTAATGTCTGCCATGCTATCTTGTCCCGTCTAGTAGACTCGCCGACGACCTACGAGCTTGACCGCTGGATGCAGAAAGTGCGATCCGAACGAGGATACTCCAAGAAGACTCGCGAGTCGACTCACCAGTCAAGTCATGCGTGTGGACCATACATTCGTACGTACAACAAACAGTGTTCGGAAACAGGCGTAAGGGCTCGGACGTGTACTGGTATCAGTGGTCTGTCGGCCTCAGGTTTTTGTTCCAGTGCGAGAAACTTCACATGGGCACATTGGCGCATAACTGCTTGGAAATTTGGCTGCAGCAACACGGTGCTAGTCAGTTGTGTGAAGCCAATTGACTTGAGATTGTCTTGTGTTTGAAGAAATTTTAGGGACACCCTCCATCTGAACCGCTTGTTGTTGAAACATCCACTCAACCTCACAGTTCACACCGTGTAAAAAAAATAACTGGTAAGGAGCATTTGGCATTTCTTTGTTGTAATAATTCTTTTTTTTATGAGGGGGTGTTATTACCTCGACACGAGGACTAACCATATCTAGTATGTTGTAAAAAAAAGAACATATCTAGTATCTAAGGCCTTGTTTAGATTGCAAGTTTTTTCACTCTTTCTTCGTCACATCAAATCTTTGGACACATGCATAGAGTATTAAATGTAGATAAAAAAATAACTAATTACACAGTTTGATTGTAAATTACGAGACGAATCTTTTGAGCCTAGTTAGGCCATGATTGGACAATAATTGTCAAATACAAACGAAAGTGCTACAGTACTAAATACTGATTCCTAACCCCAATCTAAACCAGGCCTAAGCTAGTATAGCATATTTTTCATGTGAGTGATGACACTAAAGCTTGACATAATCTCAACTCCAAAATAGACATTTGGAGGCAGCAATGTTGATCAATTAACAGTCCTTTTCAAGTCCTCATAAAAACAACAACAACAACAACAGCAACAGCCACACACACAAAGCTTTTACACCAAACTAACAAGCAACACACAAAGCTTTTACACCAAACTAACAAGCAAGTTGCAAAAGGTATCTCCCGTCCACCGGTCGCATTTGGCCATCACTGACAGGATCAATGCACTACTTACTCGGGGTAACACTTTCTTCTTCTTCTTAGGGCATGTTTTTGTTCCCCTCCAAAACGCCAAATTTTTTAAGATTTCCTGTCACATCGAATCTTTGGACGCATGCATGAAGCATTAAATATAAATAAAAAATAAAACTAATTACACAGTTTAGACGAAATCCACGAGACGAATCTTTTAAGCCTATTTAGACTATGATTGGACACTATTTGTCAAATAACAACGAAAATGTTACAGTAGCATTTTGTCAAAAATTTCGGCATCCAAACGGTGCCTTATTAGTTTCGTCAAAAAAATGTTAGCGATAAAGCAAATACAAGTGACAAGTTTCTAAACGTTCCTGCAACTGGGCAGCAGGCCAGCAGTTAAGTATTGACGTCTCCTTTTTGAGCTGTGCATTCTACTCTGTGGACCAAAAGCAGAGCACGAGTACTGGAAGACTTGGGACGCAGTTGATGCACATGCATAGGACCGTTTGGTCTTGCACTCTGTAGCTGCACGGACACCTCTCCCATTCCCTCTGTAAATAGAGCCGGGTGGCATCACAGGCAACAGACCCAGAACCCCTCAATCAAAGTGAACAGAAAGAAGAACATGGCACAGTCGGCGAAGCTGCTGCTTCTCCTCCCTGCCCTAGTTCTGCTGCTCCTTGTTCAAGCGCAAGGTAACCAACGCACCCACACAGCTTCTGTGCTGAAATGAACCCCCTGTTTCCCTCTCAATTCTTCGCATGGTGGACGGTGGTTATTGACCCATGGCGGTCGTCTCGCGTCGTGCGTGCGTGCAGGGGCGCGGCCTGCGGCGGAGGTGGCGTCGAAGCCGACGAAGGCCACCAGCAAGTGCGCGGCGTCGAGCGTGACGGTGTCGCAGTCGAACACGGGCGACAAGGCCGGGTACGACCCGGTGTTCGAGGTGACGGTGCGCAACACCTGCCGCTGCGCCGTCCGCGCCGTGTACCTCCGCTCCGAGGGCTTCGCCAGCTCCGTAGCCGTCGACCCGCGCCTGTTCCGCCGAGAGGGGCGCGACTACCTCGTCGGCGACGGGCGCCGGATCGAGGCCGCCGCCGAGGTGCGCTTCCGCTACGCCTGGGACCGCGCCTTCCGGATGACCACCGCCAACGTGCACGACGACTGCTCCTGAGTCCTGAGTCCTGACTCGATCCATGGCCGTCGTCGGCGAAGACGATCGAGCTGGTCAATTTGGCTTCGCCGAGTGAAGTGCAGTAGCTCCTGTTCCCTGTAACGAGAGAGCATTTCGGTCCTTGATGAAAGGGACTTGTTGTCGTGATCGACAGGGAACTTACTTTTATCTTACACTTGTTTAGTGCTTAGTTTGCTGAATCATATAGTACTATAATAGTATAATATTCCCTGTCCGAACAAAAGTGTAATTTTGGTATTCTAAACTAAGTCAATGTTTATGAAATTAAATAAATGTCATTACATTCATTCCATGATATGTCTGTTTTGTATTATATATAAATATTGATATTTTTCTTTCGCTATATAAACTCCGTTAAACTTTAATTATATCCTTGAGTTAGTCTTAGCGAAGTGTCAGAGAACGCGCATGCTGCGAGTAACAAACAGTACTTGGATCGATGGCATGTTCTGAGAAAAGAGGCAAAAGGTGCGCGGTACCACCTTTTTGGTGCAGAGATTTTCAGGTGCCGGCCGGGAAGGAAGGAAGGAGCTTTTTGCATAGTTGCCGCTACTTGGCAGCGAAGGAGCTCAGGCCTGGTCTAGTTCCTCAAAATTTTCACTTTAAACTATCGCATCGAATCTTGTGGCACATGTATGGAGTATTAAATATAAACGAAAAAAACTAATTATATAGTTTGGTTGGAAATCGCGAGACGAATGTTTTTAAGACTAATTAGTCCATGATTAGCCATAAGTGCTACAGTAACTAACATGTGCTAATGATGAATTAATTAGGCTTAATAAATTCGTCTCGCAGTTTCCAGACGAGCTATGTAATTAGTTTTTTTTATTAGTATCCGAAAACCTCTTCCGACATCCCCGAAACATCCGATATGACGTTCAAAAATTTTCATTTCACGAACTAAACACACCCTTAATAGCTAAGGCATGTGTAATGCCTTGAAATTGCCTCAAACTTTCTGATCTGTTCGTTTGGGCTTGTTTGGCTGATAAGCTATGGCTGAAAGTACTATTGATTGATTTGGTGTGAGAGAAAAATACTATTCGTTGGCTAAAAAAATACGGCTAATAAGCCAAACAAACCCAAACGAACATAGCGTATGGCTGTGTCTTTTGGTTTTATGGCGAGGACAGATGGGATCATCTCATCCATACTTTTACTTTTAGGGATATGATCCTGTTGGCTTGATCGTTTCTATGGCTTATAAGCCGGCTGATGTTATTTTGTTGTGAGAGAAAAACACTGTATCGTGCCTGATAAACATGACTGATACGATCAAGCGAACAGGATGATCATCTAAATGGGATCTCTTTTGGTTTCTTTTAAGTAGTTTCTTTGATTAAGTAGATTGGATGACACTTTTTTTTTGTTTTGGTTGGACGAGACTTTAAATGGGATGTGTCGATTTTCTGCTTATGTGGATGGACTTGGACGATTTTATTTTTAGATTTAACTGCAATACAATGAGAAAAACGATCATATCACAAATTAAATAAGTAGTCTAGGAGATAAAACTACTTGAAGATTGTTAAGAAAAATCAATTAACGCTATTGGCCTATTTCATCAATCTCGAGGATTTGTCGTGTGAGCAGTGCTTCCGTCCGCTCCGCCTCCGCAGCGAGCGAGCACGGCCAGGCAGTGAAACCTGCAGTCTTGCGAGCTTTTGCCTGGGGCTTGGTAAACCCACGTTCACTGGCAGCTGGAAGCCTTGCCAGTTGCCACTTGGCTGGTCAAAGTGTCGTGGTGGTTCTGGTCCATTTCAAACATTTCACGGTAGTTTGCCGAGACATTATATGCATGCTTTAATTGTTCTGTGAACATGTTTGCATGGAATCCATCAGAAGCTTTGCTTTAAAGATCGAACTGGTGGTTTTCTAGTCGCCCCTTATACCAGTAGATTATGTTAAATAAAAAACACTTTCAATTTCTCATTCAAGGCTGCAAAAAGGAGACACTGGTAATCGGTGAAACTAGTCCATCAAGTTCTTCACGGACTAATCTTAAATAAAAAAAGTTCAAATTACTCCTCTCAAGTTTAGTCAACATGAAAATAAAACTCCAATCTATTTTTTGGTTTTGTTTACTTCATTCCGTTCAATTTTACCTCCTAACAAGATTTATTTATTTCTTGTTTTTCATGAAAGATTTGAGTTTTATTTTAAAATTTGAGAGGTGGTACCAGACACCATGATTTTTGTTAAAAATACGTCATAGTTTTTAATAATTATTTTGATAGGTTGGGATATTTAAAAATAAATTAAAACTTGGGATGTAAAGTTGTATAAGACTTAATTATGAAAAAAATCATAATTTGATTCGTGGGGTAAATTGGAAATAAAAAGCAACCTGTAAACGAAGAAATAAAAAAATACAATTGTTGTTACGGTAGACCACATTAAAATAGTTGGGGAAGTAAATCAAACTAAATGCTCTCTTAGTACCTACCACTAATCAAAATTGCTAATCTATACTCTCTCATTGTTCATTAGCTAATGAATACCACCCATATACATTCTCTATCCTCTACACATTATCATAAACTTTGTCAGCTGATTATGTATGGTTTCCATCCATACTCATAGATTTCTCTTTCTATGGTTAACCATGAGCCTTTATATATACATTTAATTAGAACCCAAACTTAAGCTGTGGTTGTTTTTCTTGCCACCTATACCCCGTGACGCCATGAACCCAAATTTGTTACTATAAAATATATCATTTTTTATTACTTTTACAATAATATTTTTATCCATCTTAAGTAAAAAGTATTATTTTTATCCAACAATAACCCATAACATCATGAAGCATTGACCATATATGTTTCTGATTCTTTTAAAAATTTTAGGTATTTTGTTTTTCTATAGTGTATCTGATGAGAATTAACGTGAACATTCTATCTGCCTACTATTACGGTTTAATCCAATTATTAGTTTATTCTCAGGGAACAGATTGGTTTTGCACCATTTCAATGCTTCAAAAAGAGCCTGGAGTTAACCAGACTGTCAGTCTGTGCCAAATTTCGGAAAGCACCGTGATGAACATCTTTGTTAAAGACGGGTGGAGGTTTATTAGCAACAGACTCAGTGCTTGAAACTTTTGTCTTGTACTGGTGTATACAAGAGAGATTTTGTCGCTTTGTAGTTCCTGTTTCATTGGAAGTAGTATTAATCACTAGCTTTGTGCATCCCATGTATAGGTGGATAACGAATCTGCCCTACCTTTTTTCCCCAAGTTCTCTTTGAAATTAACATGATTTTATTTAGGCAAAATTTGCCAAAGGACATCGTTGAAACATGGCTTTTTCCATAGACCATTTAAAAAACATGTCTTTGCCAAAAGACATTAAATCTCTGACTAGTATGCTACAAGACACTAAGCCTATTATTATATTTAGTTTTAACAGACAGCCATGCAAATGACGAATATGCCGTTTTATCCTCTTTTTGAATGGCTCGTACACTCGCGTCGTACGGAACAGCCGCCGAAGGAGGCGAGGAGCAGGCTGAGCGGGATGAGCGCCAGGTCCTCTGGCAAATTTAGATTTATGATGCCTTTCGGCAAAGACATGTTTTTTAAGTGGCCCACAATCTAACGATGTCATCTGGCAAATTTTGCCTTTTATTACGGTAAGACTAGCGCCCGAATGTCCGGACGGTTATGCGCGTCTGAACGCCCGCGTCTGCTCCATCCTGGTCGCTCGGCTTCACGCACCGCCTGCGCTAGCTCCGCTTCCCGTGGCCACGTTCGGACCGCTCCCTTCCGCTTCACTTCCCACGCCACCCGGATGATTCGGCCCCATCTCTTCCACACCGGCACCTCGCCCCGCCTCTTCCACACGCTCGGATGACTCCCCACCTCTTCCACACTAGTGCCGCGCGACCTGCGCCTCCTCACCACATCGACGCCGCCATGGCTCCTGCGCTAGCTCTCTCTATATCGCAACAACCCTACATCCAGATCTACTTTTACAATACTTAGATGAAACAATTGCAACATACTTCTATAGCAGATGAAACATCTGGAACATACATTTGCAACAGAGGCATTGCAACATATGCAACATCTATATAAAAACTTACAACATGCATCTGAAACAGATGAAACATTATGAACATACTCTTGCAACATAGTATAATCATTGCAACATGTGCAATATCTGAAAACTACTATTGTAATTGCATCTAGCCCTTTAGTGGGTTTTGGAGAATTCGATGACAACACATTAAAGGTCTACCAAGTTTGTTAAGTGTTGAACAGAAAAAATTGAATTTATTGCATACACTTGTGGATTGTGGAATGAGAAGTGTATATAGGTTTGTCGATATTTTACCACCAATAGCTTGCCACGGGGGTACACGGGACAGTTGTTCGGGCTTCGGCGAATAGTGGAACTCGGCGGTTACGCAAAAAGACTCACGATTTATACTGGTTCAGGCCCTCGACTTGGTCGAGTAATAACCTTACATCCAGTTCGACGTTAGCCTGTTTGCGTCGTATTGCTTTGAGTATTGGGTGTATTCCGTCGCGTCGTTTACAAGGGATATCCTCACCAGCCCTTTATAGTCCAGGTGCTGAGAGGAGTTGTTTGTGTTCTACTCAGATACAAGGTCAGAGTCCTAAGCTATGCTTCAGGCGCCTTTCCTTGTATAGTCCGAATTGGAGTTTTGGTCTTGCACGTTGCTCTGCTCCGTATAGTACGGTCTATGGGGGGCCCGTAGAGTTCCCCATCGATAAGCCCCCGAGCATTTCATGATTGAGCTTCAAGGGCCGAGTTGTTGTAGACTTGATTTGGGTTCTTCTTGAAGTGAAATCTTGAGATGGTCTTCTTTGATTCTTCTTCTGACTGATGTGCACTTTTGCTGAAAAAATGCACTTAGTGAGTGCAGCCCCCGAGCCTCAGCTGTTTGGCACAAAAAGCTAGAGGGTCTTTCTGTCTTGATGTCCTCCGAGTTCTTTTCCTTTGAGTGCAGCGAGTGCAATTTTTGAGTGTAGCCCCCGAGCCTCTTGTTTTTTGGTACAAAAAGCTGGAGGGTCAAAAAATTAAAAATGTACTTTTCTGTGGTGGGTACTTGCAGCCCCCGAGCCTTCTTCGGGTTCTTTTCTTTCGAAAAGAAATCGGATGAAGGGTCTTGATGTGTTGTCGTTTGTTGTAGTCTTGAGTTCTTGTATTCTTGGTCCTTCGTCTTCAAATCCGAGCCCCCGGGCATAGTTGAAGCGAATGCCGAACCCCTGAGCTTAGTGTTTGACTAAGCCGTGACTAAGCCATGATGTTCTTCTGAGTTGTTTTTATTCATCCAGGTCGTTTCTAGACTTCTCTAGTTCTTGATGTACCTCTTCCAGGTTGTTTGCACTTTGTCCAGGTTCTTTCTGAACTTGTATGTACCTCATCCGGGTTGTTTTCTGATCACTCCAGGTTCTTTTTTGTCTTGATTTCTGTTCCCAACTTGTCTAGGTTGTTTTTCTTCAATATGGGTTCTTTCTGATCTTGACTTGATCTCTGTCTCTCCTTGTTGGGGTTCTTTTCTGATCAATCCATGTTGTTTCTTGACTTATCTGAGTAAAGTAGTTCTCAGGAGCGTGTTTTTCCTGATCTCATGGTACAGATGTAGCTTTCCTCTAATTCCACTGGGTTCTTTGCTGCCACTCTAGAATGATCTCCTTTGCTTTCTTTGTTGAATTTATCAGATATTGTACTCTGTTGTAATCCTAGTATCTTCTTGATCAGAGGAATAAAAGGTTGTATTGTCTAAGTTGTTGTCCGACTTGTTTGGAAATGTGTCCGAGCTCTTTTTGTTTCGGTTGCCTCTGTGTAAACATACTCGACTTGTAGTATATTATTTTCTCAGTAACTTTCTTGTGAACGGATTGATAGCCGTTGTGGTGTGAACGGACCGTTGCTCTTCTCTGGTGCGTACTGTAATTATTGCTATAATGGTAATTTTTGGTGACCGTTTTCACTTGGGTCGCGTGGGCCGTGTATTTTTCCCTTTATAAAAATGACTGCCCTATTACTGTTGCTCCACTTGCCTTTGCCTTGAAAAATTCCCCAATCTCAGTCGAAACCCTAGCTCCGTTGTGCCTTCGATCCCTTGCTATTTCCGTCCAAATCTTGTCTTTGCTTTTCTGAGATGGTGGCGAAGAACAATAGCAAGAATAAGAGCAAATCTGTCGACGAGGAGGCGGCGCTCAAGGTGATCGAGAACACCAAATTTGTTGTGATGCGGATAATGCAGAGGCAACTCCCCAAGCCGTCAACTTCGAAGGCGGAGTTGGATCTACTTGTTGCTCATGGCCTTCTTCAGGAGAAATGTCTCTCTAATTTCTCTGGTCCTGATGAGCACGATATCCCTTCTCCCACTCTGAATCAATCTGTTCTTTTTGTTCCTTTTGTGCGGGCGGGGCTCTGTTATCCCCCTTTCGATTTCTTGCTTGAGTTTCTTGGATCCTATGGGATTCAAATCCATCATCTTACCCCTAACGGTGTTCTTTTTGCATTTTTGCGAGGTTTTCGTTGGAATTCCTCCAAATCTTCTTCTTTTTCGTCATTTTTTGTGTGCGTCTGTCGGACGGAAATAATACTCCTTTTCTCGGCTATTGCCTTATCCAATCCCATCAGGGAGTCTCTTTCCCTTCTCCTACCCTTTCTGATTCTGTTAGGAATTGGGCGGAGAAGTGGTTTTATATTTCAAAACTTGCTCTTTCCTTTTCTCATGATCTCTCTGTTCTTCATGTTCCCCTCCCTATCTGGAAGGATAAAATCTCTTCTGCTGAGCGCGCTGCTCTAAAGCCTGTGCTCTCTCGAGTTGCATTGCTTAAACAGGCAAGCTTGACTAGCAATTGTATAGTTGCTAGTTTCTTGCGTCGCCGGGTGCAACCTCTTATGCAGAGGGTGCATTATGGCTTTGAATATACTGGGACCTCAGATTCTTCCTGACTTGTTCCTGATGTTGAGTTGCCTGAGGAGGTCGTTCTTGAACGCCTGGGGCGTATTCTGTGTGGGGTCTCTATAATGCCTGCTCGTGTTGAAGAGTACGATGTTGTTCATCCTCCTCATGAGGTAAGTGGTAATCTCCTCCGAGTTCTTTTGGGTTCTTGCACTTCGTATTCTGTTTTTGACTTTTTTCTTCTTCTCTTACAGGCTTTTGGTCGGGCCTTTAGGCTCGAGGTGGCTGTTGTCGTAGCTGGAGAGGTGGCTGCTGAAGAGCCCGCCGAAGAAGGAGATGAAGATGATGATGCTGTTGCCAGTCTTATGGTGGTAGCTACCACCGTGCTGGGTTCTTCTTCCACCAGGTTGTCTACTAGCTTATTTGAAGGTCAACACTTCTATGTTGAGTATGTTCCTGATCCTCGGATTGCTCAATATATCTTGTTATCTAGGAAGCGGCAGACTGAGGCTGCTTCTAAGCAGTCGTTGCCCAAGAGGCGACGCTCAACTCGTCAACATCCTCCAATAGGTAATATTCTCGTAGGTGAGCTTGTGCTAAGCCTTTCCCGAGTTGTTTTCCTAGCTTTGTTTTGATTTGTCTTGCTAATTCGGGCTCTGTTTGTTGCTTTAATAGATGGTCACTCTGTTATTGTTCATGAGGAGGAGTCTGATGATAACGTTCCCCTTACTCCTCACCCGTAAGTTTTTCTGCTGTAAATTTCCTTGTGCTTGTCTTTTTGCTCATTTTCTAAATAACTGAATCGTTTTTTTTTCAATATAGTCGTAAACCGGCACCCTGTGCCCCTTTTGTGATAGTTGTATCTGCTTCTGTTCCGGAGGCCATCCCAATCCCTTCCTTTGAGGTGGTTGAGGATGATTTGTTCAATGTGCCACTCCCAAATCTTGGCTTCTCAGGGGTGGCAAGTAGCTTCAAGAAGGTTATCAAGTAAGCTCTAGCTTCTTTTCTCTTTGTCCTGATAATTTTTGCTTCTGTCTTTGATTAATCCGGGTTCTTTTTCAAATGTAGGTCTTCAGAAGGTATTTCTTCCTCCCTAGCTCTTGATGCTAGGGATAATTTGCAGGATTCTGCTGCTGCTCAGCTTCTTTTTTGTTTTGTGCTTTTGCCTTTTGTTTAGTCTCATTTTTGCTAAACAAAATCTCTTTTTTGTAGCTTCTCCTCCTCCTGCTCCTTCTCTTGTAGCACGAGTTGAGGAGGAGGCTAATGCTACTTTGGCGACTCCCCTCGTGGGGCGCCAGGTTGAACAAAGCTTGAGTAGCCCTTTTGCTGCCCCCCAGCTGCCGGCTGCGTCATCCTTATTGGACATCCCGGAGTCATCTGCTCGTAATGATCGAGTGGAGGAGCCCATCGGGAACAACCCTTTTTCCACTGCTGCTGTTGGAACCGCTGATGCTGGTCAGCTTTCTTCTCCCTCGCTGAGCACTCTTATGCTGACTCAAAGCGAAGAGGAAGTGGCTCAGCTGGGCCATGTTGAGTGGTTGGCTGAGGTGCTCTCTTTATGGGAGAACTTTTTAGGCGCATATGGCGCCAAACTCAAGGTATCCGAGTTCTTTTTGACTTTCGATATTGGTTTCTTCTGCTTCTGTCTCACATATTTTTGCTTTGCAGTCTTTACTTCAAGATCAGTATGTCTTGTTTGTTCCTCATGAGGTGCAATTTACTGCCATTGCTGAGGCTAATTTGAAAAGAAAGGAGGATGAGCTGGCTCAGGCTAAAGTTGTCCTGACTTATGAGAAGGAGCAGCGTGCTCTGATGGAGGCTGCCCTTAATGCCAAGGTGCTTGATGCTGAGAAGGCGCGTGATACCGCTCAGGCTGAGAATTCTGACTTGAAGGAGAGGCTGGCTGGTAAGTTAATCTTTTGTTGATCGGCTGCTTTCCCTTGGTTTTGCTCTTTTTTCTTTTTTGAGTTGTTGATTTGCTTTCTTTCAGCTCTTGCTTGTGAAAAAGAAAATTGGTTGAAAGATAGGGAGGCGATAACTGACACCCTCCATACTTCACAAAATCAGGCTGAGTCTGTAAGTACCCTTGCTGATTTAAAACTGAAAGAAACCCAAGATATTCTTGCTCAGGCAAAATTGATACGATCTGGCACTGACCGAGATCTTGTTTAGGCCATAAAATCTGTTCGAGATCTGCAGGCAAAGTTGAAGGCTGCCCATGAGCAATTCCGGGTCTTTATGCTATAGTCAGTCCAATTATTGCTTCAGTCTGTCGGCTAGAAGACAGGGATCTAGGCCTTGGAGGTATAATACCGGTGCTTTCTTCACAGTTTTATGATTTTGTAAAAAGTGGCTTTCACCGATGCATCAACAATGTGGTTTCATATGTCTGGGTTATTGCCCCTGATGCCCTTCTTGAGCGGATTACTGAAGCTTCTATATCGGCTGATTTTTCAAGACAGTGGGAGGAGGCTAAAGTAGAGCTTAGTGGTCTATCAGACAAAATTCTTGATCAAATGAATGTACTTCCTCCTCCTCCGTCTTCTTGAACAGATGTGAAAAGTCAACTTTCTTTTGATGTCCTTGTAATATACTTTGTCTCTGAATTTTTAAGATGTGAGCAGGCTTCATCCTGTCTTTCTTTTCTTCTGATTTGTCTTTGAACGATATGAGCAGGCTTTGACCTGTCTTTCCTTGTGGCTTTTTCGTGCTTTGCCATAGCTTGTTTCTTCTTGGTGATGTAGAGTTGACGGAGTTGATTATACTTTTCTTGGGATAATCAACTGATTTGTACTGTAGATCTGCGTCATTCTTGGGGTAGGGTAGTTCTAAGGGCAAGCTCCTGAGTTGTACTTGTTACTTGTGCCTGCTTCTGGGGCGAAGTGGTCGACCATATTGCTCTTGGAGTAAATGGCTAAGTTGTTTTTTGCTGATTGTTCTACTCTTGGGGTGTAGTAATCGCTTGACTGAGTTGTAGAGTTGATTGCACTTGTTCTTTGTGTGGAGTAGTCGATTGCACCGCTCTTGGAGTAGGCGACTGAGTTGTTCGAGTGATTGTACTGCTCTTGGGGTGAAGTAGTCGATTGTACCGCTCTTGGGGTAGGTGACCGAGTTGTATATTTGTAGATGCCTTCTTGTTGGACGAGGTAGTCAATCGTACCGCTCTTGGGGTAGGCAACCAAGTTGTTGTAGTGCTTGTGCTGCTCCTTGGGCGAAGTAGTCGATCGTACCGCTCTTGGGGTAGGTGACTGAGTTGTTTTTGTAGATAGCGCCGCTTGTTGGGCGTAGTAAACGATCGTACTGCTCTTGGGGTAGGCGACCGAGTTGTTTTTGTAGATAGCGCCGCTTGTTGGGAGTAGTAAACGATCGTACCAGCTCTTGGGGTAAGCGATCGGACCCGTATAGCACAACTGTTTCCGGGTTGGCTGTTTGCAGGGTAAGTAAGCAAGCGTACCAGCTCTTGGGGTAAGCGATTGCGCCTGTTTAGCAACAACCATTTCCGGGTTGAGCTGATGCAGGGCTGCCCCTTTTTCCTCAACCTGATTATGGGTTGGTTCTGTCCGTTGGACAGGGCTGTCAGTCATACCATCTCCTTATGGTTGAGTGACAAAATTGCCCGTGTAGCGCAACCATTTCTGGGTTGGCTGTTAACAGGGAAGCCCCTTTTTCCCCAACCTGATTATGGGTTGGTTATGTCCGTTGGACAGGGCTTATATATTTGAAGTCGTTCTTCTTGAAGAATTTCTGCTTTATTTCTCTTGAAGCTTGAGTACAATATGTTGTACTAATTATAGAATCCTTTGAGTTGGCTGATATGCCAAGTATTCTTCACTGGTATTTCATCTGGAATAATCAACTCGTATGTGCCGAGTCCTGTTGCATTTTTCACGATGAAGGGTCCTTCCCATGGACTGAGTAGTTTGTGTCGTCCATCTTTCTTCTAGATTAGTCGTAATACTGAGTCCCCTGGCTTTAGTGATCAGGGCTGAGTACTTTTGTCATAATGTCTTCGTAGTCCTTACTGATATCTTGCATTTTGGATTATTGCACTGTCTCTTATTTCTTCTATTGAATCAATTTCTAACCGCCTTGTTTCTTCGGCTTCGCCTTCTTCGTATTGTTCTATTCTTGGAGATAGCCATATCAAGTTGGCTGGTAGTACTGCTTCTGATCCGTAGACTAGAAAGAAAGGTGAGTAGCCGGTGGCTCTGTTGATCTGGGTTCTTAAACCCCATACTACTTTTGGTAGTTCGTCGATCCATTTTCCACCATAATCTTTCAAATCTTCATATAATCTTGGTTTTAAGCCTTGTAATATGAGTCCATTTGCTCTTTTGACTTGTCCATTGGCCTGTGGGTGTGCTACTGATGCAAAGTCGATTTCTATCCCACAATCTTTTGCCCAGTATTGAAATTCTCTTGCTATAAATGGTGAACCAAGATCCGTGATTATTCTATTGGGCATGCCGAACCTATGCGTGATGTCTTGTATGAATTCCACTGCCTTTTCTGCACTGTATTTGACCAAAGGTTTATATTCAATCCACTTTGTAAATTTGTCGATTGCCACAAATATGTATTTGAAGCCTCCTTTTGCTTTTTTGAGTGGTCCTACTTGATCCAGCCCCCAGCATGAGAACGGCCAAGCTAGTGGTATGCATATCAAATTATGAGCGGGCACATGTGATTGTCTAGCAAACATTTGGCAATTCTTGCATGTTTTGACGAGTTCTTCTGCATCTTTGAGAGCTGTTGCCCAATAGAACCCGGTTCTGAATGCTTTGCCGACCAGTGTCCTAGAGGCTGCATGATTTCCACAACATCCTGAGTGGATTTCATCTAAGATTTCCTTTCCTTTATCTGTTGGAACACATTTAAGCAGTACTCCAGATGATGCTGCTCTTTTGTATAGTTTGTCTCCCACCACAACGTAGTTTTTGCCTCTTCGTATAACCTGGGTTGCTTCTGCTTTGTCTTTGGGTAGTTTCTTCTCTTTGATAAAATCAATGTATGTTTGTCTCCAATCATTTTGTATGACCATGATCTGTCTTGATTGGTCTGGTTCTTCTGCTTGATCTATTTCCATTGGATCTGTTGTCTCCTTCTCCTTTTCTGTATTCCCGGGTTGTTTGATAGATGGGGCTGCGAGTTCTTCTACAAATATACCAGGTGGTACTTTTGCTCTATCTGATCCCAGTTTGGCTAGCACATCTGCTGCAACGTTGGAATCCCTTAGTACATGATGGATTTCGAGCCCTTGGAAATTTTTCTCCAATTTTCTGACTTCTACACAGTATGCATCCATATTGTCTTTTGTTACAATCCCAATCCTTGTTGACTTGATTGATTACTACAGCTGAATCACCGTAGACAAGTAGCCTTTTGATCCCAAGTGAGCTTGCAACTCGTAGACCATGTATTAATACTTCATATTCTGCTTCATTGTTAGTTGCCTGCCAAAGTATTTGTAGCACATACTTTAACTGTCTCCCTTCTGGTGATATGAATAGTACTCCTGCTCCGGCTCCTCCTAACTTTAGGGAACCGTCAAAATACATTTTCCAATGGTCAAGTATTGGTTCGGGTTCTTTTTGACTGATTTCTGTCCATTCAGCAATGAAGTCGGATAATGCTTGAGATTTGATTGCTGCTCTTGGTTTGAAGTCTAGGTTGAGAGCACCAAGTTCTACTGCCCATTTTGATATCCGACCTGTTGCATCTTTGTTACGTAGAATGTCGTGAAGTGGAAAATTGGTTACCACTGTAATCTTGTGTTCATGGAAATAATGTCTCAGCTTTCTTGATGATATCAACACTGCATAAAGTAGTTTTTGCACATGTGGGTATCTCACTTTTGATTCTGTTAGTACTTCGCTTATGTAACAGACTAGTCTCTGCACTTTGTAAGCGTGTCCGGGTTCTTCTCTCTCAACCACAATTGCTGTGCTGACAATGCTCTTGGTTGCTGTAATGTATATCATCATGTCCTCTTTGCCTTTTGGTGGTGTCATTACTGGTGATGATGCCAGGTATTCTTTTAACTTTTGGAATGCTTCTTCTGCCTCTTCTGTCCATTCAAAATTTCCTACCTTTTTCAATAATTTGAAAAAAGGTAGCCTTTTTTCTCCTAGTCAGGAGATGAATCTGTTGAGTGCTGCCATGCATCCTGTAAGCTTCTGTATGTCTTTAACTTTCTTTGGAGGTTTCATATCCATGATGGCTTTAACTTGCTTTGTACTTGCTTCAATTCCTCGGTTGCTGACTAGAAATCTGAGTAGTTGTCCTGATGGGACCCCAAAAACATACTTTGTGGGGTTTAGCTTCTATTGCCATGCTTTTAGATTCTTGAAAGTATCCTCTAGGTCTTCTATCAATCATCCGGGTTCTTTTGTCTTGATTACTACATCATCAATGTATGCTTCTGCGTTTCTTCTGACTTGACTCCCCAAACAAGTTTGAATTGCTCTTTGATATGTTGCTCCTGCATTCTTTAGCCCAAAAGGCATTGATTTGTAGCAATATGCCCCAAATGGTGTAATGAACGATGTCTTGCTTTGGTCTTCTTCTCTTAGAGATATTTGATGATAGCCTGAATAGCAATCTAGAAAGGATAATAGAGCTAATCCTGCTGTTGAGTCGATGATTTGATCAATCCTTGGTGGAACATATGGATCTTTTGAGCAATGTTTATTGAGGTCTGTGTAGTCAATGCACATGCGCCATTCTTTTGAATTCTTCTTCTCAACTAGTACCGGGTTGGCAAGCCAATCCGGGTTGATTATTTCTCTGATGAATCCCGCTGCCATGAGCTTAGTGATCTCTTTTTTGATTGCTGCTTTTCTGTCTGGAGCGAATCTTCGTAGCTTCTGCTTAACGGATTTGGACCCTTTGTTCACATCAATTATGTGCTTAGCCAACTTTCTTGGGACCCCTGGCATGTCGGCCGGCTTCCAAGCAAAGATATCTTTGTTGTCCCGAAGAAAGTTGGTAAGCGCAAGTTCCTATTTGGGATCAAGATTTGCACTGATGATTGTCGTCTTCTCCGGGTCACTAGTCAATAACTCAATAGTCTTGGTAGCGGCTTCTTTCGGTGGTGCAAAGTTGCTTGGCTTCTTAGCCGGTATTTGAATCTCATCCGGGTTCATTTCGTTGGCTAGTATTGCAATCTCCTTTCCTTCCTTTATGTCTTGTAATCTTTCGGATATTTGTACTGCTTGTATGTTGCAATCATGTGCTTTCTTTAGATCTCCTTTCAATGATAATACACCCTTTGTTGTTGGCATTTTGAGTAGTAGGTATGGATAGTGTGGCACTGCCATGTATTTTGTTAAAGCTGGTCTCCCAAGTATTGCGTGATAGCATGATTCAAAGTCTGCAACTTTGAATTTGATGAATTATGTCTGGTATTTGTCTGATGTGCCAAAGGTGATTGGTAGGGTTATCTATCCGAGTGGCATAGCTGCTCTGCCGGGTACTATTCCATAGAATGGTGTGCTTGTTGGTGTCATTAGTCCTTCACAATCTAGATTCATCCTTCTGAGAGTATCTTTGAAAATTATGTTGAGCCTGGCTCCTCCGTCGATGAGTACTTTAGTTACTGCCACTCCTGTGATAGTTGGACCCAGTACCAGCGGGTAGCATCCTATGTTTGCTGCACTAGTCCATTGGTCTTCTCTTGTGAAGTGGATGGGGTACTCTGACCAATCTAGATATCTTGGGGGTGGCTGGTTCAGCTGCCATGATGGCTCTATGAGCTAGTTTTTCTTGCCTTTTGCTTCGTGTGTTAGGAACACCTGAAAATATAACTACTAATTGGCGTTTGTGTTCTTGATAATCTCCTTCAGCTTTCTTTTCCTCCTTCTTGGATTCTTCTTGTTTTTGCTCTGAGTTGTTTTGATTCCTATTTTCTCTCTTCATGAATTGCCGCTGAAAAGTGCTGCATTCAACTAACTTGTGTCTGGTTCCTGGGTGTATGTGACATGGCATGTTCTCTATGTTTTCCGGTGCTCTTCCTCAGTAGTTGTTGCTCCGATAGTTGCTATTACTATTGTACCCACTATTGTTACTATTGTTGTTATTGTTGTAGTTGCCATTGTAATTGCCACCGTTGCTGTTGTCATTGTATCTTCTCTTGTTGTCTGTGGTTGCCACCATGTTGTCTTGCCTCGGCCTTTTATCTTGCTGTCTATAATCAGGTCTCCTATTTTCTAGGTTGTCCCTAGCAAACCGATGCTGGGTTCTTTCTTCTGATGAAATCAGCTTTTCAACAACCCTCTTGAAATCTTCATTTGTTCTTGGGTTCTCATTGAAATAGTCTTTGTATTGCCAGTTTGTTGAGATTCCTTCCGCAAAGGCTTCTATCACTTCTCTATCAGTAATGTCATGGACTTGAGCCCTAAATTCTCTGAATCTTCTATAGTATTCCCTTAGACTTTCTCCCCTCCTTTGCCTTACTCCTTTCAACTCGGCTGCGGTCATTGGATGGGTAATAATGCCTGCAAAGTTGTTGCAGAAAGCTTCTTGCAAGTCTTCCCAATATCTGATTGATCTTGGCCTCAATTTGTCAAACCATTGTAGTGGCATTGCTTCGAGGGCCATTGGAAAAAATAGAGCCTTGATGTTGTCATCTCCTCCGGCTAACTCAATAGTTTGGGAATAAACTCTTAGCCATTGTCTTGGTTCTACTTTGCCATCATACTTGGAATGATTTGCTGGTTTAAATTTGAGTGGCAGTTTCAATGTTTGTAGTCTTCCTACGAAACAAGGGAATCTATCATATGGTTCCGTTCTTCCATAGTCTGGCGATCTTGCCCTTCTGTAATAAGACCTGTCTTCTTTAAGCTCGAATTCTCCGTAGTCATCTTCTTTGTCAAATCTTCTTGATATTTCTTGGTAGTGTTGGCTCAATTCTGGTTTGCCTCTTTCTTGTTGCTTTGAGTAATGTTCCTACCTTCCATTAGCATCGGCACTTTCTATCTATCCTAGCCTTTGAAAATTTGATTTTTTGGGTGGCTGCTCTCCTTGTGGTTTTGTGGAACTTCTTCGTCGGGTTGTTCTTCTGATCCCCCGACTTCTTTCTTCTGATCTTCCTTTGTTCTTTCGTTATTCGTGAGGGTGTACAACTCCTTTGTTAATTCTTCAATTCTTTCCCTTTTTGTACTCTTTGCGGCTTCTCTTTCCGCCTTCTTTCTGTTGTATTCCGTTAGTTCCGCCTTGTACTTATTCCAGATTTGCTTCCTTTGTTTAGCCCTGTTCCTTCTCCCAGCCTTCAATTTATTCTTCTTTAGTCTTGCTAGCCTTTGCTCATCATTTTTGTTGCTGTCGCTTTTCTCATCCGACGAGATGATGCCTTCTGATTCATCTGAAGATTTTATATCTGGTATCTATGGTGGTTCCAAAGGTTGTTCTAATTGCTCCACCATGTATATAGTGTACCTCTTTTGTGCTCTCCTTGTACGGTACTTCATCCTTCATTTGGTTGAGTTGTCTGTAGTTTCTGAGCTAGATCCGAGTTCTTTTCCTTCTTGATAAGGTAGTTCTTCAATGTACGTGCTAGTCTGGGCTTTGCTTGAGGTGAAAGAACCCGACCAATGCACCACGCAGTCTTGTGGGGTAACTGTCATGGTCATCCCTTCTTGTGCTCCCTCCAGGAGTATTTTTCTTGCTGAGTTCATCTTGTCTTGGGTAAAGTGTTGGTAGATTGATGCCATGTTGTATAGTCCGTACATTCCTGAGTTCTTTTTGGAGTTGTACGGGTTGTATTCCTTTAGATCATTGTTGTGTCTTTGAGTCCAATT
Organism: Miscanthus floridulus; assembly: GCF_019320115.1. NCBI lineage: Eukaryota > Viridiplantae > Streptophyta > Magnoliopsida > Poales > Poaceae > Miscanthus > Miscanthus floridulus. The sequence continues at coordinate 53,354,638 of NC_089588.1, forward strand.
AGGTGTGGCACCTTTGTTTTGAAAATTGCAACCGAATTGGGGTTGTGCTCCATCTCCTTATCTGAGTTGGAGTCATGCTCCATCTTCTTGTCCGAGTCAGAATTGTGCTCCATCTTCTTGTCTGAGTCAGAATTGCGCTTCATCTCCTTGTCTGAGTCGGAGTTGTACTCCATCTCCTTCTCAGAATCAGTTTTGTATCTGCTTTCTTCTCCTTTCCGAGTTGGATTCGAAGTTGAAAGTTTCATCATTTTTTCGGTGAGTTCTTGCTCGACGAGATTGTTCTTGTCGTCGAATTCTTTTTCTTCTCGGAGATGGGTACGCAGCTTGCCATCGCCACCTGCCTCACAGATCTAGGATCCAAAGACGAAGGTTGTTCCCACTGAATAAGTCATCTTGAGGTCGAGGTCCGCCGAGCTCTCGAGAAAAAAATCATCGGAAGCCCCTACCTGGCGCACCAGCTATCGATGTTTTACCACCGATAGCCTGCCATGGGAGTACCCGGGACAGTTGTTCGGGCTTTGGTGAATAGTGGAACTCAGCGGTTACGCAAAGAGACTCACGATTTATACTGGTTCAGGCCCTCAACTTGGTCGAGTAATAACCTTACGTCCAGTTCGGTGTTAGCCTGTTTGCGTCGTATTGCTTTGAGTATTGGGTGTGTTCCGTTGCGTCGTTTACAAGGGATATCCTCACCAGCCCTTTATAGTCCAGGTGCTGAGAGGAGTTATTTGTGTTCTACTCAGATACAAGGTCAGAGTCCTAAGCTATGCTTCGGGCGCCTTTCCTTGTATAGTCCGAATTGGAGTTTTGGTCTTGAACGTTGCTCTGCTCCATCTATGGGGGCCCATAGGGTTCCCCATCGACAAGGTTCAACAAGATGGCAAACTTGATGATATTCCACATAATGTTTAAATCAAGGCCAAAATTGTGTATTGTTGTGTTGGAAGATCATGGAAATAATATAGTTCAAGAAAAAGACAACAATGCAAATGGAGTTGATGAAATGGCTTCTATGTTGTGGGATATCATAGTATCATGGAAAGCATGCATGTTTGCCAAATTATAAATCTGAGTTGATGATTTTGGATTGGTCTCAATAATGACTTGTTTTATATGAACAAGAAGAGTTGGATAGTGGACTAGCTTTGATCCATGACTAAAGAATGAATCAAGAGTGCATAAGTGAGGAAATATCAAGCAAAGGTGAAATGATAAAGGAGACAATGTATAATGGATATATTGTGTTGAGGATCAAATCATTAGTGGAAGTGGCTTGAAGCCATGGATTGATCTCACATGTGTTGAAATGGTTCAAATCACATGCTCAAGGTATAATAGTAATGAGGACAATACATCGTTGGTGGAGCCCCCAATTATAAAAGGATGCAGTGGCCAACTCAAAGGCATTTAAATTCTTTGATATTTTGAATTTAAGTTTAGGAAAATCCATACTATAAAGGGGGATACAATGCACAAGCTTTAATGTGCAACCAAATACTCATTTACCCACCAAATATCCTTAAAGCCTTAGCTAAGACAGCAAGCTTTGCAATCCTATCTTTTGTGCTGCATAGCAGGTGCGGCACTGCCGCGCTAAGGTGAGGCACTGCTGCACTGAGGCACTGTCGCATTTCAGGCGAGGCACTATCGTGACTTAACTGACCATTGGGAGCGGGGGTATTTATACCTTCTCTTTGCTCTCACAATGGTCACTGGTTTTCACCTCGACCATACCCTTCCCAGGTGCGACCAGAGCATCTCTCTCTCTCTCTCCCTCACTCACCTTGGAGCCCCTCAAGCTTCTCCTTTGATTTCTTTCTAAATCCAAGAGAGTTTGAGCCTCCAAACTGCATTAAAGAGCAGCCCCAAGTGTTCTTCATCTTCTAGAGCACTTGGTTCACGTTCAAGCCAGTGGATTGCGTTTGTTACTCTTGGAGCTTGCTCCTAGCCGATTAACGTGTCGCCCATGGAGCCTGCCAACTTGTGTGGCACCCCAGGAAGTTTGTAATCAGCTCAATCAGCTAGTGAAATCACCCCTCATCTCAAGAGTTCATTCTCTTGACTTGAGAATGAGGATATGGTTGAAAGAGACCAAAGCCTTTGTGGCTACCTCAACAACGTGGACATAGGCAAGCCTTAGTGGCGAGCTGAACTACAGGATAAATCGGTGTCTCACTTATGTTCTTGTGATTTGCATTGCTATACTTGTTTTTGTGGTGATTCTAGGGTTTGGTCCCGATCTACTAGCTCGTGCACTTCCACCAGCATCTAGGTGGTGGAATAGGCTCTACACTACCCTAGGAATATCAATAATTTGCTCGATCTACTATTTTTTGGGTAGTTTTTGAATTGTAGTTTGAGCTTGTCTGGAGGCGCAGCAGTGCCACACTTTTAGTGAGGCAGTGCCGCAGTGCGGCAGTGCTGCACCTTGGGAGCAACAGTGCCACACTTAGAATTTAACTTCCGCTATAAGTTTGTTTTAAACAGGCCTTTTCACCCTCCCTCTAGGCGACATCAAGGTCCTTTCAATTGGTATCAGAGCTAGGCTCTCAATTTCAGGCTTAACCGCCTTGAGAGCTCTCAATTTCGGGCATAACCGCCTTGAGAGACGATGTCAACAAGTGAGGAGGTATCTCTTGAACTTCTACTTTTAGATGGCTCAAATTATGCATCCTGGTCTACTAGTGTGCTTGATGTTTTTAGGGTCATGGGTCCTCATATTGAGCGGATTGTAGATGTGAGCATTTCACCTCCTAGTGATGATTTGGCCATCTTATCTAAAGAGGAAGTGAAATGCTTACAACACAATGCTCAAACTACTAATGTCTTATTTAGTGCTTTGAGTGAAGATGTTTTTGATGCCATCATATTTGGAGATGGTGAACTGCTTGATGATGCTCATCTCATTTGAACCACGCTTAAAGAATAATATGACAAGTCCAAATGTGATGAGAAGTTGCTCTCATTGGAGGAACCACTTGAGGAGTGCTCAACTTCACCAACAAATAAAGAGCCTCAAGTGATTCTCTCAAATGGTCAAAATGATCATGCCACATCCACTCCCTCACCAACATATGTGATCGGTAATGAAATGGTTGGTGTGAACAATGCTTTTACATATGGTACTTCTACTTCCTTTAGTTCTTGTGAGACTAACATTTTAAAGGAAGGAGAAGCTTGTGATCGATGGAGACCAAATGATGAGTCTACCTCGCCAAGAAATTCAACTCTTTATGCCACTTCTCATGTGGGTCTCATGGCAAAGAAAGAGAAAAGTGCTACAAATGAGAGTGAGAGTGAAAGTGAAAGTGAAAGTTAGAGTGATGAAAGTGATGATGATGAGTTCAATCAACACTTAGCATGTCTAAGCAAGAAAGACAAGGTGATGGTGTCAAGCTCATAGAGAAAATTCAAGAGCAAGAAGAAACACTTCGTGATCAAGAAGAGTGTCTCATCAACAAGATCAAATGCTTGGAGAAGTTGACCAAAAAGCATGAAAAGCTTAAGTGCTCTCATGCTGGTTTGGTCAAAAGGTATGAAAACTTGTTAGTTGAGCAATCTCATACTATTAACTCTCTATCTTGTGTTGCTCAATTAGAAGATGAGAATTTTGTGCTCAAGGACAAGGTGGAAAGGCTTACTAGCAAGAATGAGATCTTACAAGAAGATTATGATGAGCTCTTGTGCTCTCATGAGAAGCTTATGGATTCTCATATCTAGAAATAGCTCATGAGGTTGTGGTAACAGCGGTAAAATCATACCAACCTAACACTCACAAGTGCACACGTACACAAGTTCCATATATTTTATCATGTGCTAATAATTGTTGCTCTCAAGCAAGCCAACCTTCCGTTGAGCATGTACTCATACAAACTTGTGATGATTCCATTACAAAAGAAAATGAAGAACTCAAGAAAGAGGTTGAGAGGCTAAAAAGGGACTTGATTTAATTGAAGGGAAAATGCAATGCTCAACCTTCTCAAGATAACCGTGAATACATGGCGAAGAAGCTTAAGAAGGGATCAACCGAAGCATGCATGAAACCCAATTGACAAGGTCACAAGTCTAATAGTGGCAAAGTCAAGGGACAATTTGGAGAAGTCCAACCTATCCAGAATGCAGTAGTTTCACTCAAGGCTGTGAAGGTTTTAGGATGCGGCAGTGCCTCGTCCTAGAGCGGTAGTGCCGCACCTAGGTAGAACAACAAAGCCCCTAAGGCCACCAAGGTGCAACTTTAACCAAAGAAGACTCTCATCACTTGCTTCAGGTGCAAGAAGGAGGGTCATCATGTAAAAGATTGCTCCTTGAAGAAAAAAACAAAGGCATGAGAAAGATTCAAGAGAAGAAGAAGATGGCTCATGTCAAGTATTCCAACATGGGACACAATGCCTCTATGTGTTCCAACAAGATTGATGACCAAGCAACACTTCCCAATAAGAAGATAAGAAGAATCAAGAGGAAGTGTTATGGATGCAATGAGAAGGGACATGAAATTGGCTCATGTCCAAACAAGAAAAGTGAAGGCCTTGTATCATCAAGAAAGAGGTTCATTAGTAAGGTAGAAAACAAGAAGCAAGATAAGAAGATGTCTTACAAGATCAAGCGCTGCATTTGCTACACTTACAGAGGAAAGGGACATCTAAGTATGGATTGTCCCATGGGTGACACTCCTAAGCTCAACTCATCGATTGATTCAAATATGCATAGGAGGCCCAAAAATGACACTTGTGCTAGAAAAGGTGATTTGTTCACCACGTGCTAGCACAAAGGCCATTTGGGTGCTAAAGTCTCTTGTGACTAACCTTGATGGACCAAACATAGTTTGGGTACCAAGTTGTGCTTGATGAGTGTTGTAGGTACTTGAAGGTGATATCAAGCTTTGGGGTGCTTGAGCAACAAGTTAATTGAAGATATCATCTCAAGCTATCAATCTTATTCATATTGTCTATTCTCTCAAGATTGACCCAAGGATAAATTGATGGATATATTTCTAACTTCATACTCACCTTGATAACTAGTACCTAACCCCTCCTAGCTAGCCACTTGACTTGTGTAGTCTCTAGTAGTTCACAAATATGTGTGTGTTTGTGAATTATTAGGAGTGGCTAGAGTACTTCACATTTAAATGAATCTTTTGCCATATGATGCTTTTAATGGCTCTCTAGTGGAGCAAGATCTTATTCATGTTATAGGTATGAGGAACCACCTTGTGAGGCAATCAAGCAAATGGCCATTGGTGATATAAGACCACAAGAAGTACAGGAGGTAGAAGTGGAGGCTCCTCATGTCGCAGCTGATCTACAACCTACTGCTGAAGTATGAGCAGCAGTGCCGCTCACACAAGCAGTAGTGCCGCACAAGAGGAGCAGCAATGCTGCACCCATGCAAACAGTAGAAGCTGCTAGCAGTTCAAGTCATGGACGAAACCTACAACCTATTTTGAGCAAGATGAAGACTACCTAATCCATTACAGCCAAAAGGGGTGGTAACAACTAATTTCCAAGTGCAATTTATTTCAAACTAAACTCCTTTGTGCCTTATGTAGCCCCTTAGGATAAGAGAAGCACTTGAGGATTTACATTGGTTGTTGGCCATGAAAGAAAAGTATGATTGGAATTGAATTGATCATCGATACCAAGCAACATAGATGACTTGAGTTTCCTTTGTGGACTTCAAACCAATAATTTCAAGATGAAGAAAGTTTATGTTCATCCATGCATACTATGAGTTGGTTTGAGGGATTCAGAAACTTTGTTCACATTGGAGGATACAAGTAAATTTTAGGAAAGCCAAGAATAAAGAATCAAGCTCAAGTAAAGTAAAGGCACTTATCACTCACAATTCAAGAAGCCTCTACTTGATGGAATCTTGACAAATGATAGATTGTCAAATTCTCATTCTCATGGTATGGCCATCTACATGCTCTAACGGTTGTAAGTATTTTTTTTGGCATAGTTCAATCTGATTACTCTATTGTTGCCATGACCTAGACATAGAGTGAAATCCCAAGTTCTTCAATGAATAAAGTGCTATGTGAGGAATTCAAATACTTAGAGCACTTACCAAAAGGGAATTTACTCTATAACTAGTGTTGTGAGACTAATTTTTCTCTCTAAGTGATTTATGCAGTCTCACTAAATGAGAATGTGTTTCTAAAATGGAGTGTGCTACCATATGAAGGCTATCAATCCAAAACATTGTGATGTATTCTCTCTTGTTAATTTGGATTTGATTCATCTCTTTTAGCCAATCACCATAATATGGCTTAAATCTACCCTTTGGACTTAATTGACCAATCATGTACATTCACATTTCTATTCCACTCAAAAGAGTGTGCATGAGAAATCAAGGGAAGATTTAATCCATGTTATGAGGTTTCTCTATTTTGGTAACCTACTTGCCATCCACACATAAAGGGTTACTAAATGAGAAACTAGTGCTTGTGTTACTAATGCCCTCTTGTGTTGAGCTTATTTATAGAAAATCAAGAAGAGGTTGTGCTTGTTTAACTGAATAAATCACAAGCCCTATGGTTACTCTTCACCTGAAGAAAGATGAGGTTGCTAGAGGCGAAAGAGATCAAAAAATCTGAGATTGAATAAAATCAAGTTTGAGATTGAGTTGGATAAGCTATATTGGAAGAATTCACAAGACTACAAGTATCAATAAGAGGACTGAATGGAAATAAAATCTTGTGAGTATTCTCAACCAAATTCACCTCAAGATTGGATAAGAAGAATAGAAGAATTGACAATTATCAAATCTGTCCAGAAAATTAGAATTCTAAATTAGCCGCCTTCAAGCATGAATTTGGAAGTTCAAATACTAATTAATTGGCCTAAAACTTTGTGAGCATGCTACACACATCTAGTACTTATTGATGTACAATTTTCTTGAAGATTGATTGAGAAGAACATCAGTTGTGAGTTGAATTCTGTTAGCTTCAGCAATGCTGTTTTCAGACTCTAGTAGTTTTGTTAGAAATTTGATTTGACTAATTAAATAGAGTCCAAATGAGCTGAAATGTTTATAGCAGTTAGAGACCTCATGGATGCACATCTCTACCAAATTTCATGCATATTGGACTAGTATTCTAGGATATATGATGTTTTCTCCAAGGAAGACAGAATCTGAAAACCCACTGCTTGGAATTGGATTGCATTAAAACAACAAGATTAAGTTGGCTCTCAAGTTGGTCATGAAGAATCAATAAAAATGAGAAGCATCAGTTTGGTCTAAAGCAGTTGCAATAAAAGAGAAAGACTCACACAAGGGTCTAAAGGAGTTGCAATCAAATTACAAGCAGCAACAAGTAGTTGCAACTAGTTGGAACTAGTAGAAATCAGTTGTAGGCTTCCAGAAACAGTAGCTGAAATCAATTGAAACTAGATGAAACTAGTTGACTTTAGCAGTTACAAGTAGCAGAAATGAGTTATAATCAGTTGGAGCTTTTTGAAATCAATTGGAAGCAACTGAACTAGCTAAAACTAATTGGACTGCAAGCAGCTTGAAGGAGTTTGAAACCAGTTGAAATCTAGTGAAGACTTCCCTCTTGACCTCATGTTAATAATGTGCATAAGTGTACTCTATGTACTCTTGTATGAACAAATTGAGGGGGAGTTTAGCCTATGTCTTGTGGGATAAATGGTTTGTCTCAAGTTCATGATTGTTGTCTCATACATCGAAAAAGGAGGATGGATGGTTCCTTTGGATTCTCTGAGTGCTTCACAATTATTCTAGGAGGTCTCAGTCTTCATAAACCAAGTGCTCCTAGTTTAGTGTCGGATGTCCCATTCCTTCAGTGGAACGGAATTTGAATGAGCTGGAGAAAATAATTGAAGAGTGGACTTTCATTGTCAATTCTCTGCTATAGAACTCATCAAGTGCACATGGATCCATCCCATTGATCACCAAAGATCTTGTCAACAAAGAGTGGCAACTCCTAGTTCACAATTTGCAAATTTCATGAATTTTACCTTTTGCTCTCTGTGTGAGTTGCTTTAGGTAAAGAAAGAACTAGGAACCTAATATGGATCTTGGATGATCATAAGAGCTCTAATTCACCATGAGTCATCAAGTGAAAACTATGGCCATCCATATCATTGAAGTCTCACCTATGATGGTCATGTCCATGAAAATTTGTGTGGTGATCAATCTACCTTGGTGACGGTATGTTTTCTTTGGCACATTTTTAGTTATTGCAAGATTATTATGCCTTGACCAAGATATAGGATGAACTCCTCTAAACTCTTAAACCAATCCAAGTGCATTTTACAAGTAATCTGATTGCTTGATGCACATATTAAGGGGGAGCTCATTCTATGTCTTGTGTCTTTTGAGACTAACCTTTTCTTCTAGTGAATTTGTGTAGTCTTGGTGAGAATGGGTTTCTCATGGGTATGCCACATTAACTCAATCCAAATTGGATAAAGTTATCTCTCATATTCTTTTGGATTGTATTTTTATCTCTTAAGTAGCTACTCTCTATAATATAGCTTAAATTCCCTTGTTTGGACTTAATTGACCAAAAGTGCATATGTTCTTGCCTTCCACATATATATGTATGCACTACCAAAAAGGTGGAATTTAGTCTATGTTATGAGATTTTGTAATTAGTGATCTACATGCCTTCCACATCCAAAAGGTCACTAGTTGTGAACTATAGCTTGTACAATTTAATGCTATCTCTTGTCTTTATGAACATTCCCTAGGTGATATTATGAGGTACAAGAATCCATTCCAATTGGCATAAGAAGACTCTTTCAAATGGTGTCAAAATTGTGAAGATCATATTTTAATTAGTATTCGTGAATAATCTCTCAATTTGGTATATCAAGAAATATGTCTTCAATTGGTATCTCAAAATGGCAACAAGAGCTAGCAATGGACTTTTGATTAAAATCAAGCACAACTTATTATATCTCCTATGATCAGAGAGATGGGCACGAATGAAGTCTTTTTGCATTGTGCCAAGCCCATCAAAGCACTAAATTCAAATTTTTTATGATCATGGTGGAGATTATGAGGCTTAGAACAAAGTTATATCACTCCATGAACTCTTGTACTACCTTTGTGCATCTAGGCCCTTACATGCTAGTGTGTGCATGTGTATGCAATACTTGAGTCACACCATGAGTTTGTTCTTGTGGCGACGATTAGAGAATTCTTTACATATTTGGTTGATACCTCTTGTGGTGAAGGCCTGAGTTAGTCTCATGTTAAAAGTGTCATCTAAGTGAGGTATGAGCCAAATATTCTAACTTCTCAAGAATCTTAACTTAAATTGTTGCATATTTTGTTTGGTAGAAAACTCAGAAGAGAAATCCTATATGCTAAACTTTTACCTACCTCTTGCCCTCACTTGTCTACCATTATTTCTTCCTTTTGGTAGAGAGATCCTTTTTAGAGATTAATGCCAAAGGGGGAGAAATATTGGGAAAGAGTGTAAGGGAGGAGAGATTGATATGTGGATTTAAAGAGGTAAAAGGGAGGCATATAAGAATTTTCATTTTTAATTATGTGGTGTATGCAAGGATAGTTAAAATTGATGCTCTTGATAAGGACCATATATGCTAGTGTACGATGTTCATGCCTTGAATGGTGCATTGTTTATTTTCTCTAGCTGCCACTATGCGGAAGTGTCATGCTCAATCGTGAAAATGCTGCACATGACAGTTTTAGCAACTTCTTGAGTGCAAGAACTACCATGAGCATCACATTTATCATGATGGCACCTTGCACCCCACGGAATGCTAAGATATAAGAGAGTTCCCATGCTTCATCTTGAATATGTGCATTTGGCATTTAAGGCCAAAATTTGAAATTCCATTCTTTGCACATATTTAGGGGGAGCTCACTATATCATAGGATTCAAAATCTTATTTATCAATCTCTTGTAGGCTTTAATTGTGTTGTCATCAATCACCAAAAAGGGGAAGATTGTAAGTGCATCTAGCCCTTTAGTGGGTTTTGGTGAATTGAATGACAACACATTAAAGGTCTACCAAGTTTGTTAAGTGTTGAACAGGAAATTGAGTTTATTGCATACACTTGTGGATTGTGGAATGAGAAGTGTATATAGGTTCAACAAGATGGCAAACTTGATGATATTCCACATAATGTTTAAATCAAGGCCCAAATTGTGTATTGTTATGTTGGAAGATCATGGAAACAATATAGTTCAAGAAAAAGATAACAATGCAAATGGAGTTGATGAAATGGCTTCTATGTTATGGGATATCATAGTATCATGAGAAAACAAGCATATTTGTCAAATTGTAAATGAGACATGAGTTGATGATTTTGGATTGGTCTCAATAATGGCTTGTTTTGCATGAACAAGAAGAGTTGGATAGTGGACTAGCTTTGATCAAGGATTAAAGAATGAATCAAGAGTGCATAAGTGAGAAAATATCAAGCAAAGGTGAAATGACAAAGGAGACAATGTATAATGGATATAAGATGTTCTCTACATTGGTTTGCTTGTATGGATAAAGATTTGAAAAATCACTTTGCATTAATATGATCAAGCTAGAAGTATGAAGATAGAGATTGAAGTGAGTGTTAGGAGTGTCAAGCCAAAATGAAGAGGATATAAGGAATAGTGAATTGGCTTGACCATATTGATGTTGATCCATATATGTCTCTATGTGAGTCAAACTAAAGCTTGATTGATCTCAACATTCATATCTAGTAGATAGTCAAGCAAGGATCACAATATTGAAGAAATGGTTTTTTAATGGATGCTTAATATGATGTGACTTGAGTATAGCTCGATAGGGTGAAGATAGCAAGGAAAGGGCTTCGAAGAACTAAGCGAAGGTGAAGGGCAAGCAGTGGCTTGAGGACCAAGGTACCATGGCTAAAGTGAAGAAGAGAGTACTTGCATTGAGTCGAGGAACTAATCTAGCTATGAGGAGTCATATTGTGCTGAGTATCAAATCATTAGTGGAAGTGGCTTGAAGCCATGGATTGAGCTCACATGTGTTGAAATGGTTCAAATCACATGCTCAAGGTATAATAGTAATGAGGACAATACATTCGTTGGTGGAGCCCCTAATTATAAAAGGATGCGTTGACCAACTCAAAGGTGTTTAAATTCTTTGATATTTTGAATTTGAGTTTAGGAAAAGCCATACTATAAAGGGGGATACAATGCACAAGCTTTAATGTGCAACCAAGTGCTTATTTACCCACCAAATATCCTTAAAGCCTTAGCCAAGACAACAAGATTTGCAATCCTATCTTTTGTGCTGCCTGGTAGGTGAGGCACTGCCACACTAAGGCACTACCGCAGTTCAAGCAAGGTACTACTGCAGTTCAGCCGTAGCACTGCCGTGACTTAACTGACCGTTGGGAGCAGGGGGTATTTATACCTTCTCTTCTCTCTCACAATGGTCATCGGTTTTTAGCTCGACCATTCCCTTCCCAGGTGCGACCAGAGCAGCTCTCTCTCTCTCCCTCACTCACCATTGGAGCCCCTCAAGCTTCTCCTTTGATTTCCTTCCAAATCCAATAGAGTTTGATCCTCTAAACTGCATTAGAGAGCAGCCACAACTATTCTTCATCTCCTAGAGCACTTGGTTCACGTTCAAGCCAGTGGATTGTGTTTGTTACTCTTAGAGCTTACTCCTAGCCGGCTAGCGCGTCGCCCGTAGAGCTTGCCAACTTGTGTGGCAGCCCCGGGAGGTTTGTAATCACCTTAATCAGCTAGTGAAATCACCCCTCATCTCAAGAGTTCATTCTTTTGACTTGAGAACGAGGATAAGGTTGAAAGAGACCAAAGTCTTTGTGGCTACCTCAACAACGTGGACATAGGCAAGCCTTAGTGGCGAGCTGAACCACGGGATAAATCGGTGTCTCACTTGTGTTCTTATGATTTGTATTGCTATCCTTGTATTTGTGGTGATTCTAGGGTTTGGTCCCGATTTACTTGCCCGTGCACTTCCGCCAAGATCCAGGTGGTGGAATACGCTCTACACTACCCCAGGAACATTAGTAATTTGCTCGATCCATTTTTCCTTGAGCAGTTTTTGAATTGTAGTTCGAGCTTGTCTATAGGCGCAGCAGTGCCGCACTTTTAGTGAGGCAGTGCCACAGTGCGGCGGTGCTGCACCTTAGGAGCAACAGTGCCGCACTTAGAATTTAACTTCCACTTCGAGTTTATTTTAAACAAGTCTATTCACCTCCCCCCTCTAGGCGATATCAAGGTCCTTTCAACTATTGCAACATCCATCTGAAACACACTTCTGAAACATCCGAAACACTTGAAGCATGCGTTTTACAACATAGAGAAGGCCGGGACCGGTCGATTCCAAACGTTGAGTGGGAGCCGGTGGTGCAAGAGCACCATCGTCATCAGCACCACTAGCAGCCTTGGCTTTGCTAAGCAATCGACGTGCGCGACGGGTGGGAGCAGGCTGCTCGCGTGGCGGGATGGAGCGAGCCAGACAGAGTGGGGCAGGGGCGTGCGGCGCGCGACGAGGGACGAGCGACCCGGGTGAAGGCGCATGGCACACAGCGCAGGTGAGCGGCGTGGGTGGGCCGGTCAGTCCGGACAGACGCCCGTGGCATAACAATATCATTTTATTTATCATAGTCTCCTGAAATTGTTAGAATCAAACTTCAAATTGAGCTTAATCAGCCGAACTAATGTTGAAAGTCATTCAAAATCAAGTACTTTCTATTAAAAAAACTTGTTGATCAGATCAATTTTAAAATGAGTGACCGAACCAGCATAACTGGGAGGGGTTCTTCTTCTCCCTGATCTCTTTTCTTCTTCTACTTCATCTATGTATAGGGGCTCAAGGGGGGCCCTATTGTGTGCACGGTACGGTGTTAAGAGGGCTGGAGCCCATCATGCACTGTCTCTAAATCCGTCCGTGAGCTCAACTAGCTTTTTGTCCAGACCTAATCTAATGGTACGTGTGCTGCATTACTTAGGATAGTGATGGTACATTTTGTATTTTTGCAAAGTGATACATTGCATAGTATTGTTAACAGTCACTCCAATATGCTGACAGATGTATGACCTTGGGCCACCAGCTAACTCCAAAATAGAGAACAACTCAAAACTTTCCTTCACCTTAAAAGTGGGAACTAAGCAACACAGGATTGGGATCTTGAGACAGAAGTCACATGAACAAAGGAGGACCAGGAGGTGCTGCACTACAGCTCTTCACAAATGTCGAAATTTCTTGTGCGCACACAGCGCCCATGGTTTGAGCTAGCTTTGAAACCATCACCATTTTCTAAAAAGAAAAAAAAAGTAAAGAAAGAAAGAAAGATTCGTGGCCTAGAAAAGGTACCAAAGGCACCTACTGTTTGGACCTCGGGGTGTTTGGTTGTCCCTCCTAAATTTTAGTCGTTGTCCTATCGGATGTTTGGACACATGCATAGAGTATTAAATATAGACTAATTACGAAATTAATTACATAGTTTATGACTAATTTGCGAGACAAATCTTTTGAGCCTAATTAGTCCATGATTTGACACCGTTTTGCTACCGTAAATATGTGCTAATGATGGATTAATTAGGCTTAAAAAATTTATCTCATGGAGTACTGACGAATTATGTAATTTATTTTTTTATTAGTATTCGAACACCCCATACAATATCTTTCTAACATACCTCTTAAATTTTAGTAGCTGAATTCAAACACCTCTAGATCATCAATTTGCTTGAACACGTCGAGCCGCACAGACGAGAGTACCAACCCGACATGCTGGAGACTCCAAACACACCAATGATCAACCACACAGCAACACGTGTACATGCATCTCTTTCCAGCAGGACATATCAACCAGCTATTGCAAGTGTTAAAGGGGTGTTTTGTTCGAGCTACTAAACTTTAGTAGTTGCTAAATGATTTAGTTATTTTTAATAACTCCAGAGTTACTAGAGAGGACTAAAACCCTTTTAGTTGCTTTTAGTCATAGCGTTTGGTTAAAAAGTTACTAAAGTGACTAAAAGCTACTAAATTTAGTAGCTACTAGGCGAACCAAACATGCTCTTACAACAGTAGTGTCAGGTTAGCTGGTAGATTGAATTGTTGAAGATACTATTAGACCTTGGCTTTTTGGACTATTTTGTTTAAACTATTTTGTTTCGAACTTTTAGAATATAATTCAACATCCTTTTAAACTCCACTTTGAAAAATATTTAAACTGAAATATTAAAATCACTTTAGAACTATTTTCAAACTAATTAAAAACCAGAGTAAATTATTTTCTCAAACCATTTTGGAACTCTATTTTCAAACATTATTTAAGCTTTTTTTTGAAATATATTTTAAACCATTTTGAGAATCTTAAACCATTGTCAAACCTACTTTAACATTTATTTTAAAAAAGTAAGGACGTTTGAAACTAAAACTTGAACTCATGTTTGAATGCAAACTTTAAATAAGCTTCTAAAACCTTACTTCCTGAAATACAGCAAAACATACTCAAAGGTTTAGTCAAAAAGTTTTACATTCATTTTTCACTCAAGTAAATTAGAGATATTTGCTGCCTTAAAAAAATGCACCTTCCTTCCATGGCTCTTTTCTTTTTCTTGAACTACCTATAAGGTCCGAAAATGAAAATTACTTACCTATATGCCCTTCCGTCAATTTAAGCACTTAACGGTGTTAAGTCAGGGATAAAATAACCATTTTACCACCGACGAAAAAAAAATAAAGTGCAGATTTTATTTTGTCTATTTTTTGGCTTGGCTCGTTTCGGCTCGTTAAGATAATGAGCTGAGTCAACCTCATTATCCTAATAAGCCAGAAGGACTAGCTTGGCTTGGCTTGCTGGCCTCGCAAATACAACTAATTGCAACATACGTCTGAAAACAAATAAAATATTTGAAACATGCATCTAAAATAATTATAAAAACACCTGAAAAACACTTGAAAACCGTTATAAACATACGCAACATCCAGATAAAACACTTGCATCATATGTGTGAAAATGTATGCAACATCCAGATAAACACACTTGCAACATACGTCGAAAAAAATAGATGAAACATTGAGAACAGGAGCTTGCAACATAAGTGTACAACTATTGCTACATGTGCGAACATCCCGATCTACTTTTGCAATATCCGCATGAAACACATGCAACATAACTCTGAAACATTTAAAACACTTGAAACAGACGCTTGCAACATGTAGTTTCAGCGCTAACATCTCCTTGCCGCTCGAGAGAATAAGAGGCTCGTCGGCATGTGGAGTTCGCCGGAGGCAGCGGCCCAGCGGTCCTTGTACATAGCGACTCGGCGTTGGCTGCGCGACAGGGTAGGGACGCAGCGACCGCGCGCTAGGGCAGGGAGACAGCGGCCTCGAGCCGCACCTAGCAGGGCCTATAGCAAAGCGCCACAACTTGCAGGCGGCTGCACGCCTGACAGGGCCGGCAACCGCGTCGCCGCGACTCGCAGGTAGCCGCACGTAGAAACCAAGAGAGGGCAGTCGCGCGATGCATCTGGTAGGGCTAAGCGACTGGCAGTCGAGCGCCTGGAGGGGCGCAGCCGAGCACAGCGGGAGCGAAGCCGATGCCCCACTACCCTTGTACTGCCACCGTTGCTAGGCTGGCCACCACCCCCATCCATCCATCCAGTGCCCTGTTTGCTTGGCTTATAAGTCATTTTTTTCGTCAATGAATAATATTTTTCTCTCACATCAAATCAGCCAATAATACTCTCAGTCATGGTTTATCAGCCAAGCGAACTGTCGCAGATCCAAAGGGCACTGAGATTTTGCTAAGCTCAAAACCCAACCTAGGGCCCGTCCACCCCACCGCCGCTCGCTCCACGTGGCCGGCGGCGAGGAAGCTGCCGCGCCACTCCATATGCCTCACGCGCTCGCTGCCCTCCCCTAACCAAGCACGAGGAAACTGTTATTGGAGCACGCATGGACCGTGCACTTCCTGCACCTAAATCTATCTACATATGCCGTGTTAGGTATGTCACTCCATAAATTTCGCCGGAAACAAGGTTAATTAAACATTCGGAAACCCAATTATACAGACCAAATGAGCGCCACTTGTTTGTCAATACAGGCCAGGAACAAACTTCCCGGCAGTTTTAGGAGAAAAAACAAATGAAATAAAGCTACCAAACAAGATTTTCTTCGCTACGGATACAAGAAGCTCAAGAGCAGAGCTGTTATTAGTGTTCAGATTTGCAGCCCTCAATCGCTGTAGCACTTGCTGTTGTTGCTCTTGCCCCCCTTCCCCTCCTTCTTCAGCTTCTTTCCCCGCCGGCGGCGGCGTTCGGCGTCCTCCACCCGCCGCACGGCGCGCTCCAGTGCGTCCACGCGCTCCGCCAGAGCCCCGATCACCGCGCACTGCTGCGCGTTCTGCTCGCACAGCGCCGCAACCATCTCCATAACCTTCCGAGTGTCCAGGGCGCTGTCGGCAGTTCCGGCCTCCCCTCCCCTACTCACCACCTCGCTCGCCATCGGTTCCTGTGGGCGCGCCTCGGTGGACGCCGCCGCTGTTGTAGGCTCCACTTCCTCCGCCACCATCTCCCACTCACCCTCCGCATCGGAACCTTCCGGCTTGTCGCCGTCAATGTTCCCGCCGTCCAGCAATTTTTCAGATTCCTCCACCACTTCTGGCGCCGTCTCGATTTCAATTCTATCCCCGTCCACCTCCATATCCGCAGCCGTCTCAGCCGCCGCCTTCACCTCAATCTCACCGCCGTGCTCCGCATCGACCGGCAGCTCCGTCGCCGCCGTGCTGTTGCTGTCGCCCGCCATCTCGGCCGTCACCTCGGACTCGTTCTCCTCCGCCACGGCCTCCGAATCCGGCGCCGCCTTTGGTTCGAGGGCGTCAACGGCATCCTGCAACGCGAGGATCCGCTTGGTGACCCTCCTCCGGTACTCCCGCGCGCCGCGCACCGCGTCGAGCCGCAGCAGCATCTTCATCAGCGCCTCCCCGACGGCGATCCGCGCCCTCCCGTCCCCGCGCAGGGCCTCCGCCTCGCGGGCAACCTTCTCCGCAACCTCCGCCGCCTCGCGCTCCACCTCGCGAACAGCGCGCACCGACTTCCTCGCCATGAACCCACGCGCCGCGGCCTGCAGCCTCACCGCCGCCGCCTCCGCCGACGGCGCCCGCTTCCTCGGCACCGCCGCCGCCGCCGGCGGCATCCTTGCAGCCCGGCGCTCCGGCTCTGGGTCAGACCCGACGAAGCGGACAGGGATGGAGACCGACCTCGACGACTCGACCCTGGGCCGCGGGTTCACCTTCACCGCCTCTGGCGCGGCGTCCGCGGCGGCCGGGAAGAACCCGCCGGCGCCGCGGGACGGAGCTGGGTGCTGGTACTGGTAGTACGGGTAGGTGTAGTGGTATGGGGAGGTGTAGTAATCGTCGTACGGGTCGTAGGAGAAGAAACGGCGAGACGCCATTGCTGCTGGGGCGTTGAGCTTTTTTGTTGGAGTTGCTATTCGAGTTGATCTGTGATGGTGTGATGGCAGGGGATGTTGTCACGGTGCGTATATATGGGCGACGAGTGCGAAAGTACGAGAAGGTGGTGGTCGTCCTCGGAATGTTCCGGAGCTTCGAATTGCTTGGAGCACGGGTTCGAAGTGGTTGTTTTGGAGTTCGCGAAGGTTCTGGAAATGTGGGGAAGAGGAAGAGGGGTCAACGACTCAACGGCTGACGCGTGGGCCCACGTTTGTCTCCCTAGTGACCACATAGGTTGTTTGTGCCGCATAGGTTGTTTGGGCCCACGTTATCCGTGCGGGGCTAGGATGAAGCCACCGAAGAATTTCTATATTTTACTGGCACCCGTCGGTAAAAGAATATAATTATGGGACACTAGTCGGTAAAAAAAAACTCATATTTAACTAAGTTTATAACAAATATTATTAACACTTATATCTCTAAATAAATTTATTATAAAAATATATTATATAACTAATCTAATGATACTTATTTTGTATCATAAATATTTGCACTTTTTTTATATAAATTTGGTCAAAGTTTAAACTGTTTAACTTCTCGAAAAGCGAGAATTACATTCTTTTGTGTACGGAGGCAGTAATAAATTACGTACATAAGAGTAAAATCAAAGTATTTAAACCCTAAACTTTATTAACACCCATCCTTGTTTTTGAGCTTCATCCTTGCAGAAAAACACATCCTCTTAATTTTATAACTTGCTATTTTTATTAATTTATTTTAACCCAATATCAGTTGACCAATGTGGTTGACTCCGAGACACAACACATTGTCCATCTAGACTTTTGCTTTGTGAGCAAGGATAAAAGAGGGCATCAACAGGGACAATAAGAGCAACTCTAGATTTGTGCTAAACCAATGATTTTAGTAAGTTAACAAAATAAGTAGCAACCTCAAGTTATTTTACTCCCAATAATTTTATATATTAGCTTCTAAACAATTTTGTATTGAGAACTCCACTACTATTTTTAACCAACCAAATCTTTTTTAATCATTTCTTTATCTTTTACCATTTTTTCACCTTGAACCCATTTTTTCTTAGTTTACTCATGGGTTCAATTTACTCTGATCTCAACGCCAATGGAGAGCAAATACGGAGTTCCTCTCGATTGCGGAAACTTACAAGTTGGAGAGAATATTTGGCAACATTTTATTTTAAAAGCTTTTTTACCAATCTATTGGAGGTTTTTTCCTTTTCACTAAAAGTCAAAATAGGAAATTGTTTTACAAAACTCTTGGAGACGCTATAAACAGAACCATACTCTACTTTTTGGTGCCACAAAAGAAACTCAATTTAACATAGTCTCGACTCGAGTCCCTACATTATAAGGCCCACCCCCTCAACCCATCTCCTAAGGGTCTGTATGGAGCTTCCTATTTTTTTGAGAAATGTTTTCTCCACCAACTCACTATCACTTGTCGTTTTTTATCCTAACTCTCCCCATGTAGGCGCAACCGAATCCTATGTTGTCCCGAGTGCTCCTCATCCTCACACCAATGTCTTTTTTTATCCCGACTATCTCTCCCCTCTCAGCGTAACTGGCTCCTTTGTTATCTCAATTTTCGGTGCGTTTGGTTGCTCTCCTATCTCGGGTGCTCCTCACTTCCTCACGTCAGTGTCTTTTTTTCATCCCGACTCTCTCCCCTCCTGGCGTAGGTGGCTCCTCGCCATTGTGCTTCTATGACTCAGTCAATTACCTCACGTCCTATGTTGTCTTTGGTGCTCCTCATCCTCATGCTCCTATAACTCAGTCCATTCCCTTGTGTATTTTGTCGTCTCCGGTGCTCCTCCCCCTCATGCTCCTATAACTTAGCCAATTCCCTTGCGTCCTCTGCCCTCTCTGGTGATCCTCGCCCTCGTGGCCATATATCTCAGTCAATTTCCTCACATCCCCATAGCTCAGTCCACTTGGACGACGATAGTGATGGTGCTACTCGTCCTTGCATCCCTAAGCTCATTTGATAAGAACGTCAATGAATATGATGGATGAGTGGTTCTCGTATGCCAGTGTCTACTAGAAGAAATTTGAAGTCAGTGTCTATTAGAATGGATTTGAGAGTTCTAATTTGAAGGTTTGTGTTCAAGCAGACGTAAAGGAAAACAGATCCTAAAACATCTCTGAAATGAAAACTAGAAACTAGGTTCATGTCTCCTGTTGGAATTGCTTATAGCCTAAGCTTTTGTAAGTTAGGAATGGAAACGAGATGAAAATTTATAGTATCCTTTGTTTTAAAATAGTTAAAATATTAAATAGATAATAATGCATACTCACATAAATGGTTAAAATATTAAATAGATAATCCGCACATGAGTATTGTGAATTCAGTATACCTATCGTAACCAAATTTGAATTTCTAAAATACGTATAAGATGTGGATGTGTAATATTTTTTTTATCGGGTACAACTTGGACGCACACAACCACACACTCCATACTCACACCACACGCACACATGCGTGAGATTGTAATGCTCTCTAACCTCCAGTGCGCGGGAAACACACAATACTACCGAACGCGCACGCGTGCGTGTATCCTACTTTTTCTAAAAAAAATCTAGAAAAAAGGTGCTGACACGGTAGGGTAGCGTCTCACTGTACTGCTCCTACCACTAGGACCGCTAGTCCTTTTCGCTGGATGTAATAATTTTTTTTTCGACTCCGCTGGATGTAATATCTACGACAACCATTTATTGCATACTTCCTCTATTCTAAAATATGATATTTAAGCATTAAAACACGTCCGGTGTCCATTATATAAACTTCCTTCGTCTTGAAATACGAAGTCTCCAACCATTCAAATACATCCTGAAATACAAAGTCTCCAACCATTCATATACATCCTGAAATACGAAGTCTCCAACCATTCAAATACTTCATCCCTCTTGAAATATATTCAAGATAAGGTATCTAAATATTCAAATTTGTTTTAAAGATCCTAGATGAACAAACCCTTCAAAACGCAACATTCACATACATACCTACCATTAATATACATCACTAACAACGCGCCTGCCAGCGGATGCGCGCCGCGTGACTCCGGTCGTCCCATCCAAGAGTGCACGCTTGAAAAATGAAACACTCGAAACATACATCTGAAACAGCTGAAATATTTGGAACATACACTTACAACATATGTGTATAGCCACTGCAACATACTGATGAAATACTTGCAACATATGTCTAAAACAGATGAAACATTCTGAATACACACTCGCAACATACTTGTATAGCCATTGCAATATATGCATCTCCGTATCTACTTTTGCAATGTCCATATAAAATACTTGCAACAGACGTCTGAAATACTTAAACATACGTTTGCAACATGCGCTTTCAGTGCAACATCCCCTGGCTGCTTCGGTGAGCCCCCCGGCCAGCGGCGCGGTTAAATGACGCAGTAGAGGCGGTCGCGATAGGCGGATGGAGGTGAACGCGGCAGGCGGGATGAGTCTAGCCAGGCGGCGCAACGAACAACGCAATGGATGCAGCTGAGGCAGGTGGAAGGAGGCACCCGCAGCGGGTGGGACGAGTTCGGGCAGGCAAGCGCAGTGGAGGCAGAGATGGCCGCGAGGGCAGCATGAATCCGAACAAGGGGCATAGGCGAGATGATTTAAGGTAGGCGGTTGCGGGGGTTGCGAGTAGTCTGGACGGATGAACGCCCTATAAAAAGCATTATCTAAAGGATAAATGCGAAGGGACCTCTGACCATATGCGGTCAAATAGTGTGTAATCTCAATACCAAGAGTTCAAAAGGCGTCGAAAAAATAAACTACGAAGAACTCCATTACTATAACAAACTAAATAAAAACAATCTATTGTTTGGAATAGTAAAGGCTGAGATTAGAAGCAATGTAAAATTCTAAAACTGTTTAAATCTCTACCTGTAGACATGCACGTGCGGCACGTATGTGTTTAAAAATAACTGATATACAAAATGAAAAAATGACAACGAAAGTTTGAAAAAGTATACATCGACCTTGCATATGGTCTTTGTTGGTTGAGTTAAATGCACCAGAGGTCCATTAACTTGTGAGGAGGTTTCGGTTAGGTCCATCAACTTACAAAGTGGCTTTTTGGGTCCATAAACTTTATACGCCATATTACTTAGGTCTATACCTCTCCACGTTGTCTTCTCGTGCTGACGTGGCTTCCAAATTCTTAATAGAATAAAGTGCTTGTTGAAAGTCATTCAAATTACATGAGGCACTTATTTAGGGGGAGCTAAGTTTCTATTTTTTCACCATTGTGGACTAACAAATTTATCTAGCATTCTTTGTAGTTCTTTGGATGAAAATGTATCTAGCATGATTATTTGGCAATTGAGGTCAACATAAAGATCATCATGTTATTTATCTTCTTAGTGGTATTCTTGTGGGCTCAAGGCAAAGGTATGTGTTTACATACATACATTGTAAGTACATCTAAGGCCCTTTATATGTTAGAATGTGCATTTGTGTGACATAGGAGAGATATTTTTCAAAACCCATAACTAGCATGTGTAGGTGGTGTGAATTTGAAAAACTATTTGAATCTTGGTCTTTGTGACCTAGCCTTGTCATGTGATGATTATAGCTCTCCTTGATTGTTTGATTGGCTAATCACACATGACATGGCTTTCTTAAGTCCACAATCTACTATGTCTCACTCTATCTCTCTCAAGCAAGCGAAATCTTGTATATGCCAAATATTTGGATAAGAGAAAATCATTTTATGGCATTGGATAAGAAAAGTGATGATACTCGGTTTGGATCAAGATTATATACCTTTTTGGACTGAGAAATAACAGAAAAGGGGATTGGAAGAGAGAAAACAATTTTTGGAATTATTTGGGCTAGCCCGCGTATACCGGATGTGTCCGGTATGAGCGGGGCTATAAAACCGAGCATACCCCTTCGGCCCAGACAGGCTTGTCTCCTTCCAACCAACCCAGCCACCGACTACTTCCTCACCTAGGGCGACCGAGGACTTCACCAAGAAAAAGGAGAGAAGGAGATCGCATTGGAGAAGGCTTGCATCAAGATTGAAGGCCTGGGGATTTGGATTTCTCATCGCCTTCTCATCTCTTCTCTCAAGGTACCCTAATCACGGACCTCATCCGATCTACTTGGTTAATGCTTGGTTTTGAAATTCCTTCGGTCAATATGCTGCATTGGTGATATAGAAGCAATGCCCAAAGTTTGAAATTGATCCGTGATGGTTTGAATCGAGGATCCCTAGTTAGGGTTGCTGGGCGCCCATATTGGACGTGTCCAGTATGCTACCGGACATGTCCGGTATGGCCCAGCAGAGCAGCTCCTCTGCTTCATTTTGATTCAATCCAATATTAGAATTGTATGTTAGGCTTAGCTTCTTTTGTATCTTCGTTTTGCAAACCTATTGATAGTTGTGTGTCAAAGATGGATGTAAAACCATGGATCAAAGATTATACGTCTAAATTGCAATTCGAGATTAAATTTTGGGCATGTATCTGAAATTTCTTGAAAATCTTTG
Organism: Miscanthus floridulus; assembly: GCF_019320115.1. Lineage (NCBI taxonomy): Eukaryota > Viridiplantae > Streptophyta > Magnoliopsida > Poales > Poaceae > Miscanthus > Miscanthus floridulus. Next base: position 53,377,576 of record NC_089588.1, read on the forward strand.
GATACAGGACAACAGCCATGAGTGGATGACATGAGCCGAGGTCCAAGCATAGGCATGATCCAGCACTTGAAAAGTACAAGAAGGCAAGACAGGAAATGCATCCTGGATTCAAGCTGACCAGTAGGAGGTCTACCAGGGTTGGCTCTAGTGCAGCAGCTCAGTATGTAGAGGGGTTAGGGAGCTCTTCTTCTTACACTGACATAGATGAGTTCAGAGTGGAGTCTAGAGAAGAAAGAAAGAGGAAGAGCACTGACAGAGGATCAGATGGTGATAGCTCAGATGAGGAGCAGGAGATTGAGGAGGAGGAGCCAGTTCCTCCTATTCAGCACCAGCCTGGTCAGGGTATGCATTATGGTCTCCTTGAGACACATTTGCCAAATGTGCCCTCTTATGTTCCCAGAGTTGACTACAGGGGAAAGGGTATGACTAGGAAAGCTAGAGATGAGCGAAGGGTTGATCCGAGAGGCTTACCTAAGGTTCAGTATGATCACCGCTTCCAGACAGCTTTTCACCTTGACTTCTACTCTAGTGTGATTCTCACCAGGAACCTAGTTATTGCCAGGTCTCAGTGGATTGACTGGCAGTACATTAGAGAGTTGCAGAAGGCCTTAGTTGATTATGCCATTGCTATTTGCTAGCGCACTGGGGTTTATGAGATCATGGAGTTCCGGCATTACTGGAACACAGAGGTAGTAGCTCAATTCTATGCTACTCTGTTCATTGAGGAGGATGAGAGGCGGATGCACTAGATGCTTGAGGGCCAGTGGTACAGTGTTGATTATGATGTTTTCACTGCTCACCTTGGCTTTTCAGAGGATGACCTCCAGAGAGACCAGATCCACACCAAGCAGGTTTTACCCCCTGAGCAGCTTGCCTATATGTATCCAACAGGAGGTGAGAGAGGAGCAGTGGGGAAGGTTCTAGGTCTTCACCCTACCTACAGATATTTGGATAGGATATTCAGGAAGACTATTGACTGCAAGGGTGGAGATAAGGGCAACATTGCAGATTACTCTAGGAACCTACTCCACAGGATGGCACCTGATGCTCGGCCTTTCAGCGTATTTGACTTCATTTGGTCAGAGATTAGGAGCGTGGGAGAGATGCCACTTAAGGGATGTGGATTTGCTCCTTATATCATGTATATGATTGAGTAGGTGACAGGGCACACATTCGAGTATGATAAGATTCACAAGGCTTTGAAGATTATTGCAGATCTTCCTAAGACAGGGTTACCTCTAGCAGGACTAGGAGGAGCAGCAGCACCACCAGAGGTAGATGCACCTGGGAGTGGTGCACTAGCAGGAGCTTCACCTCCACCACGTTCTCCTTCATGTTCTACTTCACGCCGTGGCAGTCCTCCCTCACCTATCCGTAGGCTTTTTAGCTCCATATTTGGGATGTGCTAGGACATCTAGACCAGGCAGCAGAAGGAGAGGGAGGCTAGGAGGAAGGATACTCGAACCTTGAAGCAAATTGCTTCTAGGCTTGAGCTTGATCCTCCTAGGTCTCCACTATCAGATGAGGCAGGTAGTGAGCCTGAGACTGAGGAGCAGCAGCAGGCCAGATATGATAGAGAGTATGTTGAGTTCCTTCAGAGACAGCAGCATGTAACACCTCGGGTGTTTAAATATTAAAATCTGACATGTCATCATATGCATTGCAAAGCATTTGGCATTTGGTAAAAACTTTGAGATGCATACACTAATACAAGTTTATATTTATGTGGTATGTGTTGCAATGTATTGTTTGACTCAAGTTCAATGTTTGTTTGGATTTTTAATTTTTCGAGAAAACCCTGCTTTTTAACATTTAAATCCTACCCTGAAAATCCATTTCAAAATCTAAGCATATTTTGGGGTTGGGCCCAAAATAAAAAGTGTAGAGTTTGGTAAGTTATACAAAGTTTATTTTTGGAGTTTTTCAAGTTGTTTAGAAAAAATTTGAGTAATTCAAAAAGGCGTAATTCGTTAAATTTCCCTATTTGAATTCAAAAGTTCATTTCAAAATCCAGACTGAATTAGGAAATGGTTATAAAAGCAAAGTTGTAGAACTTTTGATTTTGAACAACTTTTATTTTTGGAGATTTTTGAGTTGTTATGAAAATTTGGGAGTAATTTGTGAATTTTGGCAAATGGCAAACTTGTAATTTCGATGAACAGTGTTCACCGCTTGCGCTACACCGCCGGCGAGCTTCGGCTTGCTTCGAGTCACGCGCGTGGCCGTCTGGGCATCGCGTTGGGAACCACCGCTCGTCGTGTTTCTTCTCCACGGTCGGCAGCCCCGCCGTCGAGCCCGCGTCGCCGTGGCCAGCACGCTACGGTGAGTCCCTGCCCTTGCCGAGTCTTGCTTCGGCTTCGCTGCAATGATGTAGTGCTTTGTGACCCATTGGTTTCTCATTTTGACCACCACAGCTACCGGAGCATCGCCGTCGTTGAAGATCGCTCCGCCGTGAACCCTGTCAACGTCGACCCGTGTCATCGTAGCTCATCCGGTCCCATTCTTTGCTCCAACGTGTTCGTGGTGAGCTACTGGACCTTCCCATGCCCTCTGTTTCCCCGTTTTCGGCTTCGTTTCGCCGGTGTAGCACTGCCGTGTCACCACGTCCGCCATGGCCGACGACGAGCTAGTGTAGGGCCGTAATCCGTGCTGATAGGGACGTCTATCGATGCGCCTAGACTTGGTGATCATTTTGGTACGTTGGCCGTCGCCGTTGATCTCACCGTCGGCGAGAAATCGCCGGTCAGCGTCATCATCGCCGTAGTCAAAGCGCGAGGTAGAAGATGACAGGTGGGGTCACCATGTCAGTGACTCAACGTTCAAAATGAATTTTCTGTTTTTCAGATTTAAATGAATAGTGCTATAATTTGTTATTTTTGTGTAGAATTATTTATAGCTCCAAAAATTATGAAAAGTTTTGTGTGACTTCTCTGTGATGTATAGTATTTAAGAAAAATATGAAATAATGTTTTTCAGTAATTTTTAAATGTGGTAAAAATTGCTCAATTAATTCATAAATGAATTTCCATGATTTTTCTAGGCTTATTTATTTATCCAAAAATTATGAAATTTGTTTTGCCACTTAGTTAACATGTAATGAACATGTACTAAAATTTTGAGCTCAATTAGAATAAGTTGATTTATTTCATAATTTTGAATTAAATAATTAATTCATAAAAGCAAATAGTAACCTTTAATGATTTAGGTTTTTGTTTGGACTTTCGGATTGAGTGATGACCTCGGGTCATTAGTTGATAATGATCCTTGGCAATTGATGTATGTATTACGATAAAGATTTAGTTGGTTGACTTGCAACTGTACCGCGTAGGAAAGTTGTATTTAAATTGTTAATTTTTGTATCCATCATCGAGCATCATATTTAGTATTCCGCATCATGTTGAACATGGCATTGTTACTACGTGTAGTGAACGAAGGTGAACACATGGTAGTTAATCAAGTCGTGGAAGAAGTTAATCCGTCTGTTGAGGTCGGATCGAATACTTGTGAAACGTCGCAGGAACCGGACTTTTCTGTCAATGAAGGCAAGCCCCGGATGCATACAAAAAATTATGAAATTTGTTTTGCCACTTAGTTAACATGTAATGAACATGTACTAAAATTTTGAGCTCAATTAGAATAAGTTGATTTATTTCATAATTTTGAATTAAATAATTAATTCATAAAAGCAAATAGTAACCTTTAATGATTTATGTTTTTGTTTGGACTTTCGGATTGAGTGATGACCTCGGGTCATTAGTTGATAATGATCCTTGGCAATTGATGTATGTGTTACGATAAAGATTTAGTTGGTTGACTTGCAATTGTACCGCGTAGGAAAGTTGTATTCAAATTGTTAATTTTTGTGTCCATCATCGAGCATCATATTTAGTATTCCGCATCATGTTGAACATGGCATTGTTACTACGTGTAGTGAACGAAGGTGAACACGTGGTAGTTAATCAAGTCGTGGAAGAAGTTAATCCGTCTGTTGAGGTCGGATCGAATACTTGTGAAACGTCGCAGGAACCGGACTTTTCCGTCAATGAAGGCAAGCCCCGGATGCATACAACCCTACCTTGTGTTTTACAAATTAATTTCGCTTTTGCTTTTTGTTACTGCATTAAGTGATTAGGAGTTAAGTAAGAGCCTAATTGGTGCATTACCACCCTTGTTATTCCATATTTACCATATTACCAGTTTTAAACTCGTATATGCCTAGTTTTGCTTAGCTAAACGTAGAACGATGAAAGTCGGGTGACCCCCTACCACCTGCAAGTTTTAAAGGGGACATTGGTCAATATTGTTAGCATGTGATATGGGAATGTGGAGTAATAAATCTAGATCGGGCAGACTCGGTGTGTGTGAGCCACAAGACATGGAGGTCTTGTGAGCGGGTTCTTTCCGCCTGTGTCGATTAAGGCACGTCCGTTGTTGAATTGCATGAGGTGAGAATTTGTAGTACTAACCACATACCCCGGTAAGCCTGAACTTAGAAATTCTATTACGAGAATGGCTACTCGCGCACTAGGAGTGGAGAGATGGCGGGAATAGCATGTACCCACGTGGCCATGGGCTGGAATGGTGGAGTACTATATTCTCGGGTGGCGTGGACCTGTTTTTGTTTTAGAGGATCCGAGGGTAGGTTGATATATGTGAGTCGGGGACCTGCATATGTCGTGTGGTCTGGAATTCCCAGCTGGGCTTAATCGGTTCGAATCGTCGTTGCTCCTCGGTTATGGAGACTCAACTCACTGTTCATCATCGTAGAATTAATCACCGGAACTTGAATAAGGCTTGTAAAGGAGTTGGACACGAAGTTTCATGATCTCAGTGCGGATCGTGTCAGCTTTGTATATAATTCTTAAGAAGTTTTCTATATAAAGAATGTTGTTAAAAGAGCTTTTACGCAAAAGAACTTTGATCATTGTTAAAGCTATACCTTGAATCCCTGAGCCTGTATTACTAAGTTTATCAGTTAATATTTCGGTTAAGTCTTGTTGAGTACTTTTGTACTTAGGGTTCGTTGACCCCTTGTTGCAGGTGAGCTTCATGAGCAGATCTGTTTTGCATCGTGCTGCATGACTATCGTTCGTTCTGACGATGAGAAGTAAATATGTGATCCTTGGGCAGGATGTTGATTTTGTGTGATATGTCTATATTAATTATGCCACTCCACTACTACTATGGTTTGTAATAATTATCGAACTTAGTTTGTAAGGTTTGAAACAACTGGTTTGTGAACTATGTTATCGTAAGACTTCCGCTGATTTTACTCTGGTTTTGATATTTGAATAAATGTTGTAATACTGCAATGACTCTGTAACATGATCCTGCTCGAAAATCGTGGATGATTCGGGGTTCCCCGAGGACACCCGACAGTCTTTTTAAGTTATTGGAAACATATGCATAAATGTCAAAGGTCGTCGGACAGTGACAGGTGCATGTGGGCCCTATAACTTAGGAGGTTCTACCACATAACAGTAGGCACCTGAGCATCCTAACACTCTACCACTTCAGGCTCGAGTGCCTACTCACTCTCAGCCACGTCCCAGCGCTGTAGATGACTATGCTTCAGACTAGTGGAGTGACCTCACTGGTGGTGGTGGCTACTATGGCTCTGGTGGCTATGACCCATCTGGTGCAGGTGGTTCTCGTCCAGCCGGTGTTACACGCTTAGATGATGAGGATGCTGGTAGAGATGATGATGATGAGTGATCTCAGCTTTCAGTGATAGCTTGTAGCCCCTTTGTCCTTAGTATGTCATTGTTGGACCTTTATGGTGATAGATGACAAAGGGGGAGGGAGACTGATTAAAGCTTCAGGATAGTTTCATTTGCTTATCTTTGTACCTAAAGATATGTACTGCAGGCTGTAGTTTCTTGTTTTAGATCTTCATTGATGTATCTTGGATTTGAGATAGATTGTATCATGTGAGAGATGAGACTTATGTTTTATCTATGTATCTCTTGAGACATGATCTTTATTTATATATTAGTGGCTTGTGGACTTGAGAAAATATGTAATGAGTGCTATGTGTGAATTACATGTGTTATATTTATTTTCATAAGGACCATGCATGCTAGAATGAAAATATTTGATGTGATGCCTTTATATTTATTCTTGTGTGATATATCTTGTCATATGCATTACGGTTTCACTTTGTCACACACACATGCACCCCACGGATGCAATAATTTAGGGGGAGTCTCCTATATGTTTTAGTATGTGAAATTGACATTTGAGGTCATTTTGTGAATTCTAATCATAAGCACATATTAAGGGGGAGCCTCTTATAAATCATTGAACCCAAAAGTTTAAATGTTTATATCCTTGTGTAAGCTTTAATCAAGTTGTCATCAATCACCAAAAAGGGGGAGATTGAAAGCGCATCTAGCCCTTTAATGGGTTTTAGATGATTGAATGACAACATGATTAAAGGACTAACCCGTTTGCTAAGTGTGAACATGTAATAGGTTATCTCACATGTACTTAATGAAAGCCAAAATGATGTGTTGTTGTGTAAACAATCTAGTTCAAGCACAAGACAACAATGCAAATGGAATTCATGCAAATGCTTAATTATTGTGGGATTTCCATGTACTATGTGAAAGCAAACTTGTAAGAATTAATTAATGAGACATAAGGGATTGCATATGGATTGGTCTCATATTTGATGCTTGCTAAATTAAAATGAAAAGATAAAAATACATGAATAGATGATTCAACACAAGATGTGACTTGATGGCTTGAGATGGTGAAGATAGCAAGGAAAGGCTTCGAGGTACTAAGCAAGGGTGAAGGGCAAGCGACGGCTTGGCGGCCGAAGAACCTAGCTAGGGTGAAGAAGGAAGTACTTGCATTTAGTTGAGGTACTAATCAAGCTATGATGACCATGTTTATGTGAAGGATCAAATCACTATTGGAGTGTTTGATTGAAGTGACTTGATACATTTGGGATTATTCAAATATTTGATGAATGGAATCAAGTCACATGCTCAAGATGGCTATACTCACAAGTGAAAAGATCAACATCAACATGTTAGCACCCTTACTTGATGAAGATTGGAAGGGACGCCATCAATTCAAAAGAGATCAACTCAAGTGGTATAAATTCATTTTTCCTTTGATCTTGAGTTTAATAGGTATGCCGTACTATTAAGAGGGATGCATCATGTTGATAGATAATGTTTCATAAGTGCTCAAGCCAACTCATGTGAGTTTTGAGTATTTGAGCGACAAAAGAGCTAACTTTATTTTTTGTTGGTCTGGCAATACCGGACGTGTCCGGTATTTACCCAGTAGTGGTAAAATTATTGTTCTCGGGTTGGTTCATCGGGAGTTCTGACGTAAGTCAGGAGTTCCGACGGTCGGGAGTTCCGGCAATGGTCGGGAGTTCCGACGTCTCGCACTTTAACTGTCTTGGAGAGTTCACTGTCCTGGTCATACCGGACGTGTCCGGTATGCACGACCAGAGACCAACGGCTAGTTTTCAAAAGCCTTGAGGGTCGGGAGTTCCGACGGTCAGGAGTTTCGACGGTCGGGAGTTCTGACATGTGTTGGGATTTCCGACACCTCACAAACTTCAACTCAGTTACATGGTTTTCAAAATTGATGAGGGTCGGGAGTTTCGACGGTCAGGAGTTCCGACATTCATCGGGAGTTTCGACGCCTCACAACTTCACTGTAACTCAGTTACCGTTGGCGCAGTGTAAGTCATACCGGACGTGTTCGGTATTGCAACAGCTATAAAACGGCTAGTTTTTCCAAGGGGGCTATAAATACCCCCAAGCCTCCACCTTTGGAGGCTGCTGATTCTGTTGATACACACACATATTTTTGAGCCTTGCCAACTCTCCCAACCCTCTCTTAGTGAGTGATTAATCAAATTTGCCAAATCAAATTGTGGGTTGAGTGAGATTAAAAAAGAGAGCAATCCAACCACTTGAGCACTTGTGTATATTATCAATCTCGTGATTCGCATTTGTTACTCTTGGACTCTTTGGTCCTAGACGGTTAGGCGTCGCTGGAGAGCACCCGAGAGATTGTGGTGTACCTCGGAAAGTTTGTAACGGTCGATTCCACCGCCTCGGAATCATCTAGTGGACGGAGAAAAAGGAGTTGGAAAAGACTCCGGCTAGAGTGACCTTCATGGTACCCTCTAGGGCTGACATTCGCTGGGTCGTCCACAGCCCCCCTCAATGGAGAGTAGGACTCGAACGAGTCCAAACTTTGGTAAAACAAATATCGTGTCTCAATTTGCTTTTCATTCGATATTTGTGTTGCTCTAGCTCTTGTGTAGGTTCTCTATGTTTACTGTCATCTCCAGTAGATACCTGTAGTTTGGTTTGAAGATAGAAATCGAAGGGAGCAAGTTTGGGGCTACTCTGCAGAAATCATGTATACCGGACACGTCCGGTATTTATACTGGACACGTCCGGTATTAATCACTGTGCCAGGCTGTTCTGCAGAGCACGTGCATACCGGACACGTCCGATATACCTACCGGGCACGTCCGGTATTTGAGCTCAGTGCTGAATTTATTTAATCCTTGCACTAATCATTGTGATGCAGGATTGTGGCTCCTAGATTTATTTAGTATCTTTTACATACTCTGTGGCTAATTTGTGAGGGGTGGTACTACTCTTTATTTGGAGTTTCCATTTTGGAAACTCCCTTTACTAATCTTTTCCGCATTTAAAGGTGTTAATTTTTAGAAACGCCTATTCACCCCCCTCTAGGCGGCATCCTAGGTCCTTTCAGCGTAGCTCTATAACATTTGTTACTACCTCTTGTGCCAAAACTAAACAGATTCGGAGTTAAGAGGGGACAAAAATTGATGTTTCTGTGTATTTTTGCGGTAGTATTGCATGAATACAGAGTGTGGCCTTAGGGACGACGGCGGCTGCGGCTACGACTCTATGTAAGACCGGCTGGTGGCATGGCACCATCACACGGAGCTACAGTCCGCCGGCTGGATGGAGAGCATGCCATGTTGGAGGTCGTAGAGCAGCTGCATGTCCTGCTGCATGTAGTTGCCGATGATGGTCGTCTTGTTCAGCAGCAGCGTGGTGTTTGGCCCTCCCGTGCTAAACACCACCAAGCACGCCATGGTGTCGTCCACGGGTGCCTAGTAGTTCTCCGGCGGCACCACAATGTCCCCACCGCCACTGCAGCTGCCACTTCTAAAGTGCAGGACCAGCAGGGGTACCAGCTTGCCGGCGTCCCTGTGCGCCATGCCCACGCACAGGTCGAGCCCTTCCACCTCTACCAGCGGCGGCACAATGCTGGCGCCCAGCCGCCGCACGAGCTCATCTCTCTAACGCCTGGTACGCCACGTCGACGAGGCTCGTGAACGGGGAGCCCTAGTCGATGAGTGTGTCGGCCCACTTTGCTGGCGCGACCTCTTGGAGGTCGAATGCGGCCACAGGGACGGCGAGCTTGGCTGTCCCCACCATGATCCTGGTGAGGGGAAGGTAGTAGAACATGTCGAACGGGTCCACGTCGGGGTTCTTGAGGAATGGCACGGACGTCGCCGGTGGGCCGCTGCTCAGGCCGGCGGACGCGCCGACGAACAGGTGGCTCGTGTTTGTGGCGTCGCTGAAGTAAGGCTTGAGGCAGTAGGACAACCTGTTGTCGCCGAGCTACGACGGCAGCGATAGCTTACCCCTGCCCAACCCGATGATGCCGAACGCGCCGTCCAGGGAGCCTGGTGTGAGACTGCTCGCGGTGATGCACCCGAAGGCGAGGCTCACGTTCTCTGACTGGCCGAACGTGAGCACCTCGGTGCCAAGCACCCCGCCGATGACCCCAGCGCCGTAGGCGGTGAGCATGACGCACGCCTTGTTGTCACGCACACTCTGGGTCTCGAAGCCGAGCGCGCACGCCGTGTCGTTGCACGGCACGGGCTTGGCCATGCTCGACCGGGACGGGTCGTAGAAGGAGAGGTTCTAGCTGAAGCAGCCGACCGCCTGGCAAGTCGAGCACTGTGTCCAGATGAGGTTGCTGCCGGTGTCGATGATGGCCGCCGCCTGCTGCGGCGGGTCGCCGATGAGGTACTCGGTGATGTACTGTGACTCATTCAAGTGGACGGGCGCGCTAGCCTTGCCGCCCGCCATGGACGCCAGACGGCGGTGGGTGCGCTCGGTGGCTCGGCGCATGCGCTCCTTAGTGGTGCAGTTCTCCTTCGCGTCGACGTGGGTGAGCTCTAGCCGGAGGCCTGCCGCGCAGGTGGAGAACGCCAGGGCGGCGCACAAGAGCGCGAGTTCCGCGCCGAGGACGGTGGCGGCACCGAGACGCTACCCTGGCCTGCGCGGCTTGCCGATCCGAAGCAGCACGGCGAACGCAGCCACAGCCACGGCCAAGGCCGAAATTGGCAGAGCTCGCGGCTGGCGACTCCGCGGCCGGCTACCTCCTGTGCGGCCTCCTGTGAGGGAGAAGAGGCAGTGGAGCTTCCGCTGGCCGGGCGCAGGGGCGGGCGCGGGCGCGTCCGGTGGCGCACAGGGACAGGGCCTGCTCGCGTCCTCGTCGTCGCACTGCTTCTCCGAGGCCGAGGTGCATGTCGTCGTCGTGGCGCATGAGCAGGACCAGCAGCAGCAGGTCTTACATAGAGTCGCAGCCGCAGCCGCCGTCGTCCCTGAGGCCGCGCTCTGTATTCATGCAATACTACCGCAAAAATACACGGAAACATCAATCTTTGTCCCCTCTTAACTCCGAATCCGTTTAGTTTTGGCACAAGAGGTAGTAACAAATGTTGTAGAGCTACGCGAGATCTCCAACTTTGCTTAAAGTGCCAAAGTCTAATTCGGCCTGGTTGGAGAGAACAAGCTTCCAAAGTGGGGTGGCGCGGTGCCGTCCACCGGCTTCTGCTCGCGCGCCCGCAGGGCTGCTGCTGGCCTGCATGGCCACGGCGTCGTGCCACGTCAGCACGAGAAGCCAATGTGGAGAGGTATAGACCTAGATGATACGGCGTACAAAGTTTATGGACCTAAAAAACCACTTTAAAAGTTGATGGACCTAACCGAAACCTTCTCATAAGTTAATGGACCTCTGGTGCATTTAACTCTTGTTGGTTTGTTCAATCCATACCTCGATTTGCTATAATTCATTAGAAATATTGATAATAATTATAGATATGATAAAAAATAATTTGAATAAGTTTTTTGAGACATTTGAGGATGCTTATTTTCAGAATAACAGATATTTTTTTTAGAAAAGAGCACCCCCGCTTTTATACTTAAAATGCAACAACAGTGTATGCATAACGTTTAGGCGTGCCCACCCTAAGAAAGTCTTAGGACTGAACCTCACCAGAGTTACTCAAACTAACAGCAAAAGCACTCCCCAACTCAACGTTGACAGTAGCAGCGCCGCTGATTACCGAAACATCACTCGGCCCTAAAGTCACGGCGCTAGGAGCCAAAGGACGAGCATCCAATTGACCCAATCTTAGGGTCAGTTTGGTTATCGAAAAATTTGGCAAAACGCTACTGCAGCGTTTTCGTTGTTATTTGATAATTAGTGTCTAATTAGACTTAAAAGATTCGTCTCGTGGATTTCGTCTAAACTGTGTAATTAGTTTTATTTTTTATTTATATTTAATGCTTCATGCATGCGTCCAAAGATTCGATGTGACGAGAAATCTTGAAAAATTTGACATTTTGAAAGGGAACTAAACAAGACACGAAGCCATTTCGTTCCGCGGAGGTCGCCCTGCTATGTCCTCCAGCTGTTTTCATAAACTCCTCAAGATACCATTTCTGCTGTTGTACTTTGATCTTTGTGGAAATAGTATTCACAGCACCATGCTTCTTATTGGCAACCCAAAATCTGGCCACCGACTCAAAATCATGACCAATAGTAAGTATAAGAGATCGTAACCAGGAAGGATCAGAAACTTAGAGGCGCGTAGAGCAGGCTGCAGCTGGCTTCTTTAAAGCCTGAATGAACAGTGCTACTGCTTGCTTTTTTGCAGCAGCAGCCAGCAGCGCAGCCCATAGAAAACAGCCATAGAAAAAAGTGAATCCTAGGTGGAACATTAAGTTTCCAGATGGCACTTACAAAAACTGGGGTATACCCCCTATGGTTTATGACTGCATACAGAGACGGTACTGCATAAGTGCCATTAGAAGTAAAACTCCACATAATCTGCATACGGAGATTGTACCGAATGCATATTAGCTCTACTAAAACTTTGAGCCACATGCATCGCTTGAGCTTATTGAGAACTACTTTTCAGTCATGGAATAGTATTTTTTTCTCATAATATTTCAGCATAAGCATTAGCATAAGCTAAATTTCGGCATCAGCAAACAGGGTGATTGTTGTTTAAACTATCGCAACACAAGTAATATGATCAGAATCACTTCGTCAGGTTTCATGATATATGATTTTCCTGAAAACTATGATAACTTCAAGAGACTGAGTGAGAAGATAAAAGGGAGCAGGAAAGTCTGCCGATGGATGACAACTGGGGCATACAGGCATGGCAAGAACATAGAGTAGTAATGTTTGTTTCTCTACTGTAGCATTGTTTGTCAAACATGACCAAAAAAACATTATGATATATCGCTTTGTAACTCAGGTATTTAGTAGGAAACCACTTTGTGAGGTAAGGATATATTGATTCGAACTCAGTACAACTCCAAAGTATCATTGTAGCAATAGTGCAAGTTCCTGTTTGCAAGATCCAAGGCATCCACATCAGAAAAAGAACCAGTATAAGGCCAACAACATCAATAAGCCTCCACATTCATGTAAAGAAACAGAGCTCGAGCATATATCAAATCAACAGTTTAAAATATCTAAACGCCAACAAAATACTTTGGTCGCATCGTAAGGAAACAAGCTGGTTTATGATAATAATGATCCATGATAATGAACTATGAAAGCTAGTGTCATGTTTCATGTCTAGATTCCCTACAGATAGTAAATACCGAACAACCTCTGAGGTTTCTTTTGACTGCAAGAAATTATCAAATTGGTAATGATTAATAGGCCCTTTTGAATACCTTTTTCTAACACATCAACGTCAAGAAAACTTGCATAGGAAAAGTGGTTCTGTGTGTGTAATGGAGAAAATCACCGAAGCAAAAGCAGGAAAAATATATATCAGCAGAAGCAATAAAGTAGCACCTAAATGTTCAGTACGAGAATTATTTTTCACATCCTAAAAGTATTTCTTGTATTGCAACGTTATCCTCAAACCCTCACCCCGCAAACAAACATATACAGAGCAGTATGAAAAGAACACTCCTTGCCAATTGAGTGTATAATTTATTGTATAATAATTTCTTGCCACAAAGTAAATCCATACAGAAACAACAATAATTTCACGAATCATATATGTCTCAGAAGGAAGAAAAAAGAGCAGCTGCAAGGCAAAGTTGGTTCATTCCACGAATTAAGTTTCAATGCTGACAGAGCAATATTACAGCTAGCTTAAACATTCATTACAGAAAAAATCATACTTATCGTTCATGTATGCATGCAACCACTTCCCCAAGACAAGTTAAAGTGTGTGTGAAAGAAGTATCATCAAGTATTTACAATTTTAGCCACTTTCGGCGGTTTGGCAAAACAAAGGCTAAAATATTTCTGTTATATATATATTTTCCGTTCTCTTCATTCTTAGGAAACAAAGAATTAACCTTGGTTTAATCACTCCTAGTCATAACTGCAGGATAGAAGGGTAAAACATGGGTGAACTCTGATATAATCATTGCACTACCTTTGGTCTTTAATGTTTCATGAAATTCAAACACACATACAAAAAAAATGCACTTCATTATTTCAACAAATGCATAATCTGGACAGCTTATTCAAACAGCAAATGCAAAATCTTGTTAGTTATTATAAAAAACAGCGGTACAAAATTTGTTTTATGACAAGAATGACATGGAACCATGCAAAGGTAGGACGAATACCTTTTATATCCAATTTCAAGTTTGACAAAAAAAATATTGTCTGCCTAATTTTCGATAGGAATCCCAACTTATCCAATTTCAAGTTTGACAAAAAAAATAGTCTGCCTAATCTTCGATAGGAATCCCAAGACTTGGCAAGCAAAAATGAAATGATGTTAAGGGGAAAAGAAACAAACTAAAACAATAGTTAGTGAGAGACATGAAAATTAGTCATGCCCAGTGTGAAGTAATATACTTCTGATTAATAGCTCAATAGCTCATTAGTGATCATGATTGGAAGTTGAAGAAAAATGTAGCAGGCAAAAACATAACTAGAAGTGGAGGATTAGTTGTCTTTAACCTGCTTTAGCCTGCTACTGCTTTGTAGCCTCCAGCATCGTTTCTACCATTACAGCTCTCTTCTCCATGTGTGAAAGTGCTGCCATTGCTGCTTCCGGCTTCTCCTACACATAGAAGGTATAAAAAATTAGGCATCTGCTAATGGATAACTGGTTGTTTATCATTGCGTTGTTATTTTCTTTGTCCTAGCATTAAACCGATTTCTCATTTCTCAGACGCCGTTTGTCAGGCACCACATGAAGCCACTGAAGTGGTTTTCTCATTTTTCATGTAACTGAGATTGTGAAAAGTCATTGTTGAAATTGTCTGCTGTTCTGATCTCAGAACTCACAAAGTAGTTGAAACTTCAACTTCACCTCTGCAGGAGAATGTTTTAGTGGCTGACTTGAAAGCAACACTGGTATGGCATAAAAATGTTGTGCATGATATATTTTTTTTGGCGACTACATGATATTTTCTTCGTACATTTCAACTAATTGTATCGTTACTGGCTGAACTGAAGGAGTCAAATGAGCAAGGTGCTGAGATTGGAGAAGCTGAGAGTACAATCGCAGAGGTTGAAGCAGTTGTCAAGCCAACAGAAGATTAGACTTAAAACTCTCAGATTGCTGAACTGTTAGCAGTAGCACGCATCGTGTTCTATTCTGTTTCCAAGTTCAAAGCATTATTGCTTGTTGTCTGGGAGAGCACATCCCTTGCTTCTCCGCAAACTGTGTTAGTGTAAATTGAAATTAAGGATTTCAAGTCTTGGATTCATTGTGGACTCTTAATATGTACATTACGAAAATTGAGAACATGGTATGTTATTATATTAGTATTAGTGGAACTTACAAGTGTTGTGGTACTCACATGAAGCCCCATTTGTTCTTGTACAGAGAACTGGAATTGAACGTATGATCTATGATCATGATTGGCCATCATTTCATCCTACTGATGTTTCCCATACAGAAAGATTCCTTTTTACCTAAGGTACTGGTACTGCCATGAGAAAAAGAAACAGTACCATCAGATTTTAGTACTAGTAGGAGTAGGAGTAGGTGATAACAGATCATGTACATCACTGTCTCCAGATCAGGGAAGATATATGCAGATATGGGACAGATTTTGAATCTTAGGCCAGGTCCGGGTGACATGTTTTCCTTTTGGGAAGAGGGAGGGAGTAGCTTGGTATACTATGAGCAGGAGTATCGTTTACTTTTGTTATAATATGTGGTGTCGTATCAACATACGTGATTGATTACCCTGAAGTCGACACAAATAGTGCAAATTTTGGACAGCAACTCGTTGAATGCAGCAGCATCAATCCTATCGACGCAGAATTCCGAAGCACGCTTTCATTCAGAAAAGCTTGCACAACTTCCTTAGCCCTGATGTCACTGCTGTAACATCAACATTTATAGGCGAAAATTGACTGCAAACTGCGATTTTCTTCCACAACACCGGAAGGAAATAAACAGGTGCAAACCTTTCAGTTATGCAGCACAAGTCAAAAACCAGCAAGCTACCCTAGCCCTAGCTCACTGAACTCCCTCACCAATGGACATGTAAAACTCAAGTAGCAAGTCTAAGAGAAACTGAAAGAAGGACAAACAAGTTCAGGGAGTGTCGTGTTGAAGCCTTCAAGGTAACAAAAATCAAGCACTGCAACAAAATCAAGGGACAATTACAATGAATTACAGGGACAACTGCCGTATAAAGAAATTACAGGGACAATTACAGTAAATTACAGGGACATGCTGCTTCCCAATAACAAGCCTCTTTTGCCAGAAGAACTCCAGGTGCCTCGGCTCTGTATGTCGCGCCAAAGCCGTCGTTGCCAATGAAGTTGCTAGCATTGAAATTCCCAGCGGCAACAGTCTCATATGTCAGTGGGACTCCAATTTCAACATCTGCGAAAACCTTGACTTTCCTTCTCCCTAAAGAGCGCTTTGATGGTCTCAGAGGACATTTCCTTGTGCTGATGCACAGGGTCAGTGCAACTAACAGAACCCCGACAATGGCTGATGCTGAAGCTATGGCAGCAATCTCTTTGATACCGAAGCCACCATCACCATTGCTGCTACTGCTGCTGCTGCCACTAGAAGTGCACGGCCGTGTCTCATTCAGGAAACAGTTCACGTGTAACTGAATGAACAGTAATTACATGGACCGGTGACACGGCAGCAGCAGTTATCTCGTCCCCAGATAGTAAACAGTGTGATTTCGCAGTGCCACAAGATCAACAGGAACCTCCCCTGATACAGAACTGTTGGACATATTAAGAAATTCCAGCGACTCAGCTGGCCCAAACCAGAAGGTATCTCACCGCTGAAATTGTTGCCGGACAATGAGACAAATTTCAGGTTCTTGAGCTTCTCGAGGCCTGAGGGCAGCCTCCATGGAGCAAGTTGCCGCTGAGATCCATCCGGTCCAGGGGCGCGGCGGGGCGGGGCGCGGGTGGGCGCCTCCCTCGGCGCGTGGGGGCCATGGGGGTGCGGACGGCTGCCTCCCCCGGCCAGTGTACCCTGCGCCACGACGGGCGGTGGAGCGTGGGTAGGTGGGGGCGCGGATGGAGGGGGAAGGAGGCGCGGTGGGGGCGATGGGAGGGCGGTGGCCGGTGGCATGGCGTCTTCTTCCTCAACGGCGATGGCGGCGCCGCCGTAGTCCTTCCACAAAGCACGACGACGAAATGGGCGCGTCTGCTGCTCGCGACTCGCGGTAGTCCTTCTATTTGGCGACGCCGTCTCCGACGGAATAACGGAGTAGAGCGTCAGGGCTGGACTCGGGGATGGGCTTGGACGGGCCGGGCCCAGGCGGGACCCTGTTGTAATATAATGTAAAATAATCATTTCCTTTAATTACCTGCTTTGAGATTCGTACCAATTTTTAAAAAGGGAGTAACGGAGCAGTTGCCCTTATCTTAAAGGTAAATGTGGAGTGACCTCCGACGGTAAGCGCTCAAATAGTGTGTAGTCTCGGTACCAAGAGTTCAAAAGGCAAAAAAAAAAAAAAAAACTGTGAAGAACTCCATTACTATAATAAAATAAATATAAACAATCTAGTGTCTGGAATTGTTAAGGCCGAGATTAGAAGCAATGTAAAATTCTAAAACTGTTTAAATCTCTATTAATGGCTGGTGTGTCATCAATCTCTGGAAAACGTTGATGCTTCACTTGGCCTATGTGCTCAGCTTCTTGGGCCGGCGCCGGCGGCTCTCGGCATCCTCCATTCGCCGCACGGTACGCTCCAGCGCGTCCACACGCTCGGCCAGCGCGCCGATCACCGCGCACTGTTGCGCGCTCTGCTCGCACAGCGCGGCCACCATCTCCATCACCTTCCTCGCGTCCACACCGTCAGAGGCGGCGCCGGCACTTGCAGTCCCCATGGTCTCCAACGGACACGCCGGTTCCTTGCGCGGTGGCTCCTGGTCGTCGGGCGTGGCTGCCACGAGTGCGTTTTCCTCCATCACCATCTCCCACTCGCCCTCCGCGTTCGAATCCTCCGGCTCGTCGACATCAACATTGGCGTCGCCCGGCACCACTTCCTTTTCCTCTCCCTCTCCCGCTTTCGCCTCAGGATCGCTGGCGGCTACTGCTTCGTCGACCTCCACCTGGGTGGGCGTGTCAACCGCTGTCTTGATGCTCTCCATCTCACCACCGCGCTCCACGGCGTCTGCCAACTCCGGCGCTGCCGCGCTCTCCTCCACCGTCTCGACGGCCGTCGCCTCAGGTGCGTCGACCTCTGTCGCGTCCTCCACAGGCGCCGACGCCGGCGCCGGCTTAGTCTCGAGCGCGTCGACGGCGTCCTGCAGCACAAGCACTCGCTTGGTGACCCTCCTCCGGTAGTCGCGCGCGCCGCGCACCGCGTCGAGCCGTAGCAGCATCCTCATGAGCGCCTCGCCGACGGCGACGCGCGCCCTGGGGTCCGTGACTAGGGCCTCCGCCTCGGACGCCATCTTCTTCCGGACTTGCTCCGCCTCGTGCGCGACCTCGCGCACCGCCCGCACCGACTTCCTCGCCAGGAACCCGCGCGCCGCCGCCTGCATCCTCACCACAGCCTCCTTCGCGGACATCGCCGGCGCCACCGGTTTCGCTCGCGCTCCCGGCGCCTTCTGCTTCAGCTCCGGCTCCGGTTCGTTATCCGAGTCGGGCCCGTGGACTGGGATCGAGAACGACGTCTTCGTCTCCCTCGTCTTCCTCGCCCTTGGCGCGGGTTTCGCGGCCGCCGGCTCGGCGCCCGCAAAGATGCCCCTTGTGGACCTGCGGGTGGCCGCGGGCTGCTGCTCGTAGTCGTAGTAAGAGTCGTAGTTGTACGGGGCGGCATAGTAGTAGCCGTAAGGATTGTAGTCGAAGAACCGCCGATATGCCATCGCCGTTGCTGTCTCAACCCTCGAGCTTTTCTTCTTCGGTGTCTGCGTTTGGAGATGCAATAGGAACGTGGCGTGTTTATATGAGTACTGAGCAAGGGGGCAGGAGGTGCGAGTTGTGGTGTTCTACGAATCGCCTCGGACACGGTGGGGTCAGGTGATTCGGATTCGACCATAGGCGTTCGATTGACTATTCTTGTAGCGGCAATGCGTTAACGACCACGAGTCTTGACCTGCTTATTTTATATGAAGTCCGGAAAATTAACTCGTGATCGAATTCGAATCAATCAACCGCAACGGTTCAAGTTTATAGACGCGTTCTTTCCTCTTTATTAGATTTCTATTCTTATATTTTTACATTTAAATTAAGATTTCTATTCTGGTTACTCGGAATTAGAGAGATCTAATTTGATTAAGATTCTTAGTTATCTATATTATTATATTTTTTCTATTAGGATTAAGATTCGTATTCACCCGAAATCGTAGAGATCTAGTAGATTATGATTCCTAGTTATATAAAAAGAAGGGCTATAGATGGTTTTCCACATTCATAAAGTTAGTTAAGTAATGGCCAGACAAAAAAAAAATAAGTGGGGAGAAATTTTACCTCTTTATTAGGTATAGATATAGATATTTATATATATACAACGTATATATTTATATCTAATATCTATACCTAATAATAAAGAGATAAAATTTTGGACCATTTTCTTTGTTCGTCTATTTTTTTTGTCCGTCTCCCTCTACTACCATATGATGGAGAGTTTTTTGCATCCAAACTTTGATATATGACTTCTGCTCATATGAGTTAGAATAGCACTAGTGTCGGGGACCGAATACTGGGGTACCCAAAGAGGATGAACTAATAACCATCAAACGTTGATGCTTTCGAACAGGCGAGAACGCGACTAAACGTTTTGCCCAACGACCGAGGGTTAACTCCGTCTTGTCCGACCCCCAAAGATTGGCTCCAACTCGTCCGATCCCTGAGGGCTAACTCCGCCTCGTCCGACCACTAAGGGCTGGCTCTGCCCGTCCGACCCCTGAGGGATGGCTCCGCCTTGCCCGACGTCAGAGGGCAGGCTCCGCCTCGCCCGACGTCCGGGGACTGGCTCTGACTCGCTCGACGTCCGGGGACTAGCTCCGCCTAGCCCGACATTCGGGGGCAGGCTCCGCCTCGCCCGACATCAGGGGACTTGCTCCGCCTCGCTCGATGTCCGGTGACTGGCTCTACCTCGCTCGACGTTTAGGGGCAGGCTCCGCCTCGCCCGATGTTCGGGGATTGGCTCCGCTTTGCCCGACGTCCAGGGTCTGGCTCTGCTTTGCCCGATGTCTGAGTATAGACTCTAATTCGCCCGACGTCCGGGGGCTGGCTTCGCCTTGTCCGACGTCCGAGGGCAGACTCCACGTCACCCGATATCTGTGCGCTTGTCCTTCATAACTACGCGTGCAGATAAGGCGGGGCACTCAAGTCAACCGCAATACCGTGGACCATACCCTGCACGCCTGTAGGAAAGTACCATCAGGATATGACCAGACGTGCGCTTTAAGTCCTTCTAGGCATGTCAGAGCCCAAATAGTGTTGTGGGCGCCAACATTTGTCCTACAGTGTTGTGGGCACTGGCATTTGCCCTCGGACACAAATCCTGACGGAACCATACGACAACCACTACGGTCCAGGAGGAAACTCGTCATCTACAGTAACGAATGTGGGAACTCTACGCCTTCTGATCCCCATAGGATCACAGTTCGGCACCCTAGTGCGTCGCGCCGCCCACCAGGGAGGGATGGGACGTAACCACTTGCTGAACGAAGCTAGAGCATGGCCTTATCAGGATCAACAAACATGGTATCCCTGGCACCGCCTGCCATGTTAATGGGCTCGCTTAGAGGAAAAAGAAGACCCGACATCTTTGAAGGACCTCCTTGGCCTCTGGATTTTCTCATTTCACCCATCTGTAATCCCTGCTTCCCCTTGGTCTATAAAAGGGAAGACAGGGCACCCCACTATGGGGACGAATAAATTCGACACACCACGCATCTCATTACACATAGCTGAGCAGCAACCAAGCTCTCAGCACCCTTTTAGCCTTTCTATCAAAGACTTGGGACCTGTCCCTCTTTCACTAGTTTGTAACCCTTACTATGAACTTTTCAGTGCTAATAACACGAGCAACAACCGCAAATTGGACGTAGGGACGTTCTGCCCGAACCAATATAAACCTTGTATCTTTTAGCACACCATCTGGGCCCAACGCGCAATAAATACAAATTTACTAGTTGGTGTTTACTCAAAACACCGATAGTTGGCGCGCTAGGTAGGGGACCTTTGCGCGTTCCGACATCAACACCAGGCCATGGATGGCTAGTCACAAAATCAGCTAGGTCCTAGGCGCACGTGCGCTTAGAGGACCTAGACTTCATCATCATGGTGGGAGGAGAGTTGGCATTGGCTCACGTCGCCATCCAACCTCTCTCTCCACAACACTGCGGCGACCATTAGCCACCTTGTGGCACGATGCATGATCCCATCCCCCGCGAACAATGAGTCCATAGGGGTGATCGAACACATCACAGAATCTCTCCACAACCTCCTCGTAGAGGAGCCAGGGTCGCCCTCTGGCTCTGACTCCAGCAGGGGGAGCTATCACCCCTCTCATGAATGCTTCATGACGGGTACCCCCAAGGGACACGTCGAAAGCATCTCTAAGGGGGAGGCTACCCTAGTGAACAACCTCGACGATGAGGCCAAGGGGGAAACAGCGGCCCCACCTCATATGGGGGTGGAGCAGCTAAAAGCCAGACACCAAGAGATCGAGGAAGCGTGACTCTAGCTTGAGCAGGAATGTGTGGAGCTCGATCGGGAGATCAAGCGTCAAGGAGACGGTGGGCGTGCATGCGCCATGGCCCGCGATGTGAATCAGAGGATCATCGCCGATGATGAAGCCCTCCCTCGCTTCGCCCAGGAAAGCCAGAACATCGCCGCTACAGTGGCCCTACTCCATGGCCTTCCAGTGGCCGTGACGCTCGAGGATCATTGGGCCCATGATGAGATTCACATGCTACTCGAGCATGCGGTGGCATAGCAGGCTGAGACCTTGTTGTCTCGATGACGTGAGCTCGACGTTAGCCATCGTACACCCTCAGAGTGCCCCAACAGGGACGCGTCGGTCCACCAGGCACCATAGGGCGGTAGGCAGCGCGTCGCGATCCTGGTGCATCAGCGTCTCGGCCGTAACCGCAACGCACGCAACACTCTCGATGCTCGTAGGCATACCCACGATGATCCAAGAGAGGGAGCCAACCGCTGCTATCATCCTCATCGCGGTGGACGCTACGATGGCTACGAGGACTAGAGCCCGAGCCCTGGCCTACCAGGCCCTCAGGCCTTTGGCCGACACATCCTCAACGCTGCCTTCCCACCAAGGTACCAGCCACCAACCAGCATCCCAAAGTACTCTGGGGAAACAAACCCTAGACTATGGCTCAAAGACTATTGGCTTGCCTGCCAAGCCGGTGGTGCGGATAATGATGACTTCATTATCTGCAACCTTCCACTGTTATTGGTCGATTCAGTACGAGTGTGGTTGGAACACCTGCCATCGAACAGAATCTAGAGTTGGGCGGACCTGAAGGAGATCTTTGTGGGGAACTTACAAGACACATACGAGTGCCCTAGGAACCCATGGGACCTCAAAAACTGCCGTCAGAAGGCCGGTGAAACCCTCCGTGGATACATCCGGTGCTTCTCTCGATAGTGCAACAAGCTACCTAATGTCGCCGATGTCGACATTATAGGAGCTTTTCTATTTGGGACTACCTGTGAGTCTTTGGTTCATAAGCTAGGATGCAAGGCCCCGTGAACCACCAAAGAATTCCTAGACATTACCACCAGCCATGCCTCAGGAGAAGAGGCGGTCAGAGCAATCTTTGATCATCTCGATGGCAAGGCAAGGCGGGATGAGGGCGCCGACGAAGGCGCCTCCAATAGTTCTGCCAAAAGGAAGAACAAGAAGCAACAGCGCGAGGACTCGCTCGTGGCCGCTGCTGACCGCAAGGGTGGTCGGAAGCTTACGGAGGGCACTCCGAACCATTTTCAAAAAATTGCTCAAGGGGCCATGCCCGAACCATGCCTTCCTAGTTAAGCATCTATACAAGGATTGCAGCCTAATGAGGCGGTTCTTGTCTAGAGGCTCCAACAAAGGGGAGCAGAGCAAGGACCTTAACCCTACCATGGACAACACCAAGGGGAAGGATGATGAGGACATCACCACACTGGACACACCGACGCCATGGTCTCACTATCATTGTGCAGGGTTGTCGTGTTCTCACTATCATTGATAGCGGGAGTTGCAACAACTTGGTAAGTTCAGATTTGGTTGACAAGCTTGGCTTGACCACACGACAACATTCGTATCCATATAAACTTCAATGGTTCAATAATAGTGGTAAGACTAAGGTAACTAAATCAGCACGCATTAGCTTTTTCACAGGCTCTTATCATGATACTGCTGATTTTGATGTTGTCCCTATGCAAGCTTGTTCCATTTTGTTAGGTCGCCC
This sequence comes from Miscanthus floridulus, assembly GCF_019320115.1. Lineage (NCBI taxonomy): Eukaryota > Viridiplantae > Streptophyta > Magnoliopsida > Poales > Poaceae > Miscanthus > Miscanthus floridulus. The sequence goes on from NC_089588.1 coordinate 53,400,745, forward strand.
ATGGGAATTTAATAATGATGCTTTACACCATGGTAGAACTAATACATACACTATCATACATAAGGACAAGAAAATTACATTGCTGCCTTTGTCTCCTACGGATATTATTAAACATGCTAATGAGATAAAAAATAAACCTCCAACAGACATTGCTAAAAATAATGGGATTAAGTTAAAAGGAGGTGCTTTTCTTGCTACAACTCCTGCTACTGCTGAGTTATGTGATAATCCTGATGCACCATGTTATACTATGTTTTGTCAACCTTTTATGTCTGGTGCATTGCCTGCTGTCACTAACCTTTTGCAGGAGTTCGTTGATGATGGGATGGAGTCGAGGACGACTCCAATTCTACAAGAAGGGGATAATGAGGACATCGCCAAGATGGAGTCGAGGACGACTCCAATTCGAGAAGGGGAGGATGATGAGGACATCACCACACTGGACACACCGACGCCATGGTCTTCCCCAAGTTACAATTCGTTTCCAACTCAGCTGCCACGTCGTCCTCGGATTCAGCAGACACGTCGTCACTGTTTCGGTCATAACTTCCTCATACGACATCGAAACGGGCCGTTCTTGGATGCGTTGGAAAGGGGACGACGATGCCGTCGTTTTGGATCTAGTCCCAGCTCCAGAAGGTCCGTGGATCATTCTGTGTGACCACGGCAAGGTGTTGCGTCACCTATTTGGGCCAACTTGGCCATGTATCGTGTCGGGCCTTAAGCCCAAGTTGTGGGCGCCCAACCCCTGGCCGTCCCCAACTCTAGGTCGAGTCTTAGACTATAAACACAGCCGCCGCCGCCGCTACACAATTGGGTTTTGTTTAGAGTTTAGTTTTCCCTCGAGAAACTGAATCGTTCATTGTAACTGTGGTGACAAATCCTTTTACAGTGATCCAGGGCCCCCGTTCTTGATCTCCTCCACTGTGTCGATTAGTCCTTTGGAACCGAGTTCTTGAACCCTCTATTCATATTCGCGTCATTCATATTTGCAATTTCAGATTGCGTGTTTTACCTCCTTGCTTGTGCTTTTCGATTCGCTTGCAGAAAAAGCCTTCTTGGCAAGGTCAATCAAGTTGTGCTTGGTTGATAACCAATGGAGCAGTGGTGTAACGGTTGCAGGGTTCGAATCGTGTCTGATTTGAAGCTGGATCGCCAACGTCAAGATCTCCACAAATCGAACTTACCGGCTACCTCTCGAAAGATCGGGCCTGTACTCATCAATTGGTATCAGAGCTTTTAGGTTTACCGTGAGGTATAATCTCGTTTGCCTTAGATTCATATTTGTTCATTACCTAGAGTCCACAAAAAGCCCAAAAATATTTCAATTTCTGCTGTCCTATCGCCCTTTGTGCCTTTGCAATTTCGTTTCAGATTCGTGTTGTTGAGTTTGTGTCCGTGGTCGAGTCTTGTTGCTGGTTTAGGATTGTGTTCGTGGTCGTAGTTCAATCGCCCGTTGCTGTGATTTTGTTTTCCGCCGCTATCCCATCCACCGTTCCCAAACAACAAGTCGAAGCCACCACATTACTCGACTTGCCCCGCTAGCCGCCTTGTGTAACTTCTCGCCGCCGCGCAAACCCTAGATAGGTTGCCAGCCGCTCTTATTTTGCCTGCATCGCAGCCCTCCTTACATCATCAGGCGAATACCTACTGCTGTGATCGGTGTTAGAGTTTAGGGACGCTTTGCCCTAACTGCCACCGCCGTGTTGTGCCTCCCGGAAAACATACCTTGAGATACCTTCGGTAAAACAGGCATAACTTTTCGCTCGTTTATCAGAAAAATCTGAAATTTTTTGTGCAGCTTCTTGACACCATTTGGACCCGACCCAAACTGGGCTTTGCCCTGTTTGGTTTCATCAGAATTGCCAAAAAAATTCGGGAAAATATAGAAAAAAATTGTCAAAGTTTTTGCACGCTTTTCAGAGAACGTGCTGAATTTCTGTAGACCACATCCCACCTCAGTTGTAGGTGCCAATTTTTGTGGTTGCATCTTTTATGATCCTTGTTCAGAGAAAAGTATAAAAAAATAGTAAAAAAAAAGTTTATTTCCTACTAGTGCCTTTTGGAAAAATCCGGGAAAAATTCAGGAAAAAGGAGAAATCCGGGCTATTTGCTTGTTCTGTGAGTTCTTTCGATCGTCCTTTGTTTTCACCTTGTTGCGCTACGCCTCGACACGTCTTAGCCAGCAACTGTGATTTGTACTTTGGATCCAGATTGAACAATCGCTACTCTGCACTCGTTAATTGCTAATCCTTGCTGTCATATTGTGTGCCTACCCATAGCTCCACATATTCTTCTGTCAGCACAGGTTTATCTTGCAACTGTTACCCACGTTCAACAACAGATTGCTTCGCCACTTTGGTTTTGCTCCTGTTTGGCGTTGGTAAGAATACAGGCAAGACGGTGGTAAGCCGCTTGTGATTTTGCATTCCACTTTCACCACCATCACCACCACTTGTTTCCTTTTAGTTGATAGGGATAATATTTTGGTGTTGTCTTTTTCTATCTTCTAACCATGGCAGGAACTCCGACGGACTTCAATGAGTGCGTGTCCAAGGGCGAGCTTGCAACGTTCATGACTGAACAACACAATCTTATGACCGAGCTGACGCGCAACGTAAACAATCTGGTCACCCGCATTGAACAGCTTGAGCAACGCCCTCCACCTTATCGTGCTGATGATGAAGATGCTGGTGATGAAGATGCGTATGCTGACGGTGGTGCCCGTCGCCGCCTCAACTTCAATCGTCGCGGTATGGCAGGTAATAATCATGGTAATAATGATCCTTTTGCTAAAATTAAATTTAGTCTACCACCTTTTGCTGGTAATGTTGATCCAGAGGCATATTTAGATTGGGAGCTTGCTGTTCAACAAAAATTTGATTCTCATAATGTTCCTGCTGAGCATAGAGTTAGACTTGCTACCAGTGAGTTTACTAATTTTGCTTTGTTCTGGTGGAGTGATCTTTGCAATGCCAATAATGCTGCTGCTGTGCCTCAAACTTGGAATGTTTTAAAGCAACGTATGAAATCTCGTTTTGTTCCTCCTTATTACCAACGTGATTTACGTTTGAAACTACAAACTTTAAAACAAGGTGATAAAGGAGTAGAAGCATACTATCAAGAATTGCTTATTGGTTTAGCACGTTGTGGTATAAATGAAGATGATGATGATGCTAGTGCTAGATTTTTTGGTGGTTTAAACCATGATATACAGAACATACTTGATTACAAAGAATGGCGCAATTTTTCCCAATTGTATCATCTTGCTATTAAGGCCGAACGAGAAGTACAGGGACGCAAACAACACCAGCCTCTCAGGTCTAACAATGGGAGGAATTTTCAGCAGCGTTCCGAGCCGGAGACGCCCAAGCTTCCTATTGCACCACAGCCATCTACACCTCCATTTTCTTCCGGGGTAAGTAAATTGTCTAATGTGCAGTTTCCACAGCTAAAGAAAGGTGGCACTCCAGGTGCTTCTACTAGCTCCTCCTCGTCCAGCTCTAAAATCATTTGCCACCGATGCAAAGGCATGGGACATGTCATGAAGGAATGCCCCAGTCGTCGCGCTTTCATTGCTACCGAGGATGGATATGTAAGTGCTAGTGATGTTGAAGATGATTTAGCCCTTGCTGCTAACATTGATGCAGATCCCATCGAGGGCGATCATGACAAGGAGGCCATCACCATTGACTCTGTGGCTGCTGCCGCGGACTACCCTAGCCTTCTTGTGCAGCGTGTGTTGAGTACACGTGTGGGTCATGAAGAAGAGATGAAGATCCAACGCCACAATTTGTTCCACATGTATCTCATTGTGCAGGGTTGTCGTGTTCTCACTATCATTGATAGCGGGAGTTGCAACAACTTGGTAAGTTCAGATTTGGTTGACAAGCTTGGCTTGACCACACGACAACATTCGTATCCATATAAACTTCAATGGTTCAATAATAGTGGTAAGACTAAGGTAACTAAATCAGCACGCATTAGCTTTTTCACAGGCTCTTATCATGATACTGCTGATTTTGATGTTGTCCCTATGCAAGCTTGTTCCATTTTGTTAGGTCGCCCATGGGAATTTAATAATGATGCTTTACACCATGGTAGAACTAATACATACACTATCATACATAAGGACAAGAAAATTACATTGCTGCCTTTGTCTCCTACGGATATTATTAAACATGCTAATGAGATAAAAAATAAACCTCCAACAGACATTGCTAAAAATAATGGGATTAAGTTAAAAGGAGGTGCTTTTCTTGCTACAACTCCTGCTACTGCTGAGTTATGTGATAATCCTGATGCACCATGTTATACTATGTTTTGTCAACCTTTTATGTCTGGTGCATTGCCTGCTGTCACTAACCTTTTGCAGGAGTTCGTTGATGATGGGATGGAGTCGAGGACGACTCCAATTCTACAAGAAGGGGATAATGAGGACATCGCCAAGATGGAGTCGAGGACGACTCCAATTCGAGAAGGGGAGGATGATGAGGACATCACCACACTGGACACACCGACGCCATGGTCTTCCCCAAGTTGCAATTCGTTTCCAACTCAGCTGCCACGTCGTCCTCGGATTCAGCAGACACGTCGTCACTGTTTCGGTCATAACTTCCTCATACGACATCGAAACGGGCCGTTCTTGGATGCGTTGGAAAGGGGACGACGATGCCGTCGTTTTGGATCTAGTCCCAGCTCCAGAAGGTCCGTGGATCATTCTGTGTGACCACGGCAAGGTGTTGCGTCACCTATTTGGGCCAACTTGGCCATGTATCGTGTCGGGCCTTAAGCCCAAGTTGTGGGCGCCCAACCCCTGGCCGTCCCCAACTCTAGGTCGAGTCTTAGACTATAAACACAGCCGCCGCCGCCGCTACACAATTGGGTTTTGTTTAGAGTTTAGTTTTCCCTCGAGAAACTGAATCGTTCATTGTAACTGTGGTGACAAATCCTTTTACAGTGATCCAGGGCCCCCGTTCTTGATCTCCTCCACTGTGTCGATTAGTCCTTTGGAACCGAGTTCTTGAACCCTCTATTCATATTTGCAATTTCAGATTGCGTGTTTTACCTCCTTGCTTGTGCTTTTCGATTCGCTTGCAGGAAAAGCCTTCTTGGCGAGGTCAATCAAGTTGTGCTTGGTTGATAACCAACGGAGCAGTGGTGTAATGGTTGCAGGGTTCGAATCGTGTCTGATTTGAAGCCGGATCGCCAACGTCGAGATCTCCACAAATCGAACTTACCGGCTACCTCTCGGAAGATCGGGCCTGTACTCATCAAAGGATGGTGGCTTTCCAACACCGGACGGTTGCCTCATGATCTTCGAAGGATTGGCGGCCTATGACTCCAAACATAGTTAGAAGGTCGCGCACCGCGAGGTCTATACTATCGAACCGGCCACACCTGCCTTCCTTTGGTGGTCTAAGTCTGCCATAACCTTCGATCGAATCGACCACCCAGAGAGCATCTCGCATCTAAGGAGATATCCGCTCGTGGTCGACCCGATCGTTGGTACGAAGCGACTCACCAAAATATTGATGGTGGAGGCAGTGGCCTCAACATCATGTATGCCAAGACGCTCGACGAAATTAGCATTGACCAGACACACGTCCACCCAACCAGAGCACCATTCCATGGCATCATGCCCGAAAAGTAGGCCATGCCACTTGGGCAGATCGATCTGCCCATTACCTTCGGGAATCTATCCAATTATAGGACGGAAACCTCACCTTTGAGGTGGTCGGGTTCCCCAAAACCTACCATGCCATCCTGGGACGTCCATGCTACGCAAAGTTCATGGCCGTCCCCAACTATACATACCTCAAGCTAAAGATACCAGGACGGGGTCATCACCGTTGGCACCTCCTTCCAGCATGCCTATGAGTGCGAGGTCAAGTGCTGCGGTCACGCCGCAGCAATCATCGCCTCTAGAGAGCTCACCACCATCAAGAAGGAGGTCCCCAAAGAAGCACCCGATGCCAAGAAGTCGACCGAGTCTTTTAAGCCTGCGGAAGGCTCTCAAGAGGTCCTCATAGATCCCGACAGCCTCAATGGCAAGGTGGTGCGCATTGGCACCGCGCTTTCCTCTAAATAGGAAAACGCGCTCATCGACTTCCTCCGCGCCAACAAAAATAGCTTTGCGTGGAAACCCTTGGACATGCTAGGCATCCCGAGGGAAGTTGTCGAGCACACCTTGAAGATCTGTTCAGGCTCCAAGCCGGTGAAACAGCGCCTGTGTCGCTTCAATGAGGGGAACGTAGGACCATCGGCGAAGAGATCACAAAGCTCTTGGCAGCCGGATTCATCAAGGAAGTGCACCATCCAGAGTGGTTGGCCAATCCTGTTCTTGTACGAAAAAATGGGAAATGGAGGATGTGTGTTGACCATACGGGTCTCAACAAAGCACGCCCAAAGGATCTGTTTCCTTTGCCGCGCATAGACCATATAGTTGATTCTACCTCAGTGTGCAAAACCATCTGCTTCCTTGATGCATACTCCGGGTACCATCAAATTGCGATGAAAGAGTCCGACTAGCTTGCGACGTCGTTCATCACCCCCTTTAGATCATTCTGCTATGTCACAATGCCATTTGGTCTAAAGAATGCTGGGGCTACATACTAGCACTATATGCTCAAATGTTTCGGGGACCTCATCTGGCGGACCGTTGAGGCCTACGTGGACGACATCGTGGTCAAATCCAAATAGGCCGACCACCTCATAGCCGATCTTAAGCAGACCTTTGCAAAACTTCGAGCAAACGGTATCAAACTCAATCCCGAGAAGTGTGTTTTCGGGGTCCCAAGGGGCCTTCTGCTTGGTTTCATTGTTTCTGAGTGAGGCATCGAGGGCAACCCGAAAAAGATCTCAACTATCACAAGGATGGGTCCAATTCAGAATATAAAGGGGGTGCAACAAGTTACAGGATGCCTCGCCGCACTCAGCCACTTCATCTCATGCCTTGGCAAATGAGGTCTCCCCCTTTACCGACTTTTGAAGAAGGCCGATCACTTCGAATGGACATCCGAGGCCCAGGAGGCACTTGACATGGTTAAGTCGCTCCTGACAAAAGCCTCAATCCTGGTTCCTCCTACCAAGGGATAACCCCTTCTTCTCTACATCGTGGCCACCATGCAAGTGGTCAGTGCTTCCCTGGTAGTGGAGCGGGAGGAAGAAGGACACGCCCTCAAAGTACAACACCCTATGTACTTCATCAGCAAAGTCCTATCCAACTCTAAAACTCGCTACCCCCAAATCTAGAAGCTTCTGTACGCTGTCCTTATCACTAAGAGAAAGCTATGCACTACTTTGAGTCGCATCTAGTGACCATTGTGACGTCCTTCCCCTTGGCGAGATCATCCAAAACCAGGATGCCACAGGAAGGACCGCGAAATGGGCACTCGAGCTAATGGGTCAAGGCATTGCATATGCCTCTTGGACAGCCATCAAGTCTTAGGTGTAGGCTGATTTTGTCATGGAAACCGAGGTCCAAATGCCACCAGCAGTCATCGATCAACAGTACTAGACGATGTACTTTGATGGATCACTGATGAAGAAGGGCGCCGATGCATGTCTGGTCTTCATGTCACCCCTTGGGGTACGCATGAGGTACATGGCCAGTGTCCATTTCCCCTCCTCCAACAATGTGGTAGAATATGATGCCCTCATCAATGGCCTATGCATTGCCATCGAGCTAGATGTCCGATGCCTCAATGTTCGAGGGGATTCCTAGCTAGTCGTTTACCAAGTCATGAAGGAGTCAAACTACCCTAACATCAAGATGACCGCATACTACTAAGAAGTCTACTGGTTGGAGGGCAAATTCGATGGCCTCGAGCTCAATCACATCCCGAGGTGACTCAACGAGGCGGCTAACACGCTTGCGAAAGCTGCATTCGGCCGAGAGCTAGTGCTAATGGGCATCTTTGCCAATGACCAGCACAAGCCCTTGGTTCGTTATGAGGAGTTAGGATAGGGCGACGATGCTCCATCCAATCCTAGCCCAAGGGCTGAACAACTGTCGGCTACATCCAGCTTTGAAGTCATGGAGCTCAAAGAGGATCCAGCGACAGAGCCTGACACTCTGATATATTGGAGAAAGCTCTACCTCGACTACCTCCTCCATGACACACTACCAACAGATAGGATGAAGGCCCGGTGACTCGCACATCGCACCAAGTTTGTTGTTCTTGTGGAGGGCAAACTCTACAAGTGAGGCCACAATGGGATCCTATAGCACTGCATCCTCTTCGAACAGGGGAACCATTTGTTGAGTGATATCCATAGTGGGGTCTATGGTCACCATGCTACACCTAGAACCCTGGTCAGAAACACGTTCCGATAGGGCTTCTACTGGCCTACCGCGGTAGTCAATTCTGAGCAAATCATAAGCACGTGCGAAGGGTGCTAGTACTACACTCGGCAGACTCACCTACTGGCCCAAGCACTCCAGACGATCCCCATCACCTAGCCGTTCGTGGTCTGGGGACTCAATCTAGTTGGACCACTCAAAAAGGTGCTCAAGGGCTACACCCACTTGCTTGTCACCATCAACAAGTTTACAAAATGGACAAAAGCTCGGCCGATCTCCATGATCAAATCCTAGTAGGCGGTGCTGTTCTTCCTCGACATCGTCCATTGCTTTAGAGTCCCAAACTCCATCATCATGGACAACGGCACGCAGTTCACTGGGAAGAAGTTCCTTCGATTTTGCGATGAACATCATATCCATGTCGACTAGGCCTTCGTAGCACACCCCCAAACAAACGGGTAGGTGGAACGCGTGAATGGCATGGTCCTACAAGGCCTCAAACCCAGGATCTTTAACCAGTTGAACAAATTCAGCGCATGCTAGGTCACCAAACTTCCTTCGGTACTCTAGAGCCTAAGGATGACCCCTAGTCCAGCCACCGGCTACACGCTCTTCTTCATGGTCTACGGTTCTAAGGCCGTCCTCCTAATCGACCTCGACTATGGAGCGTCGAGGATCATGGCGTACGATGAATAGAGAGCCAAGGTATCCCATGAGGATGCCATGGACCAGCTAGATGAAGCTCGTGATGTCGCCCTCCTCCACTCGGCCAAGTACCAGCAGGCATTGCGATGGTACCATAGCTGACGAGTGTGGGGTCAGGCCTTCAGCATCGAGGACTTGGTCCTCCACCTCATCTAGAGCAATAAGGACCGCCAAAAGCTCTCCCTACCATGGGAGGGACCATACGTCATCATGGAGGTACTCCAGCTAGGCGCCTACAAACTGAAAACCATCGATAGTGAGGTCTTCACTAATGCCTAGAACATCGAGCAGCTATGTCACTTTTACCCCTAAATAAACACATACTTTCTCTTATCAGTTTCATTATCAAAATCCCCTACCCTCTGTGACATCCAACCCCTACAAATGGCGAGGGGTCAGATCTCACCCAGGGGCCGATATGAGTGTATTTACCTTACAAACATTCTTTAGGACAGCTTCCATTTCTCACGGTAATGCCTAGAAGCTAGGTTTTCAGGAACAAACTCTAAGTATAACTGGTCAGGTTGTGAGAAACCTATGCCCCAGTGGCTTCGGCACCTTTGCTCACTAGCATGATCAGAACTGGCTCACTCATACTCTGAGCTTCTATGGTCTTAACAAAGGAAAGGGTTGGAACACGCTAAATCCTTCTGTAGAAAAAGGGGGGAAGAGCTGAAAAGTTGTTTTCTGTAACAAAATTTAAGAACTTGTCCATGTTTGCACAAATTCATCGCTTGGCTTATCTGCCCAACTAAATTCTGGTGCGAGATACTCTCGTTCTCTACTCCCACAGGAAAATCTTGTCTCAATAGGAAACACAAGTCGGCCGGACGGCTTGGCCACTACTGAGAAATGGGTCGATCGAATGGCTCAAAACCGCCGCCTTGAGATAAGCACCCTTACTTACTCGCATTACATATTAAATTCGTTACCAAGCCTCCAACCCTAGCAACGACAGAGGATTGCACATCGCTCGGGGGTTGGCAAGAGAGTCTACTCGCTAGACATTTCTCTTTGCCTGACCCCCCTTCTGTTTAAAGATTGGAGGCGTGGTATGCGGGCATAAACTTTGAGTAAAACTGGGTGAACCACTAGAACCCTATGCCCCGGTGGCTATGGCATTTTTGTTCACTAGCATAATCGAAGTCTTTGTCCCCGCACTCCAAGCTTTGGCATCCACCTTCTTGAGAAGGGTTTGGAGGGGACTACTTGTAGAATTTCCATCAAGAAGAAGCTATCAAGTCGCCCAAGCCAATCGAACGGCTCGGATCACTGCCGAGAGACGAAAATGAAAAACTAGGATGCTCATACAGTTACACCGGCCCTGTCACAAACGTCGGACCCGAACCCCGCAGGGACATATCCAGTAAGAGCTCCCAGAACCCATCACTCATGCCATCAAGGTAACATTACTGACCCCCACTATTTCTTTATGCTCATTCATTCAATCACCCCGTACATCGAAACACTGCACATGCGATTGCTGCATCGCAACGCTTCGCGTTGCATCACAAAGTGGTACTCGTCTCATTTGATATGAACAGTGACAAATCAAGATTCAAAGGCCAGCCCACAAAGGGCTCAAGGCTACCTCACGTCAAACAGAGCCAGGGGAGAAAAACTGAGATGAGCCCCAGCGGCCTTGCCCGACCCCGCTCAGAAGCAGATAGGGACATCTTGACCTTTCTTATTCGATTCTAACCTCGAGCCAAACCCACAAAATCTCCATCGAGGAGAGGCCAATGGGCCACCCAAGCCTATCGAACGGCTTGGGCATCTATCGAGGGGCGGGTTAAGAAATAGCGGAATGCTACTTGAGGGCTCTACCGACCCTGTCAGCGGATGACGGACCAGGATTCTACTCGAACATGCCCGTTAGCGAGCTCACCGAGTGTGATGCTCGAGCCATTGAGGCAAGTGTCATTAGCTTAGGCCCTCCGGTTATAAAAACTAAGGATGGGGTGATGCACGAATTACGGCCGACCCCTACCAAACTCCATGGGGCTTAGGGGCTTGAGCCACCCGATCCTAGATCAAAAGGTCGAGGTTTGAAGGCCAGCTCACGATGGGTCCAAGGCCACCTCGTGTCGAACAAAGAGCCAGGGGGAAAACATAGATGAGCCCCAGCGGCCTATGCCCGTCCTGTTGAGAAGCGGGCAAGCCCATCTCAACCTTCCCTTTCGATCATAGCCTCTAGATGAGCCCATAGAATCCCTATTAAGGGGGAATCTATTGGAAGACAGGTTAAGGAGCAACGGAATGCCCCCCGAGGGCTCTGCCAATCCTGTCATAGGTAACGGAATCGGATTCCATTCGAACATGCCCGCTAGCGAGCTCACCAAGCATGACACTCAGGCCATCAAGGTAAGTGGCGTTAACTCATCCCCTCCGGTTGTGAAAACTGTGGACAGGGCGACAACCACGAAAACAAGCCGACCCTTGACAGAATCCCCACCATGCGTGGGGGCTCGAGGAAGATTGGACTTATAAGGAGAACGAACGTACGGTTCTAGAGTGATAGCTAAGATCCTAGGGGGAAGGTATGTGCAAATACAAGAGATGCATTCTCCTAGGTCTTGCTATCCTCCCCTCAATTTTCAGTGACTTCCGACCCCAGCGGCGGCAAATGGTCGGATCTCACTCGGGGGCTGATAAGGGTGTAAATACACCTATTTTGAAAATAGTCACTGCATCAGACCTCTTTCTCACGTTAAGGTTAGTGGCAAGGTTTGTGGGAACAAATAATCGAGCATGCCAGGTCAGATTGCAAAAATCCCATGCCCCGATGGCTATGGTAACTTTGCTCACCAGCATAATCGAAGTTTCCCTCTTACACACCTCGGGCCCTACAGTCTTAATGAACGGAAGGGTCGGATTGCATGAGCCCCTTTTGTCAAATGCAAAAAGGGAAGAAAGCAAGTTCAATCAAATGAAACAAAATAACAAATTTGTATAAACAAAACAAAATTATGAATCTGTTTTTAAGATACAAAAGTGCTGACGCTTGTCCATAGATTACAGATAATACCCAACCTAGTTGACTAACTATCTCCTCCGGGGGAGAACTATCTCTTCAACTTTGTCCACCAGGACCCGCACAATAGGAGTCACCGCCCTCTCTATTTCGTCCAGCATAGAGGCTTCAAGCCAGGTGCGAAGCCAAGGCTCATCATCTCCATGTTGATACTCTCGGTGTAGTGGGAGCGGGCAACGGCGAAGGCTTGGGTAATCCTGGAGCGAAGAGCTTCCCTCTCGAGCTGGCGCAATCACGCTGTGATATCTATGGCAGCAGAGGCCACGAGCGAGCTAGTTCCCTCCGACCGCACCACCCATAGGTCATCAAAGACCACCTCGACAGCAGCACGCAGGAGATCGTGCTCATCGCTCTCTGCCTGAAGGATCCTTCACGTCTCAACAAGCTCCATGACTAGCCTAGCGGAGACGCTCTTGGCCTCTAGCCTTTGGGCTACCGTGGTTCCAAGATCGGCCCAGAGGGAGCTGATCCCCTGATGGGCTACCACTCTTAGACGGCCTGGTCATGCTCCTTGTGGGCCACGCCATGCTCCGAGTGGAGTCTCTCCATAGTCTGGCGTAGCTCATCTCACTCCTTGCTCAACCAGGCTATCGCCTTGGTGTCTAGGCTCGCCCTCTGCTGTAGGGCCATGGACCTTTCCTTGGCTCCTAGCTTGAGCTCCCACTCCTCCACCTTAGCCAGGAGGTCAAGGACCTGCTGGTGGGCCACAGCGTCCCTTTGGAGTAGCTCATCCCGCTCCTTTCAAACTCTGGTGGCCTCCTCCTCATCCTACCACACCCTCGTCGATAGATCCTAGAACACCTTCTCAGCATCCTCCGCATCTCGATAGGCCTCAGCCTCCCATTACTGGAGCCCAACCACCTCCTCGGCTAGGGGAGTCAGCTCGGCCACTTGCTCTTGGGCGACAGCAAGCTAGGTGCTCACATCTCCGCACAGCCGGGCCTCTTCGGCGAGGCAGTCCCATTCCACCTTCTACTCATGGAGGAACCAGGATTTCTCCCAGTTATGAGCGATATGGGACTAAAAAGAAGATCAATGTCAAAACATAAAGATACATGAAGAAAGAAGAAAGCAAAAGGAGAAATTAAGTTGATACCCAACCAGTAGGAATGATGATGTCACGTAGAATGCCCCTGGCCTGGTTCATGACTTCCATCATGGCTGAGATCCCTTCATTGAGACTCTCCCACTCTATGGTCTCGGTAGCATCATCGAGCGAGAAGAGTATCGATGTTGGGTCTTGAGGATCCATCCACTGGAGTAGCGACTCACCCCGCGTGGGCGAGCAGCTACCCCCCGATGTTAGGGCCAAGAGTGACCCCCCGTTGGTCCCCTCCACCACAGCCATGATGCCTGAGGACCCTTTGACCATGTCCCCCTCCATCCAAACTAGGCTAGGGGCGCTGCTTCCTCAGGCACCACCGCGGCTATGTCCGACTGCGCCTAGCTTGTCACGGTCACGACCACCTCCATTTGCATTAGCGGGGTCTTGACCGGTGGCGCCGTGCCCACCATAGACAGCGCCACAAGCGTGAGCGGTAGGTTCATCCGCTCTGACATAGGTAGTGAAATCACCTCCATCACCGGTTGCTCGGTGACCACCAAGGGAGTTCCCTCAGCCCCGATGACTGTTTGTCCCACTGAGGGCACGGGCTCCACCGTGGGTGGCGCCTGACCGACCGACAAGGTTGTGACACTGGCTCCACTACCTCCTGAAGCAAGAGCAATGTTGGGCGATGATCGACGTCTCGCTTAGATGGCAACACTCTTCTTGGGTGCCCGCGCCAAAGAGTGGCCCTATCTTAGGACGCTGCAAGAAATAGAAGGCATGAGTCAAGCAGAAAATAGAGAAAACAGAGAGGACAATGACTTACATCGATGCCGTTGGGCGCAGGATACGTTTGTGGACTATAAGGAAAATAGACCCTTGACCCATTTACTTTGAATTTTGGTGTTTGATGACCAACACAACCAAATTAGACTAATGAATTTGCAAGTGATTGGTTTGTAGTCCAATAGGGTGCAAGACGTGACTTGGACGAAGGTGATGTGATGATCCGATGATCAACACCTTAAGCAAGACCCTAGAAGAACAAGAGAAGACTCAAGATATCAAGAAAAGTCCAAGCACGAAGATAGGAACCAAGCCAGACACAAGATCTCGAAGAAACGAGCTCATAGAGGTGATCGGACCCTGAACCGGACGCTGGCAGAAAGTGATCGGACGCTCCGATCATGAGGCTCAGCAAACAGGCGTCAGTAGCAGTGACTGGATGCTAATGGCAAACCAACTGGACGTAGGACAACAGAGTCCGGTCAAGTACAGAAAGGTTCTAGAGCGGCAATACTGCGACCGAACATGTCCGGTGGCATGTGACCGGATGCTGGCAGCGTTTGATCAGTGGATCATGGCTCCAATGGTCAAGATGACCAGACGCGTCCGATCAGGACAACCTCAGCGTCCAGTCAGTAGCAGAAAAGTAGGATTTCATCCCCAATGGCTACTTTCTCAGTGGAGCTTATAAATACAACCCCCAACTGGCCAAATGATGTGTGTGGAGCTAAGGAAACATATCAAGGGTGTTGATACACCATTTTAGTGATCTCCACTTGCATAGTGCTTAGTGTTTCATTAGGTGATTAGCGTAGCTGCTTTGCGAAGTGCTTAGGTTGATTAGACCACCGCTTATGCACTTGCTCTAGGTTTAGGCCTAGTGTTTAGTGAGGTTTGCATACCTCTTACCACTCGGTACTTGCACGCACCATTGTTGTACATCAGAGGGGCTTGTAGTCTCGTGAGATCACACCAACCGCGTTTGTGGTGTGGCCGCCACCGTGTACCAGAGGGAACAAGGCCCGCGGCGTTTCGGCCAGAAGCTTGATAGTCAAGACGGCGGGGAGCATCCGGGAGAGGCTTGCCGGGAGGCACGTTGGAGACCCACTTATGCGTGAGGGAAGGCCTGAGGCTATCCACGGAATTACCCAACCTGGAGCTTGGCCCTTATGAGGGATTCCTTGCTAGGGGCTCCAATGAGGACTAGGGGGATGCTTGCGCGCTTCTCAATACCTCAATAAAAATACCAGAGTCGTCGACGGAAGTTTGCATATCTCTACCTTGCTCTTTAGCTTCCGCATTTACATTGATTGTATTACTCCTTTTGCGGTAGAGATAGCAACACATTAGCAAAACCGTAGTTGCACATTTAGATAGTTTATCTTTTGTATAGGTTTTGCTAAGGGTAGAAAAAGAGGTCATAGTTTAGAGTTAGATTTTAAGTTGCCTAATTCACCCCCCCTCTTAGGCGTCATGGTCTGCTACAAGTGGTATTAGAGCCGGTTGGCTCAATTTGGACCTTTGGCTTAACCACCGTTGAGCCGACGCTATTTAGAGTGGTTGGGATGGATACCTCTAGGCCTCCGCACTTTGACGGCACTAACTTCCCTTATTATAAAGCTAGAATGGCTTGCTACCATGAGGCGGTTGATTTGGGAGTTTAGAGAGTCACTCATGACGGGATGAAACCCGTTAAGAATTTCGATAAACCCACAAAGAGTGAAGAAAAGGAAATTCATTTCAATGCTAGAGCTAAAAATTGCTTGTTTGAATCATTTAGTATGGATGTGTTTAACCAAGTGTTTACTTTAAATATGGCACATGAAATTTGGTTAAAACTCCAAGAGCTCCATGGCAGCACAAGTAATGTCTGTGAGCAAAAACATTGTCTAGCTAAGCAAAACTATGATTCATTTACAATGAATGATGATGAGCTTGTTCAAGATATGTATTCTCATTTGAATCTAATTATCAATGAGCTCCATTCAATAGGGTTAACAAAGCTAGATGATGCAGACACCGTGAGGAAGATCATCTCCATGCTACCACAAAATAAATATGCAAGCATCATCACCATCCTACACAACATGGAGGACTTGAGCACCATGACCCCGGGTATCGTCATTGGCAAGATAGTGGCATTTGAAATGTCACATAAGATGGGTCAAGAAGAAGCCTCTTCATCAAGCAAAGGCAAAGCTCTCGCATGTAGTGAGAAAAAGAAGATGAAGGGCAAGCGAGTTGAGACAAGCTCAAGCTCAAGGTCCTTGAGTGAAGATGAAGAAGAAGATGAGGATGATGATGACGATGATGATGATCAATGCTCCTCCTCCACCTCCGACCTTGATGAAGAATCAATCAAATTTATCAACAAGGTGGAGAAGTTGATCCAAAGGCTCAATGTCAAGGATGTGCCCATTCAAATCCAAGACTCATTTTCACCAATCAAAGAAATGAGCAAAGAAAGAGAGGATGCTATGGATGCGACGAGTTGGGGCACTTTGTGGAAGTTTGTCCAAACAAGCCCAAACCCAAGACAAAGAAGAAGGCATGCAAGAACCAAGCCCTCACATCAATAAGGTCATGGGATGATTCTTCAAGTGAAAAAGAACACCATCACAAGAGGCGAGGCCACAAGCACTCATCATCAAACTCTTCTCGTATGTGCCTTATGGCATGAGGTAACGAAAGTTCATCCTCTAGTGAGAGTGATAGTGATGTTGAAATGCCTTATTATGAGGAAATTGTGCAACAAAATCTTAATTATGCTTAAATTTGCACTAGTCAACAAAAGAAGCTCGAAAAATTAAAAGAAAAGCTAAATACTTCACAAGAAGCATACAAAACTTTGCTTGAATAATATGAGAACTTTGCTAATCTCAATGTTGAACTATCTACTAAAATTGAGCAACTTAAGGCTAGTGCAACAACAAATGCATGCACAATCAATGATGAGCAACTTGTAAAGAAAAATGAAAAATTAAAAGAAAAGTTAGCTAGCTCACAAGACACTTATAAAAGTTTGCTTGCTAAAATAGAAACCATGTGCAAACATTATGATGAGCTAACTAATAAAGTTGCTAATCTTGACGCCATTAGTACAACCCCCACCAAGGCATCTAAAAAGAAAAGTTTTATCTTCAACATGTCTAAAAAGGATGCCTCTACTTCTTGTAATGAATTATATTTAGACTCATCTTTGTGCAACCAAGTTTGTGTTGAGAAAGTTGTTGTAGATACATGCACACAAAAGGTTGCAAAGGAGAATGAGCAACTCAAGCAAGAAGTAGCTCGCCTCACCAAGGATTTGACTCAAGTAAAAGGCTAGGCAAAGCAAGCCCAACTTCATCAAGATAACGCCTCAAGGGAGTGAAGAAGCTTGATGAAGGACAAACCATGGTTTGCTACGTGTGCCATAAGGAAGGGCACAAGTCCTATGAGTGCAAGGTGAAGAATAGGGGAGGAGCAAAGAAGAAAGAGAAAAAGCAAACAAGCAAGCTCTCCAACACCTACACCAACAAGGTGGACAAGAAGGCCTCCAGACCATACTTGTTAAAGAAGAAGAAAAATGACAAGGTGGTGGCCATCAAGGTGAACAAGCAAGCCAACAATGGGGTCAAATGCTTTTGGGTGCCGAAGGAAATCATTTCAAACATAAAGAGCACCAAGAAGGTTTGGATCCCAAAAGGGAAGTGAGAAGTCCAATGGACATCGGGGAATTTGGAGACTTGGCAAAGTATGGGTGTATTTCATGGGGTGCATCATGACGGACAAAATCGTTGCCAAGTGGGTTAGTGAATACTATAGACCCAAATTCCCTTTCCCATGTTAGGTAACTAGATTCAATTTCCTTCAAGTAGTATCAATTTGGATTTCCTACAAGTGGTATTTCTTACAAATTGGTATCTTTAAGCATCTAGTTACTTTTCATGCCTATGTTTGCATTTGCATGCTTATATCTTTTGTCATGCATACACTAGGTATATCTTATGGTAGGCTTGCTTGGTTTCATTCTTAACCCTTGGAGCAAACCTACATGGTTTAAAAATTATTTAGGAGCATGTCACATAGCTTGTCTTTTTATTGTTCAGCTAATATGTGCCAAAGTCCAAATTTTAGATAATCTCTTCCGAATATCATTTTTAAAAATGATTCTCACATTCATGTGATGTCATCTTTCAAGTGGTATTATTGATTCTAAAATCAATGTGCATGTTTCCTACAAGTATTCCATACTTGTGTTCACAAATTTAGGGGGAGGTTACTCTACAAGTTGGATGCTTTGAGACTAACACCTTTTCAAGCTTATCATGTGTGTAGTAGTCTCATTGCAAGGAAAATGGAGTCCATGGAGTTAAGCATCACACTTCAAATATCCACCACCTATTACAAGTGGTAGAAATCAAATTGGTTTCCATATGTGGTATTTCTATACCAATATCATCATGTTGATTTTATTTTGATATTTATATGCTTTCTCCATGCATTATATAGATTAAATTACCTTGAGCAATAATTTGCTAATTATGCATATACTTTGCCTTCTACCATATGTATGCATATATTTAGGGGGAGCCTAATCTATATAATGTGAGAGTCAAATTTTGTTACCTATTCCACTCTACATACAAAGGATCACAAAGTTTGACCCTCCCTTGTTCTACTAATGTCTTCCTTTTCGGTGTTTGATTCCAAAGGGGGAGAAATTAGAGGACCAAAGGCAAGCATTAATTTGTAGGACCAAATTAACAAGTGGTATCTACAAGTGGCAATGGTCCGAGAAAGGAAGGATAGTGGATTATGAATTGCCTATGTAGTGGACAGAATTTGTAGGAAGCAAGGCTTAAGTCCATAATGCCACATGGGGACATTTACAAGGGCAAAATAAGTCTTTATGTAGTATCCTTTAGTTTTACAAAGTAGTATCTCTTAGCATCACATAACCTTGCCCCTTGCATTGCATCCTAGCAGGTAGGTAGTTTTCAAATTTCAAAATTTTAATTATTTACTTGCTTTGGTTGTGTTGTCATCAATCACCAAAAAAGGGGAGACTGTAAGGAAAATGGACCCTAGGCCCATTTACTTTGGATTTTGGTGTTTGATGACCAACACAATTAAATTGGACTAATGAATTTGCAAGTAATTGTTTTGTAGTCCAATAGGGTGCAAGACGTGACTTGGACGAAGGTGATGTGATGATCCAATGATCAACACCTTAAGCAAGACCCTAGAAGCACAAGAGAAGACTCAAGATATCAAGCAAAGTCCAAGCACGAAGATAGGAACCAAGCCAGACGCAAGATCACGAAGAAATGAGCTCATAGAGGTGACCGAACGCTAGACCGGATGCTGGCAGAAAGTGACCGGATGCTCCGATCAAGAGGCTCAGCAAACTGGCATCAATAGCAGTGACTAGATGCTAGACCGAACGCTGGCGGTAAACCGACCGGACGTAGGACAAGTGAGTCCGGTTGAGTATAGAAGGTTCCAGAGTGGCGATACTACGATCGAACGCGTCCGGTGGCATGTGACCGGACGCTGGAAGCTTTCGATCAGTGGATCGCATCTCCAACGGTCAGGATGACTAGACGTGTTCGATCAGGATGACCTCAGCGTTTGGTCAGTAGCAGAAAAGTGGGATTTCATCCCTAATAGCTACTTTCTCAATGAGGCTTGTAAATATAACCCCCAACCGGCCAAATGATGTGTGTGGAGCTGAGGAAACATATCAAGGGTGTTGATACACCATTTTAGTGATCTCCACTTGCATAGTGCTTAATGTTTCATTAGGTGATTAGTGTAGGTGCTTTACAAAGTGCTTAGGTTGATTAGACCACCGCTTATGCGCTTGCTCTAGGTTTAGGCCTAGTGTTTAGTGAGGTTTGCATACCTCTTACCACTCGGTGCTTGCGCGCACCATTATTGTACATCAGAGGGGCTTATAGTCTTGTGAGATCACACCAACCGCATTTGTGGTGTGGCCGCCACTGTGTACTAGAGGGCACAAGGCCCGCGGTGTTTTGGCTAGAATCTTGATAGTGAAGACAGCGGGGAGCATCCAGGAGAGGCTTGTCGGGAGGCACATAAGAGACCCACTTGCGTGTGGGGAAGGCCTGTGGCTATCCATGGAGTTACCTGACTTGGAGCTTGGCCCTTGTGAGGGATTCCTTGCGAGGGGCTCCAACGAGGACTAGGGGGAAGCTTGCGCGCTTCTCGATACCTCGATAAAAATATCGGAGTCGTCGATGTTGCTCTTTACCTTCCGCATTTACATTGATTGTATTACTCCTTTTGCGGTAGAGATAGCAACACATTAGCAAAACCGTAGTTGCACATTTAGATAGTTTATCTTTTTGCATAGGTTTTGCTAGGGTTAGAAAAAGAGGCCATAGTTTAGAAGTAGAATTTTGAGTTGCCAAATTCACTCCCCCCCTCTTAGGTGTCACGGTCCCATT
This sequence comes from Miscanthus floridulus, assembly GCF_019320115.1. Taxonomy (NCBI): domain Eukaryota; kingdom Viridiplantae; phylum Streptophyta; class Magnoliopsida; order Poales; family Poaceae; genus Miscanthus; species Miscanthus floridulus. Next base: position 53,421,078 of record NC_089588.1, read on the forward strand.
CAGGGATGAACCCCCTAGACCTTGCTCCGCCTCCTCGAGATGAGTTTGTTTGGAGCTCGCCCCCTGCTCCTGGGCCAAGGGGCTCGCCTCCCTCGCACTGAGGGGCACGGTGGCAGAGCCATCCCCCTCCCTCAGCACCTCAGGCATAGCAGCGGATCTGCTCGCTCCTGCTAGCACCTCGAGTGCGGTGGTAGATCCACCGAACCCAGCTAACTCTTGAGGCACGGCAGCGGGGCCACTCCCCTTCGCTAACACCTTGGGCGCGGTGGCTGATCCACCTACCCCTACTTGTTCTGAGGATGGGCCGATGGTTCGGCCCGCCTCTGCCGTCCTCACGGACTCACTCCCTCCCATGTGAAATAGGAAGGGTCCCTACATGGACAAGGGATACTTGTCAGTGTCTCCTTGCTCTCTAGGTCATCCCACTCGGTGTCGATTACTACCTCTTCTTCTTCTTCTTCCTCATTGTCATCTTCATCACTGTCGGTTTCCTCCCCGCGCTCCTACGCACGCAGCTTCTGTTGTTTCTTCCTCCTCTCATCCTCCTTCACCTTCCGCTACCACTCGGCCATGGCGCGGTTGGTTGCCATCATGGCTAGATCCTTCAGCAGCGGAGCCAGGTGGTCTTGGAGGACGAGTCTCTTCGGCTGGTCCCCCTATTTCAGGATCAGCATCAGGGGGTCGAGAGTTCGATTGAAAAGGAGTCACAAGGAAAGAAAACTTACAAAGGCGATGTACCCCAGTTCTAGATGCATTGGGGGGGGGGGGTGCCCCGGCATCGGATACACAAACTCAAGGACAGCGCCGGCGTCGTCCTACGAAGGCTCCATCACCTCCATAATGTGCTACGCCACTTCAAAGGGGGAGAGCGCTCCCTCGGCGAGCGTCGTCCCATCAAGCGCCACCCTAGGTGCCATCATGTGAAGAGGAAGCGCGCACTTCATCAGTGGTGCCACTCTCCGCATGTGGTAGGCATTGATGATCCCTGACCCCTTCATGCCCTCTCCTTTAGGATATGGATGGCGGTGAAATGGTCCTAGATTCTCTTCTTGTCCTTCTCCGGGACTCCCCACTTCCTCCAAGATTTTGGGACCTCCTCGATGAGGCGCCCGGTGAACTCTGGCAAGGGGCGGCTGCATCGTTCCTAATGTAGAACCAATGCGAATGCCACCCCTTGTTGGAGGTCGATAGACGCATCGCTAGGTACTCATTGACCTAGTTGTTGCGGGGCTGGAAGCCAGCGCATCCCATTGGGACATTCAGCTCTTGACTCTTCTCCCGCTTCTTTAGGAGGGTGACGGTGAAGAAATACCACCATAGGTTGAAGTGGGGACTAATCCCCAGGAACCCCTCACATAGGGCGATGAACACCGTAATGTGCTGGATCGCATTGGGATTAAGGTGCTGCAGCTCCACCTTGTAGTAATGCAGCAACCCCCGAAGGAACTTATGGGTGGGGGTGGCAAATCCTCGCTCGTGGAAGTGAGCGAAGGACACAACATAGCCGTCGGACGACGTCGGCACGTCCTCCTTGCCGGGCAACCGCCACTCCTCGGCGGTGGTCCACCACAGAGAATGCCACGGCGAACGAGGCCCTCCAGGCGGTGAAGGGTGATATCGGATCTGCACCACGGCTCCATTCAACGATTGGAGTGGGTGGATGCGAACTTGATGGCAGCTAAGATGTGGATGCGGGAGGCTTAGGCTATTGGCGGCGGAGGTTGTAGATGCAAAGGCAAGGAGGCAATGTACGAAACCCTAGGGCGAACCCTTTGGTTTTATAGGGGCGACGAATGCGAGGAAGGCAACCGTCCGCCTAGATCTTCACGACTACCACAATTCACCACCATGTCACCATGCGGGATATGTGCCCCTAATCCCTATCCTTTCCCTCCAAAGTCGCACCAGACGTTTCACCTCCTCGGGCAGACCAGGACTCTTTACCAGCAAAAAGATATGAGTCAAGAAGCGTTCCTCCAACATGGCTGGGCCTAGGAGTTTTAGGGCTAGCCCATCAACGGTTTTGATGGCCGTCCCAAGGCACCCTTACAACAAAGGATGGGCCCGTAATTGGCCAAAACTCAGGCGCACAAGCTTCATGGGAGTCTCGGCCCACAGTCTAGTCTCAGCCGAGATGACCCTAGATGGGTCCCCATGAATGGGATACCAGGGTCCCATTTAAGTTATCCGGTCAACAAACCTTCAAATTTCACAGCCATACCCGCAAAGGGTCCGAATCACCCCCTAGGCGATTCTATTTGAATCACCCGAAGGCTCAGAGGCTACACCCGATGGGTGCGCTCATGCACACCCTCTAGCAAGATGAATCACCCTCGGGTGATTCTATCTGAAATCACCTGGGGGCTTGAGGGCTACACCCGTCGGGTGCGCTCGTGCGCACCCTCTGGCAAGTCAAATCATCCCCGGATGATTCTATCTGAATCACCCGAGGGCTCGGGGGCTACTCTCGAGGACCAAATACTGGGGTATCCAAAGAGGAGGAACTAATAACCATCAAACACTGATGCTTCCGAATAGGCGAGAACGCGACTACACCTTTTGCCCAACGACCGAGGGTTAACTCCGTCTCGTCTGACCCCCAACGATTGGCTCCACCTTGTCCGACCCTTGAGGGCTGGCTCCACCTCATCTAACCCCTGAGGGCTAGCTTCGCCCCATCCGACCCCTAAGGGATGGCTCCGCCTCGCCCGACGTTCGAGGGCAGGCTCTGCCTCGCCTGATGTTCGAGGACTAGCTCTGCCTCGCCCAATGTCCGGGGGCAGGCTCTGCCACGCCCGATGTCTGAGGGCTGGCTCCACCTGGCCCGACGTCTAGGGGTAGGCTCCGCCTCGCCCGATGTCCGGGGACAGGCTCTGCCTCGCCCGACGTCTAGGGGCAGGCTCTGCCTCGCCCGATGTCCAGGGGCAGGCTCTGCTTCGCCTAGCGTCTGAGGATAGACTCCTATTCGCTCAACGTGCGGGGGCTGGCTTCGCCTCGTCCGACGTTCGAGGGCAGACTCTGGGTTGCCCGACGTCTGTGCGCTACTCAATCATAACTACGTGTGCAGATAAGGCGGGCCACTCAAGTCAACCACAATACCGAGGACCATACCCTGCACGCCTGCAGGAAAGTACCATCAGAATATGACTAGACGGACGCTTTAAGCCCTTCTAGGCATGTCAGAGCCCAAACAATGTTGTGGGCGCCGACATTTGTCCTACATTGTTATGGGCGCCGACATTTGCCCTCGGACACAAATCCTGATGAAAACATACGACAACCACTATAGTCCAGGAGGAAACTCATGTGATCTACGATAACGAACGTGGGGCTTCTGCGCTGTCTGATCCCCGTAGGGTCATGGTTCGGCACCTTGGTGCGTCACGCCGCCCATCGGGGCGGGATGGGACATAACCACTTGTTGAACGAAGCCAGAGCACGGTCTTATCAGGATCAGTGAATGTGCTATCCCTGGCACCGCCTGCCATGTCAGCGGGGCTCGCTCAGAGGAAATAGAAGACCCGACAGCTTTGAAGGACCTCCTCGGCCTCTGGATTTTCTTCTTTCTTCCATCTTTAATCCCTGCTTCCCCTTGGTCTATAAAAGGAAGGCAGGGCACCCCACTAAAGAGACGGATAAATTTGACACACCACGCATCTCATCACACATAGCTGAGCAACAACCAAGCTCTCAGCACTCTTTCAACCTTTCCATTAGAGACTTGGGACCTGTCTCTCTCGTCCGTTTGTAACCCCTACTATGAACTTTTCAGTGCAAATAACATGAGCAGCGGCCGCAAACTGGACGTAGGGACATTCTGCCTGAACCAGTATAAACTTTGTGTCTTTAAGCACACCATCAGAGTCCAACACGCAATAAATATAAATTTATTAGTCCGAGTGTCTTTGAGCACACCATGAGAGTCCAACACGCAATAAGTATAAACTGGCCGTTTCTGTTTCTGCCTTTTCCGTGGTTGGTCAGATGTTTTTTTTCTTTTTCCTTTTTTTTCTTTCCTAATATTAAGCGGGAGAGGTAGTCCGTCCGTGGGTGTTTTTAGATTCCGTTTTCACGTGGTTTTGTTTTTTTAGTTTCGTCCATCTTTTTTTTTGTTTTTCTGTTTTGCATCTTTTTTTCTCGGTTTCCTCATATGTTTTTGTTCCGTGTTTTTTCCTTTTCTCTCTCCTATAAAATAATTTTTTTGTCTGCTCTGACTTTTCCTTTCTTTTTGTGGTTTTTGTGTTTTTCAAACTATATAACTCTCATTTTGATTTCTTACTAATGCTTTGATCTCTAGTACTAAATCACCTGGTCGTATTTTTAATGAGTATTTTAACTTTTTAATAGATATTTTCACCACGAATTTGTTGCATCCATTATATCCTTTGCTCGAGTTACGTTACATTCACGTGTCCGCTTCCTAATCCATGTGTTTATCAACGGTTTTATCTTCGTGTCAGGGTAGAGGTAGCTTTGTTCTCCTTCCCTCTCTCGGGTCCTAACCTGTTCCACATCTAGAGTCTCATTAGCATGTGCAATTGGATTGACATAGACCTATGGGAGCCCTCGAGAGAGCGTAGGAGAATAATAACGATGAGGCAAGACAAAGGACACATAAAGCATACTGAAATTATGAGGACCTGCTGTTTGGAAGAACGACAGTGGAGCAATCGACTGACCCTCACGTGATCCAACTACTCCTTGCCGGGCTGACCTCCACTAACTGTTGCGTCGTCGCGTGCACCAATGGCATGGATAGGTCTCCCACGCATGCCACTCTTCTCCATCGTTAAGGACACTCTAATGATTGCTCGCTCGCTCAACCGTGGTCATCGGGCCATGCCTATGCCGCGTCGACTCAAGCACCACTAGAGCCACGCTGACACGAGTGTTGTACCGCCCCATCGCGTCATTGCACAGTGCTAGCCCATGTCTTTGTCGGTGTTTGACGCACTGACGTCCTAGGTTGCCTGATAGTGACAATAGGCGCGCATGCTGTCGTGGCCGTTGTGCCCACGCACGGCTTCGCCATGCCGCCACAATCTTGCCACCAATAATGCATTAAATTATTCTCCCATTGTAACGCATGGCCATATATATTTGCTAGTATAATATTAAAGAAACAAAATTTCTTCACTCATTCTTTTCGTCCGCTCCCAAACTACCAGGGTAATTGAGTGTTTCTTTCGTAGCGATTTTTTTACTTCTCAATCTGTACTAATGCCCTCTGTGTCTTGAATGTGATCTGAACTCATGTCCCACAGTTATACAAGTTAGGTTAACTCACGCCTAGCGATGATGAGTATGAATCCGATCTCAATACATATTGGGTCGCATCCTACGTCGTATGTTACCTGGACTCATGATCTAAGCTCATACGAGTTAAAGCAACTCATAGCTAGCCATGATACGGAGTCCAATTCTATACTTCTATATCTATATCTATATCTATATCTATATCTATATCTATATCTATATCTATATCTAATAATCAAGAGGTAAAATTTTCACCTCTTTTTTGGTTCCATTTTTTTTGGTCTGGCCTTCCACCTACTTGTGAGGACGGTGAAAACCCAATTCCTAATCCAAATCCAAATAGGAAAAGAGATAGTAGAATTTTATTCCTAATAATATTGTTATAAACAGCAATTTTCTTTTTTTGCCGTAGAGACCAACGAGACTGGCCTTCAAACTACTTGTGAGGATGGTGAAAACCCAATTCCTAATCCAAATCCAAATAGGAAAAAAGAGAGTAGAATTCTATTCTTAATAATATTATTAAAAACAGCAATTTCCCTTTTTGCCGTAGAGACCAACGAGAGGACGGGAACGAGAGCCGACATCTATCAATGTACGGAACGGAGTCCAATCCAGATGCCTGTTTCCGTAAGTTCGAATTTCTTTTCCCTTCGAGAGCATGTTCTTTTTTTTTCCCTATTTATTGGCTGGTCCCATATAGAGGACAGAGCACACATTCTCTCTTTTTTATATTTTTCTCCCTTTCCCTTATCGTTTCTTGTCCGGTTGGTTCCTCTATTTCTTTGTTACAAACTTTGTTTAGATTTCTCATGATTTTTTCCTTTTTCCGTGTTCAAGTAATAATATGAAAATAGAAATAGAAATAGAAAGACAAATAACAATATAGTAATAATGAATATATTCAAAAGCACGTTCTTTTTCCTTTTTATTGGCTGGTCCCGTATAGAGCAGAGAGCACACGTCCTCTCTTTTTTATATTTTTTTGTTCTCCTTTCCCCTATCGTTTCCTGTTTGGTCAGTTCCTATATTTCTTTGTTACAAACTCGTGTTTGGATTTTTCATGATTTTTTCCTTTTTTCCATGTTCAAGTAATAACTATGAAAATAAAAATAGAAAGATGACTAACAATATTATAATGAACATAAATATACACATCTATATCTATACTATCTAATAATAATGGTACAATTTCAGCCTATTTTTCGTCCATCTATTTTTTGGTCCGTCTCTCTCTAACTACAGGACAATTGAGAGTTTCTTCCGTCCAGAATTATACTCCCTCCGTTCCTTAATATAAGCCATATAGTTTTTAGCACCAATATTAACGCATGATTTGGGGAAGGACGTGAGACCGAGAAAAAAAGAAAAATCAGACTATCTTCTCTCTCCCAATCAGATTGCTTCCTAAATCTAAAGGATTAGTTGAGGCATGTGCTATGTATAGTGGAAATGTTTCCAAACTAATTAACGTGGGAGCTGATACATACCTATATTTTGGAATTTTTTTTAGAAATCTATATGGCTTATATTAAGGAACGGAGGGAGGGCGATTCTATTCGAATCATCCGGGGCTCGGAGGCTACACCCGACGGGTGTGCTCGCGCGCACCCCCTAGCAAGATGAATCACCCCCGGGTGATTCTATCTGAAATCACCCGGGGGCTCAGGGGCTACACCCATCGGGTGCGCTCGTGCGCACCCTCTGGCAAGTCAAATCACCCATAGACGATTCTATCCGAATCACCCAGGGACTTGGGGGCTACTCTCGAGGACCGAATACTGGGGTACCCAAAGAGGAGGAACTAATAACCATCAAACGCTGATGCTTCCGAATAGGCGAGAACGCGACTACACCTTTTGCCCAACGACCGAGGGTTAACTCCATCTCGTCTGACCCCAACGATTGGCTCTGCCTCGTCCGACCCTTGAGGGCTGGCTCCGCCACATCCGACCCCTGAGGGCTAGCTCCGCCCTATCCGACCCCTAAGGGATGGCTCCGCCTCGCCCGACGTTCGAGGACAGGCTCTGCCTCGCCCAACGTTCGAGGACTAGCTCTGCCTCGCCCAATGTCCGGGGGCAGGCTCTGCCACGCCCGATGTCTGAGGGCTGGCTCCACCTGGCCCGACGTCTAGGGGTAGGCTCCGCCTCGCCCGATGTCCGGGGACAGGCTCTGCCTCGCCCGACGTCTAGGGGCAGGCTCTGCCTCGCCCGATGTCCAGGGGCAGGCTCTGCTTCGCCTAGCGTCTGAGGATAGACTCCTATTCGCTCAACGTGCGGGGGCTGGCTTCGCCTCGTCCGACGTTCGAGGGCAGACTCTGGGTTGCCCGACGTCTGTGCGCTACTCAATCATAACTACGTGTGCAGATAAGGCGGGCCACTCAAGTCAACCACAATACCGAGGACCATACCCTGCACGCCTGCAGGAAAGTACCATCAGAATATGACTAGACGGACGCTTTAAGCCCTTCTAGGCATGTCAGAGCCCAAACAATGTTGTGGGCGCCGACATTTGTCCTACATTGTTATGGGCGCCGACATTTGCCCTCAGACACAAATCCTAACGAAAACATGCGACAACCACTATAGTCCAGGAGGAAACTCATGTGATCAACGGTAACGAACGTGGGGCCTCTGCGCCGTCTGATCCCCGTAGGGTCACGGTTCAGCACCTTGGTGCGTCGCGCCGCCTATCGGGGTGGGATGGGACGTAACCACTTGTTGAACGAAGTTAGAGCACGGTCTTATCAGGATCAGCGAACGTGCTATCCCTAGCACCACCTGCCATGTCAGCGGGGCTCGCTCAGAGGAAAAAAAAGACCCGATAGCTTTGAAGGACCTCCTTGGCCTCTGATTTTCTTCTTTCTTCCATCTTTAATCCCTACTTCCCCTTGGTCTATAAAAGGAAGACAGGGCACCCCACTAAAGAGACGGATAAATTCGACACACCACGCATCTCATCACACATAGCTGAGCCATAACCAAGCTCTCAGCACCCTTTTAACCTTTCTATCAAAGACTTGGGACATGTCTCTCTCGTCCGTTTGTAACCCCTACTACGAACTTTTCAGTGCAAATAACACGAGCAGCGGCCGCAAACTGGACGTAGGGACATTCTACCTGAACCAGTATAAACTTTATGTCTTTGAGCACACCATCAGAGTCCAACACGCAATAAATAGAAATTTATTAGTTGGTATTTACTTGGAACACCGACAACTAGTATCGGTTCCACTTTCATACCGGCTAGGATTCGACGACAAGCAATTGCCTCATATGTGCAGTTGTGTACGAGTTTGATCCGACCCACTGTAACGAAACACGATCGTGTGCGTATGGACGATTATCACTATCTATTTATACTCCTAATAATAAAAAAAACTAACCAGTCCTGACTATCAGTATACCACCCCGTCCGTGTTTCTCCGTGCCAGGAGTCTCGAGGTAACGCTGATAGTAATCCTAATGAATAAATTTCTCCGATCTAATCTGATTTCCTAATAAATAAACATCATGTATTTTTTTCAACGTTTCCGTTTCTGTTTCTGCCTGTTCCGTGGTTGGTCAGATGTTTTTTTTCTTTTTTCTTTTTTTTTCTTTCCTAATATTAAGCGGGAGAGGTAGTCCGTCCGCGGGTGTTTTTAGATTCCGTTTTCACGTGGTTTTGTTTCTTTAGTTTCGTCCATCTTTTTTTTTGTTTTTTCTGTTTTGCATCTTTTTTTCTCGGTTTCCTCATATGTTTTTCTTCCGTGTTTTCCCTTTTTTCTCTCCTATAAAATAATTTTTTTGTCTGCTCTGACTTTTCCTTTCTTTTTGTGGTTTTTGTGTTTTTCAAACTATATAACTCTCATTTTGATTTCTTACTAATGCTTTGATCTCTAGTACTAAATCACCTGGTCGTATTTTTAATGAGTATTTTAACTTTTTAATAGATATTTTCACCACGAATTTGTTGCATCCATTATATCCTTTGCCTCGAGTTACGTTACATTCACGTATCCGCTTCCTAATCCATGTGTTTATCAACGGTTTTATCTTCGTGTCGGGGTAGAGGTAGCTTTGTTCTCCTTCCCTCTCTCGGGTCCTAAGCCTGTTCCACATCTAGAGTCTCATTAGCATGTGCAAATGGATTGACGTAGACCTATGGGAGCCCTCGAGAGGGCGTAGGAGAATAATAACGATGAGGCAAGACAAATGACACATAAAGCATACTGAAATTATGAGGACATGCTGTTAGGAAGAACGATAGTGGAGCAATCGACTGACCCTCACAGTGATCCAACTACTCCTTGCCGGGCTGACCTCCACTAACTGTTGCGTCGTCGCGTGCACCAATGGCATGGATAGGTCTCCCACGCATGCCACTCTTCTCCATCGTTAAGGACACTCTAATGATTGCACGCTTGCTCAACCGTGGTCATCGGGCCATGCCTATGCCGCGTCCACTCAAGCACCACTAGAGCCACTGCCTGACACGAGTGTCGTACCGCCCCATCACGTCATTGCACAGTGCTAGCCCATGTCTTTGTCAGGTGTTTGGCGCACTGACATCCTAGGTTGCCTGATGGTGACAATAGGCGCGCATGCTGTCGTGGCTGTTGTGCCCACGCACGGCTTCGCCATGCCGCCACAATCTTGCCACCAATAATGCATTAAATTATTCTCCCGTTGTAACGCATGACCATATATATTTGCTAGTATAATATTAAAGAAACAAAATTTCTTCACTCATTCTTTTCGTCCGCTCCCAAACTACCAGGGTAATTGAGTGTTTCTTTCGTAGCGATTTTTTTACTTCTCAATCTGTACTAATGCCCTCTGTGTCTTGAATGTGATCTGAACTCATGTCCCACAGTTATACAAGTTAGGTTAACTCACGCCTAGCGATGATGAGTATGAATCCGATCTCAATACATATTGGGTCGCATCCTACGTCGTATGTTACCTGGACTCATGATCTAAGCTCATACAAGTTAAAGCAACTCATAGCTAGCCATGATACGGAGTCCAATTCCATACTTCTATATCTATATCTATATCTATATCTATATCTATATCTATATCTATATCTATATCTATATCTATATCTATATCTATATCTGTATCTGTATCTATATCTATATCTATATCTATACTTAATAATCAAGAGGCAAAATTTTCACCTCTTTTTTGGTTCCATTTTTTTTTTGGTCTGGCCTTCCACCTACTTGTGAGGACGGTGAAAACCCAATTCCTAATCCAAATCTAAATAGGAAAAAAGAGAGTAGAATTTTATTCCTAATAATATTGTTATAAACAACAATTTTCTTTTTTGCCGTAGAGACCAACGAGACTGGCCTTCAAACTACTTGTGAGGATGGTGAAAACCCAATTCCTAATCCAAATCCAAATAGGAAAAAAGAGAGTAGAATTCTATTCTTAATAATATTATTAAAAACAGCAATTTCCCTTTTTGCCGTAGAGACCAACGAGAGGACGGGAACGAGAGCCGACATCTATCAATGTACGGAACGGAGTCCAATCCAGATGCCTGTTTCCGTAAGTTCGAATTTCTTTTCCCTTCGAGAGCATGTTCTTTTTTTTTCCCTATTTATTGGCTGGTCCCATATAGAGGACAGAGCACACATTCTCTCTTTTTTATATTTTTCTCCCTTTCCCTTATCGTTTCTTGTCCGGTTGGTTCCTCTATTTCTTTGTTACAAACTTTGTTTAGATTTCTCATGATTTTTTCCTTTTTCCGTGTTCAAGTAATAATATGAAAATAGAAATAGAAATAGAAAGACAAATAACAATATAGTAATAATGAATATATTCAAAAGCACGTTCTTTTTCCTTTTTATTGGCTGGTCCCGTATAGAGCAGAGAGCACACGTCCTCTCTTTTTTATATTTTTTGTTCTCCTTTCCCCTATCGTTTCCTGTTTGGTCAGTTCCTATATTTCTTTGTTACAAACTCGTGTTTGGATTTTTCATGATTTTTTTCCTTTTTTCCATGTTCAAGTAATAACTATGAAAATAAAATAGAAAGATGACTAACAATATTATAATGAACATAAATATACACATCTATATCTATACTATCTAATAATAATGGTACAATTTCAGCCTATTTTTCGTCCATCTATTTTTTGGTCCGTCTCTCTCTAACTACAGGACAATGGAGAGTTTCTTCCGTTCGGACTTATATATATATATATATATATATATATATATATATATATATATATATATATATATAACCATAAGGCTTATATAAGTTAAATAGCTCTTGTCTAGCGCGATACGGAGTCTGATTCCAAAACATATTGGGTCTGTGCTCATATGCATTAAACAATTCGCGTCTAGCGATGATACAGAGTCCGATTCAAATATATATATATATATATATATATATATATATATATATATATATATAAACAAGAGTTTCTTAGTTTTGTTCTTTTTTATTTCTTTTATCTCCGAGGATGTCTGATTCTTATTCACATGTCATAAAGTTTTCAGTTTTTCCACGTTAGGTCCATGTCGTTTGGGTTTAAGTTTCTTTTTTTCAGGTTTTGTTCCATTATTTTTCCTTGTCTGTTTTTCTTCCACGTTCTACTTCCATTTTTTACCTTTTCTTTTTTCACGTTCGGTCTCTGAATGTTGAATAACGAGTCTTTTTCTTCGTTTGATTTTCTGTATTGTTTCGTTCTAATTTGTTCTGTTGTTTCCATAAAATTAAAAAAATACAAATATAATATTATGGATCTTTTAACTCTTGGTAAAATAATTATTTTTATTATAACCTGGTTAAACTTTTGATCTAACTAATCAAACTTTAAATTGAAATATTGACCAATTTGTTGTTTGTCTGGTCTAAATAAGTTTGTCTCTAAACTCACTGCAATCTCAAACAATGGTTACATGTGGCAAACTTAAAAAAAAAGTCTCCCTGTCATATTTGTCATAATCATCAGCAGATATGTTAGTTCTTGATTATGGGCCCATAAAGAAAGTCATATAACTCGATATTTCACTATATCAATGCATATAGATGGTAAATATTTATGTGCTTTGTAACCGGAGGAGAAAAAAAACTATAAAGATTGTATTTTAAATTCGATGCGGACTTAATAGGATATTGTTGTATTATTGCCAATATTAGCTTATATTATAGATGTCATGATCATCGGTTTGAATCTCTACAAAAAAGTAAAATATGAATAGATATATACCATTTTGTCATCTTTTTCATAAATGTAAAATAGTTTTTTTTTCTTCCGTTACAATGCATGGGCATATTTTTAGTTAATATAAAGAGCCAAAATTTATGTCGTAATAGTTTTCTTCAGCCTCTTCTATCCAACTCGGTTTGTTCCCCGCGTTACCTGACTCCATCGTGTTTTACCATTTTTTCGGACAGTCCACAGTTCCTTTCATTTTTTTTCGTCTCAATTTTTCCCGAGTCTACCCACGCACTTAACTTGTTGGCCTCGCGCGTTTCACCAGCAGTGCGCCCCACCCGCCTTCACACCCGCTCCTCAAAGTCTGTTATGTCGGCCCTGTGCACTGCACCACGCCCGTGCCTTGTCAGCTCTACGCCCTCACCACGCCACGCAAACCGTGCAGACTCCGAACCCTGCCAGCTATGCATGCGCCAAGAGCTTGGACTCTCTTGGCCACGCCGGCCTGCACGCGCCCTGTGCAATGAAGAACCACCTATGGCCCGTGCACGACTATTCTGGTGAAGATGGACAACTAACCTGTGTGTATTGTAAGATGCTTTAAAGGTGTCAATATAATATTGTCGCCGACGGATTCAAAGATGACAGAACTGTGTGAACGTGAGGAAGATGTTAACAACTTAAGAGTGAAAAAATAACCCATTACAATGTATGGGCATTTTTGCTAGTACTATTTATTAGATTTCATTGCAACATATGTGCTTTTGCTAGTAAAAAACAGAAAAGAAAAAGTGGCGGAACAGACGATGGAAAAACCTGCGGAAGAACTCAGAACTACCACAAAAAAAACCCGGACCATGTAAAAACGGAAAAGAAGAAAACAAAAAGAAACGGATCAGAGAAAAAGTGGAACGAACCAAATGAAAAAACGGAAAAGAAGAAAACATAAAAGGCGGCGGATGACAGAAAAAGCGGACCAAACAGTATAAAACAGAAAAGAAAAGATGGAAATTAAGAAATTCTTCGTAGTTTAATATTAGGTTAAGATAAAATTAACACGTTTTCTTTTCACTCGATTCGATTCCAAGTACCATGCTTTGACCATTATTTCTGGTTTGTGGATGTAATACATGACTTCAAATTGGTAGGGTATCAAAGTATTTTCGGTTGCGAATCATATGATATCAGATTTGTATAGTATATATTTTTTAAATTTTACTAGCAAATATACACATGCTTTAGCCGACTTATTAAACTTGGAGATTTAAGCAAGATCATGACTAGTTTACAACAACGTTTATATTTGCACTTCTCCTATATTTCAGATACCTAAATTTTAAGATGATTTCAGGCAACACTTTTGTACTACCAATTAATATAAGTGAATTGTCACTTTTGTGATTTGTTATTTGTCTTTGTGTCATAACATATCAAATTTTTGTCCGTATCAGACTATAGAAATAATTATAAATTGTTGAATTGTCTCTGTGTCATATCAGATTTTGTTAGGTTTTTGGTTTTGTCTAATGAGTTTTTTATTCTCGGAACCAAAAATTACAGATTGTGTCTATAGAAATTGCAACATACTAAAACTACAATTTTAGTATAAAATATACGCGATAATTGTCGCTGAAAAAAAACTAAAATTCAGACACTTGAAATTTAGCAAATCCCTTATGTTTGGTTTAAACTAAATTAGAAAATACTAAAGTTAATTTAATCTTTGTGTATTATTAATAATATTAAAACCTATTTATAAATATACTATCAAATAGTTTCCATGCATCATTAGTAATATTAAAATTAAATAATTAGTCACTATTTATGGAAATAAAACTTTTAAATAGATTCATGATACATTGTTCTTTGCGGATATGAACGGATATTCCATATTTTTTACAAATACAGATCTAGAATCGGATAGAGAAAACCTGAAAAATGAATTATATACATTCATTTAGTATCCACATTAGAAACTGATAAGAATATAGATATCAATATTAAAGTTTTAATTGATACGTATGTTGGATAATTCATATATCTATTTTTCATTTTCCATCCCTATCTGGCCGTGCTTGTTGGCGTCGATTGGCTGCATGGCATGGCTGGTTTTGAAGCGTAGCTGCAATGCGGTGTGGGAAGTCCAATTGAGTTGGGTTAGCACTTTGGCAGAGTGGAGCCGGGCCGGCAGCATGTCAGGGCCGTAGAGGAAGCTTGTCGTGGTCTTGATCATAGTGGCAGCAGCAGTTGTTGTGATTGGCTGCGGCCCTGGCCTCTGTCTTGTTCCAATGGGAACCTTAAGCAAGGGCCGGCGGTGCCTGCATCAAGGAGCCGGGTCACCGCCATGGTAAGTGCCAATGTCCAAGTTGCCTCAGTGTGAGTCAAAACCAGTGATCACCGAAACCACCCCCAGCTCCAGGACCTCATCCCTGATGTGTACATTGGATAACTCCAGCAGCACGAACCGCAAACACCATCATCACCTGATGTATTGGAGAACTCCTGCAGCACGAAAGGTTGCAAACACCATCAGGTGATGCCGCATGCGACGACCCAGGCACCCTTTGTTGTTGCGCAACCCCTTGTTGAGCACTTTTACGGACTCCATTGCCATCCTTTTTGTTCACTAGACAGTGCAGCTCGTCGTGCTCTATCTAGTTCACGCTTACGCTCTTTTAGACATGTAACAATATTGTCGATGAAATTGGATGCATTTGCAGGCACCTATATATTGATTAAAAAAGTACGGTCTCAAATAAATTACAGAAGGGCACATATTGCAAGAACATTAATTCCTTATTACATTGTCATGAACGACATTTGGGTTGCCCACTATATTTTTTCTTCTCAAATAGATAACATTAATGAAAAAAAAACAATGTACCTGGGTTTAGATCCGGTGATGCATCAGTCAAGTCAATTATGCCACTTTGATCTATACATCTATCGGAGTACTCATCTACATATATATAATAACATGATATTAACCTTGGCCCCAGCATCATACATACACAACAACAAAAATAATTAGTATTAGGAACAAAAGAAATCAAAATGGTACATGTAGTTATCTTTATCAATCTGCATTAGTTCGTATGAGTTGTTTCGATGTAGCTAGTCACTATCTTCATAGCCATCAGTGTTTTCCGTGGTTGATTCAACTCTAACTAGTACAACATAATTACACAACAAATAAGCGAGCCAATGACTGATGCAAGTAGGTGGTATCATTCATACACAGCAAAAAAAAACTTTTCTTAATTTGCAAAGTTTTAGTCCATCTGATTTTTTCCTAATTTGCACAAAACTTTTAGCTCAATGTATATACATTTACAACATATACATCACTATACATTAAATAAACTAAAAAATGGTAATACTGAATTCAGAAACGGAAAATCAGAATGTGGTGGACCTCTAGACCCAGCAGCTAGTGCAGTTTTCGCCTTTCTCAGAAGATACTTTTCTCTACGTTTTTTATTTTTTCACCCCTTTCTTCTTGAGCCATTGCTGCATGTCATGCTTTTTCTCTTTCTCTTTTACGCTGCGCACGTTCATCAACTTGCGCTTGTGAATTTGATGGTGTCTGACCAGCTTGTTTGTAAATAAGTTGATAGATATTTACTTAATCACCACAAATAATACAAGTGAAAGCGTCTATGGACATGTGTATAAACAATTACCTCCATTGATGGTGTTTGTCAAGTCTACAAATGATGTACGACCTTCATTACTTTGCATAGGTTCCATTACGATGAAACTGAACACAAAATTAATCCCTAGGTTCAATCAGAAATTAATCTCTGAAAGTGGTCGAAGTTAGCAAGCATAATACATATTCAGGCCAGACCACAAGACTTGGTTCCGAAACAAAGCAATTAACAAACTGCACTATTTAAAAATTCAATAGGAAATGCTCTAACCGGTTTAATTATGAGCCACGTAGCTATTGAAGTGCTTGAACCGTGACTTGAGTATCTTGCTGGGTTTCAACTAACTGAGATAATCAGTTCAGAATAGACCAATTCCCTAAGCTTTCTACTATTGCTAGAATCTTGGAGAATGAAAGAGTGAATTAAAAGGCCTTTCAAGATGATAACCATTAGAACATATTGTCAACAAGCATTCTAAAAATACACATGCCTACGGTATGTAGTGTTTAGTTCTTTAATTTTTTTATGCAAGACCATTAGAATGGCTTGATTGTTTCTACAGCTTGTGAATCTTTTATACAAAAGAAATGAACAAGAAAACACTAATCCACAACGAGCAAGACTGGCAGAAAATGAGAAAAAAAATTGAGGATCTAAACAACACCATAGATTTCAAACTTACCCATCCCCAAGCATAGAAAAGCATGGCTGAATCTTTTGTTTTTTAGAGGTGGTTGCAATAGCCGGGGCAGATGAGGTATATTAACAACTACTAATTTGCCAGTGATCACAACTTTGGATTAAAATCAATTTAAGTAGAGAAGACTTATTGCAGTCAATTTTGCATATTTTTTATCTAAAGATATTCCGTCTCAGTCATAGCGTTACTTGCTCCTAACTTGATTTTGATAGAAAAAATGGAGGCCTCAACAAAAAAATGAAAGCTGGAGAAGCAACCTGAATACTATAGGGAACGAAACAAAAGGTTGAAACATGGAAGAAGAGTCAATTTCAGATTGGCATTCAGATGTTCAAAGAGCACTGCCAACGATGACTAAGTAACTAACAAAGGATGTACCAAAGACTATGAAAACTATTAAAGTCGTCTGCAGCAAACAAATTAAATTAATTCAGTGACGATGCAGATGCTACCTGGGTTCTGTTGCCACAACGGAAAGGTCGAGCTCAATGAACCGAACATACCTGATGAGCTTATGAGGGTTTGGTCAAGTAACAATGTAGATGCTAGACACTTTTGTAACAACATTAGGTTTTTTAATGGATATTTCTCCTTCACTACTCTATATTGTCGCCTCGATAGCGCTATTGCAAGCATGAAAAACAGTGGCATATACACCTTTCGTGCACACGGCTAGATCTATCACAACATAAGCTCATTTGGCGAAGAAGATGGTAAAGAGCCAAGACATCTTGAGCTTTACTTGTACGACGATGATCCAATTCTTGAGTACCGCTATCGACGATGCCGTGAATACAAGTGCTAGAAAGACAAGGAAGTCATTGAGAGGCTTATGGCCATCCTTCGTGACAACCCATACTCACAACATCTTAGGAGTGTGGGCTAGGCTAAACACCTCGAGGACTATCGTGTCACACTAAACCTTGACTAGAGACTGGACTAAAGAACATACAAAGTGTCGTTGGCTTCAGAGGTGGCTGCTATTTGGATCGAGGGAAGCGAACTCCTTGGTCAGTTCTAGAATAGTGTTGTCCTGCATGGGAAAGATAGAAGCAAACACGACATTCACTCATATCATGGATGTTGTGATGCACTTTCATACCCTCTATTCTTCCCTAAGGGTGAGGTTGGGTGGCACATGGATATTCCAAAGAAAGGAGTTAGTATGGAAGAAATCATCGTGTACCATGCCCTACAGAAGGCTCGTAATGGGTCAGAAGAAGAAATAGGTTTGTTGTTATTCTTATTAATACTTCGCATACATGTACCTCAATTGTTATTCTACAAATAACTCTAATTCATGGCTATTTTTTGAAGACTCCCCTGGTATATTATGTGTCGAGTTCATAAACCCAGGGTCCCCGATGGGCCCGCTTCCCAGCGAAAAGCTTGGCCCAGCAGACGACATAACAACAATGTGTGACTCCTAGGCCGGCCTAGATACCAAACGATAGGCCAGAAGAGTGATCTAGTCTCCAACCGGAAGGCCTGGCCAAGGAGGGGACGACGCTCGCTTCCGACTCCGACCCTCTTTTTTATCGGGAATACACCGAACCTCTGCTTATAGCTCTTCTCCGACTAGCACGGTCAGAGCCAACTAGGAATGACCGACCGAGGACGCTCGCTCAGTGAGGACCCAAGAATTAGGCAGAGCAGATAAGGCAAGGTGCTTAAGTCAACCGCAATACTGAGGACCGTACCCTGCATGCCTGCAAGATGGTACCACCAGGACATGCCAGAAGGGTGCTCTACAACCTTCTAGGTATGTCAGAACCCAAATAGTGTTGTGGGCGCCGACATTTGCCTTACAGTGTTGTGGGTGCCGTCATTTGCCATACCAGGCGAACACTATAAAACCTGCCACATGCGTCTAACATAAATAGTATTGTGGGCGCCAACAACCATCTTGTACCCGAAAGTGTGGGCAACAAGACTTAATAGCATACGCACACACACACACACACACACACTCTCTCTCACTCACTTGTAAGGCCATCCCCTTCACCTATAAAAGGGGATGCGCTCTCTCCCAACAAAAGGACGGTCATTCCAACTCTCTCTATGCTAGCTTCAGACATTCTGAGCACTCGAACAGCTCCACGGCTCTAGAACTCTAAAGCTACATAGAGTATATGTTCTCATACTTAGCGCACGTTGGAGCTCCCATCACTCTGACCCTTCGGTTCAGAGCCCAACCGGACCTTCGACACCCCCTTCTTATTCCCATTCATTTGTAACCCCACAACAAACTTCGAGCACCTAGGCTCAGGAATAAAGTCACCGATCGACTAGAACTAGGACGTAGGGCATGTTGCCTGAACCAGTATAAACCTTGTGTCATTGAGTGCTAGGCCACATCCAATCACAACGCACGGCAAAACTACAAATATTTACCTGTTGGTCACTTTTTGCACACCGACAGTTGGTGTCGTCCGTGGGGAGGACGCCGTGCTGTTCACACTTTTGGTCATCGGATGGCCCACCTTTCCACCATCTTCGTCATGATGGGCTCAAGCAATACGATTCGCTTCGGACTTGCTAGAATTTCCCACGCACCCACCTATTGGGATGTGGGTTCCTCCCATCTTCGAGCCATTCCAGACCTTCCTCTTTGGAAGCCTAGACCTTGTCGCCGATAGGCTCAGGCGTGCTTCGCCTCCTGAGGAGGCACTTGTCCTGGTGCCCATTGGAGGAGGAGCGCCCTCCGTCGGCTCTGGGCCACCCGACGACCTCAACGATGAGACACCTACGCTTCACCCCTGAGCCCACGCTGGGCTCAAACACCATTGTGAGTAATGTACATATTTTTTTTTCTCGCTATTTAATATCTTCTGTCGACTCTCCAAGGGGACCCCATTGTCCCCACTACAACCGCCATGCGACCGGTTCCCCTATGGCCTCGCATCCCCTACGGACGCATACACATGGGGGCTCTAAAAGATGCTGACGCCACCTCCTCTCACATTAGAATTCGTGGGGTTGGCGGGTTACGCTCCCGCCTCTTTCCATGACCTCATGGATGACGAGGTTGAAAGCGACAGCTCCTGCATCGGTGACGTCGTGGCACCTTGCCACCCTCTATCCCGGGAGTGTGCTATGGTGGATGCTCCGGGGCAACCACCGGTAGTAGCGGAGTCTCTACAGACTCACACCCCTCCAGACCCTCGTGCAGAGGCCCCCACGCATGCGTAGGAGCACGACGAGGAGTTACGACAAAGGCATCAGAGCCAGCCGCCACCTGCACCAGTGCGCTCGATGTAGCACACTGCGCCACGCGTGCATAACCCAGTGAGCGGCGCGTGGGGTCATGCCCGTCAGGTCCAGCGCAACATCCTAGATGGAGGAAATGATCCCCCATAGTTTGCTTGGGCTAGCCAGAACATCATCGCTGTGGCAATGCTTCTGTGCGGCCTTCCCGAGCCTGTCCCCCCATTGGAGCAGATGATCCACTGGAACCTTCAGGCGCTAGTGGAAACCACCGCCGTTCAACAGGTGGAGAGCTCCGTGTCATGACACTGGCTCGTGGCCTCTTTCCCCACCAAGGAATGGGGGTGCACCAGTCGAATTGCTCCATCTACTCTCCAATAAAGTCATCGGCGGTGGAACAGGAGGTCGCAGCTATGCCATGGCCTGACCCGGCGCCCGCTCCACACCAACCACCTATGCGCGAATGGCTCGGGCCGAACCGTGATGCTCGCAGCATCATCAACAATCGGCGTCAAGCCTAGTGTGACGATGACGTCCATCAAGGGGCAGTGAGAGCAGGTGGCAGGGCCCCGGCCGAACCATCGAGGGGAGCGGGGACATGCACCCTAGGCATGGTCGCTGACCAGACGACTGAAGCCCTAGCCCAGACGACCTAGGACCATGGGCCTTTGGCCATCGCATCTAGAAAGCTCTATTCCCACAGCGCTTCTGGTCACCCACCAACATCACCAAATACACCGGGGAAACAAATCTCTACATATAGCTCGGAGACTTTTGGCTCGCCTGCCGAGCCAGAGGGGTGGATGATGACCACTTCATCATTCAATACCTCCCCATCTGTGTGGGGGAGCATGTTTGAGCATGGCTTGAATTCCTCCCACCTGACAGCATTCGCGACTAGGCGGATCTCAAAAGGATCTTCATCGGGAATTTCTAGGGGATGTATGTCCGTCCTAGGAATTCCTAGGACCTCAAGAGCTGCCAGCAGGAGCCCAATGAGTCCCTACAAGATTACATCCATAGGTTCTCAAAATGATGCAACTCCCTTTCTGATGTCGTTGACGTGGATGTCATCAACGTGTTCCTCTTTGGGACAACCTATGAGTCCTTGATCCACAAGCTCGGCTGTCTAAAGCCCCGTACCACCCGTGACTTGCTCAACATCACCATGAACCATGCCCCCGGCGAGGAGGCGGTCGGAGTGGTATTTAGCGGAGGCTGGGACAAGGGCAAGGCCAAGCATGAGGACAAAGGCGAGGGCCCCTCCACGCAAAGGAGGAAAAAGAACAAGGGGGATTGGCGCTGATCGGTCAACTCTGCTTTGGTCACCGTGGCCGATCATGCGGGCGAGCAGCCCTAGTAGGGTCAACCCGACCACGTCGACAAGCTCATGGAGAGCCCATGCACCAACCACGCCTACCCCCTCAGGAACCTCTACAAGGACTGTGAACTCCTTAAGCGCTTTCTACGATAGGTCGATGGGCCAAAGGAAGGAAAGGGCAATGAGGCAGCAGCCAAGAAAGGAGGCACGACGGGCAAGGATGATGATGGCTTTCCTGACCCTAAGGAATGCCTCATAATCTTTGGGGGATCTGATGCCATCTACTCCAAGTGCCAGCACAAGGTGTGCTACAGAGAGGCATGTGTTGCCTCTTTCCTTACCTAGTCAGAATCTCTGATCACTTTTGATCAGAGGGACCATCCTTCCCACGTTGCTAGATAGGGTCGCTACCCACTCGTTGTCGACCCCATTGTCCACAAGAAGCACCTCACCAAGGTGCTGATGGACGGAGGCAGTGGCCTCAACATTCTCTATGTCGACACCCTCAATGCCATGCACATCCCTCGGTCGGAACTACCGCCCAGTGAGCTCTCCCTTCCATGGTGTGATCCTAGGGATGTAGGCATACCCGCTCGGACAGATCGACCTACCCGTCATGTTTGGTGACCAAGCCAACTTCCTGCTTGGAGGTCCTCACCTTCGAGGTGGTGGACTTCCCAGGGTCCCTACCATGCCATCTTGGGGTGGCCATGCTATGCCAAGTTCATGGCAATCCCCAACTACACCTACCTCAAGTTGAAGATGCCAAGACCAAATGGTGTCATCACTGTGGGTAGCACCTTTTCACACGCCTACACATGCGACCGTGACCATTACGAGCTCGCCACTGCCATCATCAACTCAGCTGAGCTCCCTCAGCTAAGAAATTTATTGACTCCAGCAGTCCTAGACAGCAACAAGCCAACCTCCTCGACTACCTTCCACCCAATCAAGGAAACTAAGGTGGTGGGGATCGACCCCACCGACCCAACCAAGACGATGCGGATTAGGGCCAAGCTCCTGGCCAAATAGGAATGCGATCTCGCTGACTTTCTATGCGCCAATCATGATGTCTTCACATGGAAACCTTCTAACATGCTGGGCATACCATGGGAGGTCACCGAGCATGCATTACGCCTCATCCTGAGCTCAAAGCCCACCAAGCAATGCCTGTGTCGCTTTAATGGTGAGAGGCGTAGGGCCATAGGTGAGAAGATCGCCAAGCTCCTGGCAGCTGGATTCATCAAGGAGGTATACCACTCTGACTGGCTAGCCAATCTTGTTCTTGTTAAAAAGAAGACCGGGAAATGGAGAATGTGTGTTGATTATACTGGCCTCAACAAGGCATGTCCGAAGGACCATTTTCCTTTGCCACGCATAGACCAGATAGTCGACTCCACCTCAGGATGCGAAATCCTCTCCTTTCTAGATGCCTACTCAGGCTACCACCAGATCACGATGAAAGAGTCCGACCAGCTCGCAACTTCATTCATCACCCCATATGGTTCGTACTGCTATGTAACCATGCCTTTTGGTCTGAAGAATGCTGGCGCCACCTATCAATGGTGCATGCAGCAATGCTTCACCGACCAAATCAACCCTGCTCAACCAGCCTGACCAAGTCGAGCGGACCAAAACCAACAATCGCCGTCTATGTAGATGACATAGTGGTCAAAACAGGCTCAAGCCTTGCGACCTGATCACAAACTTGGCCACAACATTTGCAAACCTCTGAAGGTTCAACATCAAATTGAATCCTGAAAAATGTGTCTTCAGGGTTCTGAAGGGGAAGCTGCTTGGATACATCATGTCTGAATGTGGCATTGAGGCCAACCTCAAAAAAATCACAGCCATCTCCAACATGGGCCCTATACGCAACATCAAGGGTGTACAAAGGCTCACCGGCTGTTTGGCCGCCCTGAGCTGGTTCATCTCCCGGCTAGGCAAACGGGGGATGCCTCTCTACAAACTTCTCAAAAAGACAGACACGTTCATCTAGATTGAGGAAGCACATCATGCTTTGGAAAGCCTCAAAGCATCATTGATGTTGGCCCTAATCCTCGTCGCTCCTGAATGGGGAGAACCCCTCCTCCTCTATATCACGACAAGCAACCACGTGGTGAGCTCTGCCCTAGTCATTGAAAGGGAGGAGCCTGGACACCACCAGAAGGTCTAGTGACCCATATACTTCGTTGGTGAGGTACTCACCAACGCTAAGGTTTAGTACCCCCAGGTGCAAAAACTTCTATATGCCATGCTGACGGCGACCTAGAAGCTCCTACAATACTTCACCGACCACGAGGTCATGGTCGCCACTTCATTCCCGCTAGGAGACATCATCCACAACCGTGATGCCATGGGATGGATCTCCAAGTGGGCACTCAAACTAATGGGCCACGACATCAGGTATATCCCCCACACCGCTATTAAGTATCAGGCTCTCGCGGACTTTATCGCTGAATGGACAGAGGTCCAGCTCCCGACCTTAGATATCACCCATGAGTACTGGACAATGTACTTCAACAGGTACATGATGGCACCTGGCTCGGGGGCTGGAGTGGTTCTGATCTCCCCAAATGGGAGCAGGCTCCGCTACACGATTCATCTCCATTTTTCGGCCTCAAATAATGCCACAGAATACAAGGCCCTCATCAACGGACTGCGCATCACCATCGAGCTCGGTGCTTTGTGGTTATACGTCCGTGGAAACTCAGAGTTGGTCATCGACCAAGTCATGAAGGAGTCCTCTTGCAAAAGCCCCCTCATGGCAGCATACTGCCAAGAGGTGCGCAAGCTCGAGGACAAATTCTAGGGGATCGAACTACATCATGTCCCCCAAAAGGACAATGATGTAGCTGAATTTTCTCACAAAATTGGCTGCTAGGCGGGTTCCATCTTCAGATGGGGTCTTTCATCAATGACCTTCATGAGCCATCTGCCCGCATCCTAGAAGGTCTGATCTAGACACGCTCCGACACCAACCTGGCACTCAGGGGCTCCGACCTTGGTGCCTCCATGATGACATCACCCGCCGATGTCGCCATGGTAGCACTCGATCAAACTGACTGGAGAGCACCGCTACTCGCCTACCTCCTCGAGGAGATTCTCCCACCTAGAATGGACTAAAGCACGACGAATCGCTCGACGCTGGCAAGACGTTCATCACATTCGGTAACAAACTTTACAAGCAAAGTCCGTTAGGGGGTACTCATGAAGTGCATCCCTACTGACCAGGGGAAATAGCTCCTCCTCGAGGTCCATGCCGGAATCTATGGACATCATGTGGCCCTGAGGTCGCTGGTACAAAAAAGCCTTTCACCAAAGTTTTTACTGGCCCACTATGCTGCGAGAGGCAGAGGAGGTCATCCGCAAGGTGTGAGGGATGCTAGTTCTACGCTTGGCAAACTCATTTGCCTGGCGTAGGAACTTTAAACCATCCTCATCACCTAGCCATTCGTGGTCTGGGGCCTCGACATGGTTGGACCCCTCAAAAAGGGCTCAGGTGGCTTCACTCACCTACTCATAGTGGTGGACAAATTCACCAAGTGGATAGAGGTGAAGCCCATCACCAACATTCGCTTGGAAGAGGCAGTCAAGTTCTTCCTCGACATCATCTATCGTTTTGGTGTTCCTAACTATATCATCACTTGACCATGGAACTAACTTCACCGGGAAGAAGTTCCTGGACTTCTATGATGGATATGGCATCAGGATCGATTGGTCCTTGGTCAGACATCTGCATACTAATGGTTAGGTCGAGCGGGCCAATGGCATGGTCCTCCAAGGAATTAAGCCACACATCTTTGACCGACTCAATAAGTATATCGGGCGATGGGTTGTAGAGGTCCTAGGGATCCTTTGGAGCCTGAGAACGACCCCAAACCGATCCACAGGGTTCACACCTTTCTTCCCAGCCTACAAAGTTGAAGCAGTGTTGCCTTCCGACCTCGACCACGGTGCCCCAAGAGTGAAGGCCTTCGACCGAGACCGAGTCGTAGAGGCTCAGTAGGATGTGGTTGACCTACTCGAGGAGGCTCATGAGATTATTATCATCCGCTTCATTCACTACCAACAAACTCTCTGCAGGTACCATGAAAGAAAAATCAGGGGGAGGGTCCTCGAGGTCGGTGATCTTATGCTCCAGAGAACCCAATCAACCATGGAGAAACATAAACTCTCTCCACCATGGGAAGGACCCTATACGGTGACCGAGGTGATCCAACCAAGCACATACCGGCTAAAGGATGACAACGGCAATGTTCTCACCAACACATGGAACATCGAACAGTTATGTCATTTCTTCCCCTAAAGCATGGTCTTACCATTTTCTTTCACTCAACGTTTGCTCCTATAAGCACCCCAGCTCGAGCACTCTCGACCTGAGTCAATGGGGGCTCCATGAGGGTGTGATACCACCTCTCTTTTTTACTATCATATAGTAATATTTTTCACCCAAACAAAAGGGTAGTCTGTTCCTTTAATTACCATACATAACTTATGTTTTAAACTCCTGACCGATCACAGCCCACCATGACCTATGGTTATGAGCAGCTGAGCCTCGCGGGCCATGCCCAGGTTCTTAAGGTAGTAGCCTATAGGTCAAACGGGCAGGTGCAAAGAAGAAAAGATAAAAAACAAAGCTATGCTAGGGTAAAAACAAGGACGGATGGGACAAGCTTCCCCTTATGAGTAATTCCATCACAAAATGAAATTGAAGTATTCACGAATGTAAAAAACAGTTCACACGGGGGCTCCCCCACGAACTTATCTTTTTACATATACTGACTATTTCTGCTCTAAATTCTATTATGGCCGCCCGACGGTATCGGTTGATGGCATGATCGATGTGGATAAGGGCAGCTCACTTTCCTACAGGACGACGTTTGGCTAGGTCAGAGATAGGATGACGCTCGCTCCCGACCTAGTCCCCACTCTTTTCCGCATGCTGGATGACATCTTCCTGGCGCACGCCTTCAACCATGCTCAAACGGTGAGCCTCCATCACCCACTGTGCGGAGACTTGCTCGGCAACCATCTGTGCATATGGCACCAAGCTCTCCCTAAGCGCATGGATGGCATCCGCGCTCTAGCCGTCAATGTACCCTCTACAGATGGTGGCAAAGTCCAGATTCAGGTGGTGTGTCGCCACTGAGGTTAGCACCCCCGATGTCCCGTAGAACATGCCGTCAGAGATGAGCGTCCAAACTTCATTCGAGACCTCCGCCAGCTGGACGGCGGGCGTACTGGTGCTCGGTCCCAACCCAAACATCTCAGAAATGACCACCTAGGCGATGTTACGAATCTAGTCAAGCTCCCCCTTGAGAGCACGTCGCTCTTCAAGGGACTTGACTAGTGCCTCCGTGCTCTGACTGATCGCCGCCTTGGCTGTCTCCAACTCTCGCTCTAGAGAACTGAGGCATGTTCTGGAAAAAGGACGACAAATTTAGAAGCAAAGCCAAGGAAAAACCAAGGCATCAACCGAAGGCAGAACAGATACATACCAAGGCTTGTGCTTTTGAGGATGGAGAGTCCTTCCTCTTGCTAGGTCACCTTCTTAAGTAGTCGAGCATTTGACTCCTCTGCCCCAAGCACCTACCCCTGGAGCGTGACCATTTCTTTTTTAGCCTCCGACTAGGCCTTTCGCTCTGTCTCCAAAGCCTCCAAGGACTTCTAAAGCGCCGTCTCGGTCTCCGCCAAGTGGACCTTCACTGCGTTGAGTTCTTGCTCGGCAGTAGTCGCCCATTCCACCATGAGCAGTTCCATAGCCCGTGCTCCCATTGCCTCAGCCGCCCGGTCTTGGGACTCACGGCAGGTGGATTCCAGCTAGTGCTGAAGCTTGTCAACCCACCGTGACATCATTGCTTCCTGCCCCATCCGACCATGTTCCTCCCAAAGGAATGCCTCTAGATCCTATAAAGTGAGAAGCAAACATGCTGAAACAACCAGTGAAAGGCCAAGAAGTCAAGGATGAATGCTAAAAACATAGAGAACAACCAGTGAAACCACCTGATGGATGAGCTCAACCCTCTCCAAAGCTTCCTTGAGCCTCGCCTTGGTTTGGGCGAGGTCGAACTCCATCAACAGTCCTCTCTCCCCAAGGAAGTGCAAGAGCTTCACCACCTCCTCATCGCAAAGGATGAACCAAGCCTTCCTCAGGTCACTGGGGTAGGGCCACACCAGCTCATGGGTCACCCCCAACTCGCTAGAAGATCCAGCCATCGCAATATTGCCTGATGACTGGATCATCACCAACTCCTGTGACAGCGGGATGGCTGGCGGCTCCACCCCAGTGCCTGCCTCACCAGAGTAGGGTATCTCCACTATCTAGACTCCATGGCTCACCAATAGATGTTCTACCTCCAACCTAGCCACGTCTCCTCTCTACCCCTCCAACTCTAACCAGGAGAGCGAGCCATGCGTTCCTCCGCTGGACGAGGCAAGGAGGCCGGTTTCCCTCCTCTCTTCCACCACAGCTGTTGGGGGAGGGATTGCAAGGGTCACCTCCAACCCAACCTCCGCCATCACCATGGGGATCACTGCCATCACCACCATTGCCGCTGCCGCTGTACTCATGACCAGCCAGGAGGACGCAACCCCTAGAAGGGAAGGTCACACCGCCACTAATCTGCTTTCCCCGCCACTCATCACAACTCACCGCAGGTTGGGTCTCCACTCCTCCTGCATGGGAGGTGGGGAAATGCCTAGTCCCACCAGTCCCTAGCCGCTGTCAAATGAGTATAGGTCAGTCGCACTCAAAAAACTTAGTTGTGAGATCGAAAAGGAACATAAATGCATACCTAGACGAAAACGGTAGAGCCCTAAAGACCTGACCCGCTGGCGATGAGCCCACCGGATGAGGAAAGCTCAAGGGTCGCGACCCATGCCCCCTCGTATCGACTGAGGGAGGAGCCAACTTGGCCGGTTCCTGATGGGCCCATGAATGGTCATGAACGTCGGCTTGTGGTGCACCCACCTGAGCAACTGACGGGGCATCTATCCGTTGTGGGTCACGCACATGCGCCGACCCCAATGATGCGGGGGTACGAGCATGCTCCTCTAACCAGCCAGCGTGCCCTGCCATGCTCGGAGTAAGGGGGGTGCATAGCCAACAATGCCTCCAACGGGCATGGCGACCGCGCTCGCTGCACCTCTCACTGGACGGTGGTGTCTTCACTCATGGTGCGCTTCCTCGACTCAGGAACATTGCTGAGCTTCTTTGCATCCCGCCCACCGCTGATGGACGCGGCCATAGGCTCACGATGCTCCACCGAGGTCACGATGACACCCCTGTCTCCTTCATCCTCAGAGGTACTCACATCGCCACCCATCTCCGTGGGCTACTGCGCCTCCACGTTGCTCCAATTTTCACCTCCCTAGACCCATCGGCCGATCTCCTTCTCCTTCTCAAACCACCTCAGGGCCTTCTCAGCTCTCTTATTCTTCTTGACAAGCGTTGCGTCCTTCACGGCAACTTGACGAGCTACACCCTCTAGCCCCCTCAGAAGATGCAGCTAGGATTTGTAACCCATGAGTCCCTACGAAATGGACAACTCAAAATCAAAATAAAGGAGAGCAAGAGGGAAAAGGACACGGAATAAGAAGAGGGGAGCATACCAGATTGGACAGCTTCATGGCATGAAGAGGTCCAAGCGTTCCTTCAAGGGAGTCTTTATCCCTCAGTTGAAGCACCCTATCAAGTCAATCCAGACTTCGTCCTTCAGCAACTCCTCCGGCGATGCGCGGTCGGCATCTGTTGGGCCAGAGTACGCCCACATCAGTCGCCTCCTCTCCACTAGTGGGTCAATGCAATGGCAGAAGAAGGTGTGGAAGACCCGCATGCCATCAAGGCCATGCTACACTAGCTTTTGAAGCTCCGCCTCGATGACCTCTAGCTTGTTTTGCCAACAGGAGGGACCCCATGACCAGCTTTCCCACCTCTCCGGCCTTCTTCTAGTGAACAACAGGAATGGTGCCTCCACTAGGTTCCTGATGTAGAATCACTCGCCATGCCACCCCCGATTGGAGTCGCAGGGGGAGTATGTGTGGTAGGAGCCCAATGGCCTCGGCTTCTTCTACAAAGCGAAACCCCCAACCGATGCAGTTCTAGGTGGCTTCCCTCAGACAAGGCTCGCTCGGTGAAGATCCACTAGAAGAGGTCCACGTGCGGCTCTATCTCGAGGAACACCTCATAGATGGTGATGAAATTGGCAATGTGCAGCACCCTAGTCGGATTAAGGTGTTGCAGCTCTAGGGCCCACTCATTGAGGAGCTTGCACAAGAACCAGTGCGTGGGATATCCAAGCCCGTGCTCGTGGAAGGTGAGGAAGGAGACAACCTCGTCGATCTGTGGTCGTGGAACAACTTCCCCTAGCGTAGGAGCCCTCCAATGCGCCACCTCCTTCGATGGGAGCAGCCCCTTCATGGCAAAGGCGATCAGCACCTCTTCATCTATGTTGGATGGCCTCCAGTTTGACATCACGCCATGGATTCACGAATGAATCTATGAGTTCTCTACCTCGCTCTACCCTCTCTCCTAGAAACTACCACGACACATGAATGGGCTTGGTGAAAAGGAAGAAGGATAAGTGGCAGCAGTTGGAGAAAGGCAAAAGAATGGGAGGAAAACCCTCTCCCTTCCCCCTATTTAATGCATATAGGCATGTGGTGGGACGTGTCCTGACTGATGGGACGTGCCCTGCCCATTGAAACGTCGCCTGGTTAAGATGGGATGTGGCCTAGGTAGGGCCCACCACTACCACAACCTAGGCGTAGGAAACAAGGTGCAACCACACAAAACAACCCCCCACCTTCCTAGGCAGGGCTTGGAAGGGCCCAACAATGGGATCTCAATCAAGGAGAGACCAACAGGCTACTTGAGTCGATCAGACGACTTAGGTGACTACCAAGAGATAGGTAAGGAGCAGTGGGATGCCCCATGCGGGCTATGCCATCTCCGTCATGAACATAGGACACGAATCCCATTCGGACATATCTGATAAGAGCTCCTCAAACCCGTCACTCGAGTCATCAAGGTAACTTTACCAAACTTTCTTACTTTATATTTATTTTCTGATGCATGATCATCCTTTCTCATACATGCATTCACACATTCATCTATACAATCATTCATTCATCTAATACATCCAAAGCATTGCATATGCAATTGATGCATCACAACACTTCGTGTTGCGTCACGAAGCGGTAGTCGCCTCATTCGACATGAGCGACAACCGATCGGGGTTCGAAGGCTAGCCCACAAAGGGCTCGAGGCCACCTTGCATCCCTCACCCGATCTGCTAAGAAGCAGACAGGGTCATCTTGACCTTCTCGTTTGATCCTAACCTCAAGCCATGCCCACAGAATCTTCATCGAGGAGAGGCCAGCGGGCCACCTGAGTCGGTCTCCAGAATGGCTCAGGCATCTATTGGGAGGCGAGTTAAAGAGAAGTGGAGTGCCACATGAGGGCTATGCTAACCCCGTTACGAACGATAGACCTGGATTCCACTCGGGCATACCCATTAGAGAGCTCACCGAGCACGTCACTTGAGCCATCGAGGCAAGCGACGTTAGCTCAGCCCCTCCGATTGTGGAAACCACAGATGGGGTAACACAACAAACTAAACCAACCCCTTAGCCACGCCCGACACTTAGGACCACGCTCTATCGCGTCCGACCCCTTGGCCATGCCCAATGTTTGGCTTGGCGCTTGACGCCTAGGTCTATGCTCCTAGAAACGATGGCTTAGAGCCTAGGAAGGGGAGACGTGTGAAAACAGGAGACATTTTTTCCTACTGATTTCACTATCCTCTCCTTGATCTTTAGTGACACCTGACCCCAGCAACGGAAAGGGGTCGGATCTCACTCGGGGGGCTACACCCACCAGGTGCGCTCGCGTGCACCCGCTGGCAACTCAAAAAATCCCCTAGGCGATTCTACTCAAATCGCCCAGGGGCTCAGGAGCTACACCCACCGGGTGCGCTCACGCGGACCCACTAGCGAGTCAAAAAATCCCCTAGGTGATTTCTAGGGCCACCAAGGCTACACCTCTTGCCTAGCTCTACCTCACCTAATGTTTGAGGGCTATCCCCGCCTCGCCTGATGTCCGAGGGTTGGTCCTACCTCAACTGACCCCCAAGGGTAGGCTCCGCCTCAGCTGATGTCTAAGGGTTGGCTCCACCTCGCTCGATGTCCAAGGGCTGGCCCCGCCATGACTGACCCCTAAGGGTATGCTCCACCTCGACCGATGTCTAAGGGTTGGCTCTGCGTCACTCGATGTCTAAGGGCTGGCTCTACTTCGCCTGATACCTTAGATATGGTTCCTAACAGAAGCTCACGCCACTGCCAACCACTATGGGCTACAACGCTAGGTCAAACTTCTGGCATCGTGCAAGAAGCGGTCAGCCATAGCATGACCCGTCTCCACGACATATCGCTCAAGGGGACTCACAGCGACCCACAATGATAGACGCATGGTCACTATGCAGCCTATTCCCTATATGGCTGTTGATCAGCATGCTGGTTCATCAGTCCAATGCCTAGGTCCACGCTCCATCTCGCCCGACCCCTCGGCCATGCCCGACGCCTGAGTCTATGCTCCGTCACGCCCGACGGTGACTTACGATCTTACACCCACCCATTGCTCTCGTACAACGAGTATAAACAACCCCTTCATGACTTCATAGAAGTCCCAAAAGGGCTCTGGGGCTCCTGTCGGGTTCATAAACCTAGGGTCCCTGATGGGCCTGCTTCCCAGCAAAAAGCTCAGCCCAAGAGACGACATTACAACAATGCATGACTCCTTGGTCGACCAAGATACCAAACAATGGGTCGGAAGAGCAATCCAGTCTCTGGCTGGAAGGCCTAGCCAAGGAGGGGACGACGCTCGCTTCTGACTCCGACCCACTTTTTCAACTAGGAGTATGCCGAACCTCTGCTTACAGCTCTTCTCCGACCGAGGATGGCCGCTCGGTGAGGACCCAAGAATCAGGCAGAGCAGATAAGGCAAGGCGCTCAAGGCAACTGCAATACCGAGGACCATACCCTGCATGCCTATAGGACGATACCGCTAGGAAATGCTAGAAGGGTGCTCTACAACCTTATAGGCATGTCAGAACCCAAACAGTGTTGTGGGCACTGACATTTGCCTTGCAGTGTTGTGGGCGCCGTCATTTGCTATACCAAGTGAACATGGTAAAACCTACCACATGCGTCTGACATAAACAGTATTGTGGGCGCCAACAACTGTCTTGTACCCGACAGCGTGGGCAACAAGACTTAACAGCATATGCACACACACACACACACACTCTCTCTCTCTCTCACTTGTAAGGCCATCCTGTTCACCTATAAAAGGGGATGTGCTCTCTCCTAACAAAGGACGGTCATTCCGACTCTCTCTCTGCTAGTTTCAGACATTCTAAGCACTTGAATAGCTCCACAGCTCTAGAACTCTAAAGCTACACAGAGCATACGTTCTAATACTTAGCGCATGTTGGAGCTCCCGTCACTCTGACCCTTCGGTTCAGAGCCCGACCGGACCTTCGACACCCCCTTCTTATTCCCATTCGTTTGTAACCCCACAGCAAAATTCGAGCACCTGGGCTCAGGAATAAATTCACTGACCGACAAGAACTAGATGTAGGGCACGTTGCCTGAACTAGTATAAACCTTGTATCATTGAGTGCTAGGCCACATCCGATCACAACACATGGCCAAACTACAAATATTTACTTGTTGGTTACTTTTCACACCAACACTATGTGTGTCTATGCGTGACTACTATAGCTACAAATTTTAGATGCTTCCAAGAATATTTAACCCCATACTTTATAGCAAATGTTTGTTCCAATGGTTTGCTGTTTACACGTATATCAAGATTGAGAGCTCTCAATTAGATTATATACGCAACCATCAGAGGGAGATTAGAGCCGACCTATACCAATGATTGGTGGATAGCCTGCATGCATGTGAAGGTAGAGCAGAAGCTGTTGGAAAGCGGACAGTGATGCCTTCATCATTTATTGGAGGCCCATGTGACATGAGGCATCGGTACATGGATGTCATGGCTCTGGTACAGAGGTTTGGTAAACTAGACATCTTCCTCACTATGACATGTAACCCAAACTGGGATGAGATCAAGCGTGAACTCTACCATAGTCAGACACCACAAGATCATCTAGATCTCATTGTTCAGGTCTTCAAAGCAAAACTGGAAGAGCTAAATGATAGGCTACTAAAAAAGGATATTCTTGGAAAGGTCTGAGCGCATGTGTATGTTGTGGAGTTCCAAAAGAGGGGCCTACCATACACACATTTTTTGCTAATCATGGAGAGGAAGTACAAGATCACATGTCCAGAGCAGTATGATCTTCTCATCTCGGCTGAGCTCCCGGACAAGAAGTACCCAGTCTTATACAAGATGGTTACCAAACATATGATGCATGGCCCCTATGGACTGCTTAATCGCAATTGCCCATGCACAAAAGGTCATGATTCATGTAGGAACCGTTACCCTTGATCTTTTTGTGATGTCATAGTATAGGGCTAGGATTCATACCCGATTTATAGACAACGTGAAGATGGTTTAAAGGAAAAGGTTCATGGCCACGAGCTCGACAATAGATGGGTCGTGCCTTACAATTCGTATCTCCACCATCTATTCAACTACCACATCAATGTTGAGGCATGTGGGAGTATCAAAGCAGTCAAGTATCTGTGTAAGTACATCTACAAGGGTTATGACCGAGCATCTGTGGCTGTGAGAGAGGCTGATAAGGAGGACAGTGAAGGGAACATCGATGAGATCAAGCAGTACAGGGATGCTAGATGGATAACCCCTCTAGTAGCCTTGTGGAGGATATATGGTTTTGATTTGAGCAATAGGTACCCTGCTGTTTTGTTCTTACAGCTCCATCTTCTAGACATGCACATGGCGTCATTTCACCAGCACGAGGGGGGTTCAATGAGGTGCTTAATCATCTAGGTGTTGATAAGTCAATGCTTACAGCGTACTTTGAGATGAACAGGACAGATGAAAGAGCCCGAGGTATATTGTATCGGGACTTTCCCAAGCTCTATACATGGCAAGCACAGGGCAAAGTTTGGAACAAGAGGGTACGTGATACTACATTACAATAGATTGGAAGAATCATGACTGCTCATCTAGTTGAGGGGGAGCATTACTATCTTAGGGTTCTCCTGAACTATGTGGTAGGTGCAACCTCCTTTGAGTGTGTAAGGACCGTTGACGGCGATATTCTACCAACCTTCCATGAAGCTGCAGAAAGAAGGGCCGTAATCAAAGAGGACAACTCGCTTGACGAGAGTCTCTCAGAGGCAACCGGGTGGATGATGCCATATTCACAACGAAGGCTCTTTGCAACAATATTGGTATTTTGTGAGCCCAATGATGTGTTCGGACTATGGGAGAAACATAAGGAGGCAATGTTGGAGGACTACAGGCGCAACAATCAATCCAACTTCATGGTGGAGCAGATGGTCCTCATAGATTTTCAAAAATTGCTACAATCTATGCAGAAGGATATGAAGATGTACCCACTTTCTAATATCGATGACACATATGACGCATCTTCTGATATTCCTAGAGAGATTTTTGAGAAGGTTAGCATTGAGGCAAACGAGGATGATATGGCTCTGTTAGACACCCTTAATGAGGAGCAGCGGGTTGCATATGATGAGATTATGTCATCGGTTGATACCGGTCACGGGGAGTCTCTTCTTTGTGGATGGTCCTGGTGGGACCAGAAAGACTTATCTTTACAAAGCCCTTCTCGCCACTATACGTAGCCAGAAAAAGATTGTCGTGGCAACAACTACATCTGGTGTTGCGGCCTCAATAATGCCTGATGGCAGAACTGCCCACTCACGCTTCAATATTCCCCTCACCATTGATAATGGGGCCTTCTGCAACTTCACAAAACAGAGTGGTACTACCAAGCTACTTCGAGCATCATCTCTCATCATTTGGGACAAGGCTACCATGACAAAGAGGCAGTCTGTCAAGGCGCTGGACAATAGTCTCCATGATATAATGGACCGACCTGAGCTGTCGTTCGGAGGGAAGACCGTGGTGTTCGGTAGAGATTTTAGACAGGTTCTTCCCGTTGTTCGAAGAGGGTCGAGAGCTCAGATAGTCGGTGCCTCGCTGCGGATGTCGTACCTTTGGGGTTCCATGCGACATCTAAAACTGGTGCGCAACATGAGGGCAAAGAGTGACCCGTGGTTTGCAGCATACCTATTGTGCATCGGTGGAGGTTCTGAGGAGGTGAGTGGTGATGATGAAATCCGTCTTCCTCATAATATATGTGTACCACACACCGGGGAAGATAGTGATCTTGATATTGTAATTGATTGCATATTCCCTAACCTCGATGCAAATATGTCAAGCAAAGATTATATCACCTCCCGAGCGATATTATCTATGAGAAACGACTAGGTTGATATGATAAATATGAAGATGATAGGACGTTTTGTAGGGGATGAGATGGGGTACCATGGCTTTGACTGTGCGGTAGACGATCCACACAACAACTACCCTCAGGAATTTCTTAACACTTTGACACCCAATGATCTACCTCCACATGTATTAAAGTTGAAGATTGGATGTCCAATCATATTGCTTAGGAACATTGACCTTGTGAACGGACTTTGTAATGGTACTAGGCTTATCATACAGGGTTTCCAAAAGAATACCATAGACGCAGAAATTGTGTTGGGATCGCATGCTAGAAGACGGGTTTTTCTGCCTCGCATACCCTTATGCTCGTCAGACGATGAGATGTTCCCTTTCCAATTTAAGCGAAAGCAGTTCCCTATTCGTCTCAGCTTCGCAATGACCGTTAACAAGGCACAGGGGCAGACTGTCCCTAACGTCAGGGTATACTTGCCGGAACCAGTGTTCTCGCACTGCCTATTGCATGTAGCGATATCAAAAGCCACGACAAGATCAAACATTAGGATTTTGGTCGTGCCGGTTGCTTAGAAGGACGTTAACAATGGGAAAGGGAAAGTAAAGGAGAAGGGGAACAAGAAACTAATAAAGGATATATTCACGAAAAATATCGTATATAAAGAGGTTCTAACTTCATGAAATGGTAATATCTCACGTGTCGATACATATTTTTTCAAGATAGTCAACAACACTTTAGCTATAAAAATTAACAAACAATTTATATGCAAGATACATTAAACTATAGCTTCAGCCATTTGCATGCTTCACCTGCAAGAAGTCAGACACCGCATCTTGAAAATCTTATGGACCATTTTTGAAAATCTTATGGTAATATCTCACGGTAAGCGCTCAAATAGTGTGTAGTCTCGGTACCAAGAGTTCAAAAGGAAAAAAAAAAACTGTGAAGAAGTCCATTACTATAATAAAATAAATATAAACAATCTAGTGTCTGGAACAGTAAAGGCCGAGATTAGAAGCAATGTAAAATTCTAAAACTGTTTAAATCTCTATTAATGGCTGGTGTGTCATCAATCTCTGGAAAACGTTGATGCTTCACTTGGCCTATGTGCTCAGCTTCTTGGGCCGGCGCGGGCGGCTCTCGGCATCCTCCATCCGCCGCACGGTACGCTCCAGCGCGTCCACACGCTCGGCCAGCGCGCCGATCACCGCGCACTGTTGCGCGCTCTGCTCGCACAGCGCGGCAACCATCTCCATCACCTTCCTCGCGTCCACACCGTCAGAGGCGGCGCCGGCACTTGCAGTCCCCATGGTCTCCAACGGACACGCCGGTACCTTGCGCGGTGGCTCATGGTCGTCGGGCGTGGCTGCCACGACTGCGTTTTCCTCCATCACCATCTCCCACTCGCCCTCCGCGTCCGAATCCTCCGGCTCGTCGACATCAACATTGGCGTCGCCCGGCACCACTTCCTTTTCCTCTCCCTCTCCCGCTTTCGCCTCAGGATCGCTGGCGGCTACTGCTTCGTCGACCTCCACCTGGGTGGGCGTGTCCACCGCTGTCTTGATGCTCTCCATCTCACCACCGCGCTCCACGGCGTCTGCCAACTCCGGCGCTGCCGCGCTCTCCTCCACCGTCTCGACGGCCGTCGCCTCAGGTGCGTCGAGCTCTGTCGCGTCCTCCACAGGCGCCGACGACGGCGCCGGCTTAGTCTCGAGCGCGTCGACGGCGTCCTGCAGCAGAAGCACTCGCTTGGTGACCCTCCTCCGGCAGTCGCGCGCGCCGCGCACCGCGTCGAGCCGTAGCAGCATCCTCATCAGCGCCTCGCCCACGGCGACGCGCGCCCTGGGGTCCGTGACTAGGGCCTCCGCCTCGGACGCCATCTTCTTCCGGACTTGCTCCGCCTCGTGCGCGACCTCGCGCACCGCCCGCACCGACTTCCTCGCCAGGAACCCGCGCGCCGCCGCCTGCATCCTCACCACAGCCTCCTTCGCGGACATCGCCGGCGCCACCGGTTTCGCGCGCGCTCCCGGGGCCTTCTGCTTCAGCTCCGGCTCCGGTTCGTTATCCGAGTCGGGCCCGTGGACTGGGATCGAGAACGACGTCTTCGTCTCCCTCGTCTTCCTCGCCCTTGGCGCGGGTTTCGCGGCCGCCGGCTCGGCGCCCGCAAAGATGCCCCTTGTGGACCTGCGGGTGGCCGCGGGCTGCTGCTCGTAGTCGTAGTAAGAGTCGTAGTTGTACGGGGCGGCATAGTAGTAGCCGTAAGGATTGTAGTCGAAGAACCGCCGATATGCCATCGCCGTTGCTGTCTCAACCCTCGAGCTTTTCTTCTTCGGTGTCTGCGTTTGGAGATGCAATAGGAACGTGGCGTGTTTATATGAGTACTGAGCAAGGGGGCAGGAGGTGCGAGTTGTGGTGTTCTACGAATCGCCTCGGACACGGTGGGGTCAGGTGATTCGGATTCGGCCATGAGCCGACGAGCGGTGGAGCAGTCCGGAGGAGTCCAGTCCAGGGCCTAGGCGTTCGATTGACTATTCTTGTAGCGGCAAATCCGGCGACGACCACGAGTCTTGACCTGCTCTTTTTATATGAAGTCCGGCAAATTAACTCGTGATCGAATTCGAATCAATCAGCCGCAACGGTTCAAGTTTATAGACGCGTTCAAAATCTTGGCTACATCCATTATTGCAACCGCAGGAGATACTAATAGACATGTTTTTACTCTATTTTTTTTTCTTCTAAACTATCAAATATGTTTATAGTCGCATCGAGAAAAAAAAGCAAT
The DNA here is from genome assembly GCF_019320115.1 of Miscanthus floridulus. Classification (NCBI taxonomy): domain Eukaryota; kingdom Viridiplantae; phylum Streptophyta; class Magnoliopsida; order Poales; family Poaceae; genus Miscanthus; species Miscanthus floridulus. Next base: position 53,459,587 of record NC_089588.1, read on the forward strand.
CAAACATTTATGAAAAACAACAAAAATATTACTTATCTAATCCTCGTTTTTTTACATGGCAGCTCTCATCATGGATTGCAGTATTACATCATATCCATATAGTTTGCAAAGACATTTATTTAGATTAGTTGGATAACAAGCTGCTCAAATTTTGAGTTCATCGTAAGATTAGTTGGACAATCAACTTATCCATATTTGAACAATAATATATTTTGTTCTTAATCAAAACTATGTTAACAAATTAATAGTGGAAATATTTGTATATTAGTGAAAGGTCAAGGTTCAATTTTTATGTTTACAAGCAAGCATGCCCATTAGTTGCAACGGGATCTAATACGTAGTGAGTTGTACCACGGGTCATAAGTTCGAGTCAAAAATTAAATTAACTTAGTTGTAAAAATCTTTGTTTCCTAAGGAGTCAAAGATTAAAATGGACGTGATCTCTTATTTATTATTTATTTTTATTATTATTATATTTATTAGAACACAAAAAATTAGGTGAAGAAAACAATGAAAACAAAATCAGAAAAGTGGAGCCAGTGTCAAAAGCTGAGCATACTCAAAACCAAGTAGAAAACAGTCATGGCAAAAATTGGAATGTATTCTAGAAAATAGCCACGAAAAAAATCAGAACATATTCAAAGCCTAATGAAAAACGTCTAAATGAACATAAAGCAACACATACTTGAAGCGAGTAAAAACGGACAAACCAGAAAAAAGTGAAAAAAAAACAAAAAAAAAGAAAGGAAAGAAAGAAATTCTATCCTTCTTTCCTCTTTATTAGATTTCTATTCTTATATTTTTACATTTGGATTAAGATTCCTATTCTGGTTATTCAGAATTAGAGAGATCTAATTGATTAAGATTTCTATTTGTCCATATTATTATATTTTTCTATTAGGATTAAGATTCGTATTCACCCGAAATCATAGAGATCTAATGGATTAGGATTCCTAGTTATATAAAGAGAAGGGCTATAGATAGTTTTCCACATTCATAAAGTTAGTTAAGTAATGGCCGGACAAAAAATAGGTGGAGATAAATTTTGCATTTTTATTATTAGGTATAGATATAGATATTTATATATATACAACTTATATATCTATATCTATATAATAAAGAGGTAAAATTTTAGACCATTTTCTTTGTTCGTCTATTTTTTTGGTCCGTCTCCCTCTACTACCGTACGATGGAGAGTTTTTTTGCATCCGAACTTTGATATATGACTTGTGCTCATACGAGTTCGAATTGCACTGGTATCGGTTCCACTTCCCTGTGTACCAGTTTGATCCGACCCACTATAACGAAACTCGATCGTGTGCGTATGGACGATTATCACTATCTATTTATACTCCTAATAATAATAAAAACTAACCGGTCCTGACTATCAGTATACCACCCCGTCCGTGTTTCTCCGTGCCAGGAGTCTCGAGGTAACGCTGATAGTAATCCTAATGAATAAATTTCTCCGATCTAATCTGATTTCCTAATAAACTAGGTAGCATGTTCGTGCGTTGCTACAAGATAACTAATAATTTATACTGAAAACATACAGATCGTACGATAAGATAATAATACTGTTAAATTAAATGCTAACGTTAAAGTAACATTTAATCCAAAAAGCAAAATTTATAAATTTAATACAGTCACGGAGTGTGCGGCGTCGTAGGCTCACAAACTCTAGAGCTTCCAGAGATTAGGTCGAATCCAACCTAAAACCTTGGAACCCTGCATCTTTTTATGGACGGGCTTCACTTCGGATGCGCCGGTAGCAATATCAATGATCTCCAGTCGATGGATCAAGTTGTATGGATCCCCATACAATAGCTCAGACATGTAGATTTTGTTCTACTTGTACTTAGATACACTTGTTTCACTGAAGTTTTCATTGAAATGTTTAGACACGAACAATGTCCGATCACCGATGTCCCTCACCCTGGACCACTCCGACGTACGGTCGTGGAGGTTGCACTTGTGGATTGCGCTGCTGTAGGTCAAGCTCTGTGTCTCATGGAACGTGCTCACCATGGCACCCACAATGTACAGCTCACCGTTTTATTCCAGGTAGCTAAGGTGGCAGAGCCCCGCAGGTGGTGATAGTGATGGCAGCAGCATCGCAGTTGGAGTAGCGCCGGCGGCGTTGCTGCTGTAGACGGAGATTTCTCCAGTGCAGTCAATCGCCAAGAACTTGTCTTAGTAGTGGACGATGGACCCCATAAAGAACTCCAGTTTGGTGTCGAGCAGCGTCCATGCGCTGTCGACTCCAGCCCGACAGAACATGACCTTCGTGGAGCACCCAAGCATGGCCATGGCCACGTACTCGCGGCTGGCGGCGTCAGGCGGCGCCGAGAGCACGATCTCATGCAAGAACACGTCCCTCATGTCTTATAGCTTGATGGCTCTGCCTGTGACATCCATGTCCCCGTAGCCGTTGGTGGGATGGAGGACCCACCGACCGTGGATCCTAGACACGCGTTCCGATGAGGATGCCATCGCGACGTGTTCGCCTGCTGGTGGGAGCTCAACGCGGGGGGCATGGGCACCGACGAATGGATTCAGCAGCGTCACGGACGCCGCCTCGTCCATGAGTGCCAGCCACCCACACGAGGATCCGCACGCCACCTTGTCGCGCACGCCGGGCAACGTCTTGGACAAAACCTTCTTCTCCGGGAACTGTAACACCTCGGGTGTTTAAATATTAAAATCTGACATGTCATCATATGCATTGCAAAGCATTTGGCATTTGGTGAAAACTTTGAGATGCATATACTAAAACAAGTTTATATTTATGTGGTAAGTGTTGCATTGTATTGTTTTACTCAAGTTCAAAGTTTGTTTGGATTTTGAATTTTTCGAGAAAACCCTGATTTTCAGCATTTAAATTCTACCCTGAAAACCCATTTCAAAATCTAAGCATATTTTGGGGTTGAGCCCAAAAGCAAAAGTGTAGAGCTTGACAAGTTATACAAAGTTTATTTTTGGAGTTTTTCAAGTTGTTTAGAAAAATTTGGAGTAGTTCAAAAAGGCGTAATTAGTTAAATATCCCCTATTTGAATTTAAAAGATCATTTCAAAATCTAGATAGAATTAGGGGTTGGTTATAAAGGCAAAGTTGTAGAACTCTTAATTTTGAACAACTTTTGTTTTTGGAGATTTTTATGTTGTTATGAAAATTTGAGAGTAATTTATAAAATTTGGCGAATGGCAAATCTGTAATTTCTGTGAACAGTGTCCACCGCCGAAGCTACATTGCCGGCGTTTCCTTCTTCGGCGTTCCAGGCACGGTCGTTGCCATTTTGGCGTCGCGCTGGCGCGGTGAAGGCCACAGCGCAGCTTCCTCAAGCTTCTTGGCCCCCTTTATAGCTTGAGCCGCCGTCGTCTTTGCCTTTTCTTCTTGCTCTGTTTTTCCATCGCCTTGCTCATCTCCGGCGAGCCTGCGCCGTCGTTGTTGTGCTCCACCATCGCTGATAAGCTAGTTCTAGCTCCGCCGTATCCTTGCGCATCTAGCCGACCCACCAATTTGGCTAGTCTTCGTCGGGAACTCGAGTTGCATCATCTTCTTCCTCGCGGCCGGCAACTCCTCCGCCGAGCATGATTTGCCGCGGCCAGAGCTCCATGGTGCATCTCCGTCCCTGGTTTTGGTTGATTTCATTTTGTTTCGATGCTGTGGTACTTAATCCATAGTTGGTTGCTCATTTTGACCACTACAGTCACCGGTTCTTCCTCACCGACGATCTTTGCTCCGCCGTGATCACCGTGATCGTCGTCACGCCTCTCCGTTGCTTCTCCGACCTCGCTCCTTGCTTCAAAGCGTTCGGGGTGAGCCACTGGTGCTTCCTGGATCCCTTGTTTGAGCTCTATCGGTCGCACACCGCCGGCGTAGCGCTACCGTGCCACCACGTCCGCCATGGCCGATGACGAGCTAGTATAGGGCCGTAAACAGTGTTGATAGGGACGTCAATCGATGCGCCTAGTCTTGGTGATCATTTTGGTACGTTGGCCGTCGCTGTTGGACTCACCGTCGATGAGTTTACGTCGGTCAGCGCCATCGCCGTCGTGGTCAAACGCGCGAGGTTAGGGATGACAGGTGGGACCCGTTGTCAGTGACTCAGCGTTCAAATGGATTTTTCTATTTTCATATTTGAATGAATAGTGTCTGTTTTTGTTATTTTTGTGTAGATTTATTTAGAGCTTCAAAAATTATGAAACTTTTTGTATGACTCCCCTGTGATGTATATTATTTAAGAAAAATATGAAATATTGTTTTTCAGCACTTTTTGAATGTGATAAAAATTACTCAATTTATTAATAAATGGATTTCCATGATTTTTCTAGGCTTATTTAATTGTCCAAAAATTATGAAATTTGTTTTGCCACTTAGTTATCATGTAATGAACAGTTACTAAAATTTTGAGCTCAATTAGAATAAGTTGATTTATTTCATAATTTTGAATTAAATAATTAATTCATAAAAGCAAATAGTAACCTTTGATGATTTAGGTTTTGTTTGAAATTTTGGATTGAGTGATGACCTTGGGTCATTAGTTGATAATGATCCTTGGCAATTGATGTATGTGTTACAAAAAAGATTTTAGTTTGTTTGACTTGCAACTGTACCGCGAAGGAAAGTTGTATTCAAATTGTTAATTTTTGCATCCCTCATCGAACATCATGTTTCATATTCCGCATTATGTTAAACATGGCATTGTTATTACGTGTAGTGAACGAAGGTGAACACGTGGTAGTTAATCAAGTTGTTGAGGAGGTTAATTAATCCGTCTGTTGAGGTCGGATCGAATACTTGTGAAACGTCGCAGGAACCAGACTTTTCCGTCAACGAAGGCAAGCCCCGGATGCATACAACCCTACCTTGTGTTTTACAAATTAATTTCGCTTTTGCTTTCCGTTACTGTATTAAGTGATTAGGAGTTAAGTAAGAGCCTAATTGGTGCATTACCACCATTGTTATTCCATATTTACCATATTACCAGTTTTAAACTCGTATATGCCTAGTTTTGCTTAGCTATGCGTAGAACGATGAAAGTCGGGTGACTACCTGCCACCTGCAAGTTTTAAATGAAACATTGGTTAATTATGTTAGCATGTGATATGGGAATGTGGAGTAATAAATCTAAACCGGGCGGACTCGGTGAGTGTGAGCCACTAGACATGGAGGTCTTGTGAGCGGGGTCTTTCCGCCTGTGTCGATTAAGGCACGTCCGTTGTTGAATTGCATGAGGTGAGACTTTGTAGTACTAACCACATACTCCGGTAAGCCTGAACTTGGCGATTCTATTACGAGAATGGCTACTCGCGCACTGGGAGTGGAGAGATGGTGGGAATAGCGTGTACCCACATGGCAATGGGCTGGATTGGTGGAGTACTGTATTCTCAGGTGGCGCGGACCCATTCTTGTTTTAGAGGATCCGAGGGTAGGTTGGTATACGTAGGTCGGGGACCTGCATATGTCGTGTGGTCTGGAATTCCCAGCTGGGTTTATAATCGGTTTGAATCGTCGTTGCTCCTTGGTTATGAAGACTCAACTCACTGTTCATCATCGTAGAATTAATAACTAGAACTTGAATAAGGCTTGTGAAGGTGTTGGATATAAAGTTTCATGATCTCAACACGGATCGTGTCAGCTTTGTATATAATCCTTATGAAGTTACTATAATAAGAATTTTGTTAAAAGAGCTTTTACGCAAAAGGACATTGATCATTGTAAAGCTATACCTTGAATCCCTGAGCCTGCATTCCTAAGTTTATCAGTTAATATTTCGGTTAAGTCTTGTTGAGTACTTTTGTACTCAGGGTTCGTTGACCCTTGTTGCAGGTGAGCCTCATGAGCAGATCTATTTTGGATCGTGCTGCATGGCTATTGTTCGTTCTAACGATGAGAAGTAAATGTGTGATCCCTGGGGAGGATGTTTATTTTGTGTGTAATATATATGTTAATTATGCCACTCCACTATTACTATGGTTTGTAATAAGTATCGAACTTAGTTAGTAAGGTTTGAAACAACTGGTTTGTAAACTATGTTATCGTAAGACTTCCGCTGTTTTTTTACTCTGGTGTCGATATTTGAATAAATATTGTAATACTGCAATAAATTTGTAATATGATCCTGCTTGGAAATCGTGGATGATTCGGGGTTCCCCGAGGACACCCGACAGACTTCTTAAGTTACCAGGAACATATGCATTGTTGTCAAAGGTCGTTGGACAGTGACAAGTGCATGTGGGTCCTATAATTTAGGAGGTTCTGCCACAGAATGGTATTAGAGCGATTCGTTACAAGGTTTTGTTGTATTGTTTTACAAAAACTTCAAAATGATTTGGGATGACTAAATCTAACTTGATAATTTGGTCCAAATTGCTTCTGACTTATCTTATTTCTTTCTCACCATTCCATATTTGATTAAAAAGGTTTTGTGTGGTGGAGTAGTAATCTTATTATGCCCTATATAAAAATAAATGTTGTTTATGTGCATTATAAACTTTGATGTTTTTGTTCGTAAGAACGATTCATGCATCATGAATAATTCACTCGTTACTTCCTTCACCTCTTAGTCTAGAGTTGAGTAGTGAGTCTGGTTTGAGGAATGTAATCCATCTTAGCTACTTTTTAGATTTTGATCAAATGGTCTTACTTGGATTAAATTGGTTTCCTATAGTATGGCTCATGCCAAGATGACGCCCCGTAAGTCCACTGGACCCAAAGGAGTTCCTCGTCACCAACTTGCCCCTAGAAATGATGGTGCTAGCAGTAGTAGTTCTAGGCCTGATCCCCAGGCGGAGATACAGAGAATTTCTACAGAGTTAGCACAAGCTACTAGAGATAGGGCTTTGGATGTTATACAAGTAGGAGAATTGCAGGGTCAATTGAGGCATCTCACCACCGCGCATAGGAACTACGAACGTATGTTGGTTCATACGGTGGAGGGAAGAAATGAAGCTTGGCAGAGAGAAAATGTAGCTAGAGCTAGAACTCATGAGCTAGAATTTTATGTAGAAGATTTAGAAGAACATAATACCTATCTACATGAGGAAGTTCATAGGCTTAGCAATCTACTAAATCCGAATTATGAGCCTCAAGCTGATGTCATGGATCCCAGTGTCATCCTTGCTGATGATGATGAATCGAAAGAGGAAGAAGAAGAAGATCCTGAAGAATTAGTAATGATCAATGAAAGTGATGATGAAGGCGGTAATAATTCTAGAATGGATACCGAGCCTGAAGTTTGAAGTATTTGAGGAAAGGAGTAGAGTTGTATAATAGTAGCTCTAGTCAAGTTATGTAGTTTTGTTTTCGTACTCACGGGTTTGTTTGTACATTAGTAAACTCTATGTAATGTGTCTAGAGCAAACTTTGGTACAATTCAATAAAGACATGCAATAAAGTTTGGTTTGTTATGAGCAGATGCGTCGTATGCGGGGTTCGTATATTCCTGGAACTTCATAAGATGAGGACGGTATTCCAGATCCGCCACCAGTTCCAATAAATTTAGCTGATGCTATAACCACACTTGTCAATGTGACGGCTGAAAATTCTCGTTTGCTTCATGAGATGGCTCAGAGTAATCAGAATCAAATGCACGGAAACCGTGGTCGCCACTATAACAGACAGGAGGCTACATATGTTGATTTTACAGACACAAGACCACCGGTGTTCACCAAGGCAGATGAACCATTGGAGGCTGATGACTGGCTTCGAACCATGGAGCAGAAATTTGACCTTATTCCATGCACGGAGTATCAGAAACCTACGTTTGCCGCCCAGCAACTTAGAGGAGCAGCAAGTGCTTGGTGGGCAAACTTAGTGGCTATGCAACCAGTTGGCATTCCAATAACTTGGGCTGAGTTCCGTACTGCCTTCAGAGCCCATTATATCCCTGAAGGAGTGATGGCTATGAAGCTAGATGAATTCCTTGCTTTGAAGCAAGGAGATCAAACTGTGATACAGTATGTGGGAAGATTTAATTATCTATCCCAATATGCATCAGAACATGTCAATACTAATGCCAAAAAGAAGAGGTGGTTTATGAGAGGTTTGAATACCAAGCTGCAAACAATGATGACCACTTGCACCAATGTTACTTATCATGAGGCAGTAAATATTGCAATTGCTTCAGAGTCAAAGTATCGGCAGCATAGGAGCTCAAAAAGAAAAAAGAGTGTGCGTCTGGATCTTTTGGGGGAAATCAGAAGAGGCAGAGGGTGATTTATCATCCAGTACATCATAATCGTCCTCCTTATTGTCCGCCGCAGTTCCAAGCCGAGCAACAGTCAAATGTCCATTCTGCTATAACCTACCCGAACTCACAGTCGACCAATGCTCCTGGTGGCAATGCTCTAACGTCCCAGGGTCACAACTACCCATGTTACAATTGTGGAAGGACTGGTCATTTCTCCAGGGAATGTCCATATCCTAGGCAGGCTAATCAAAATTATCAGAAGACCCCTGCCAATCAACACAGGGTCAGGCACCAAACAAGAACCCCAATCAGAATGCTCAGAAGGGCAAAGATGAGAGGAAGACAGGATGGGTGTTCTATATTCAAGCTGGAGAAATTCCGGAAGGGGAGCCAGTGATGATGGGTATGTTTCCCTGTTGCCAATCACCCTGCAGTTATACTTTTTGATTCTGGCGCATCGCATTCATTCATCAATAGAACATTTGTCATGAAGTATAAAATTTCAATTGGGGCAACAAAGGAAAGTTTCTTTATACAGTCGCCCGGGGGACGTCTGTGTACTAAGGAAATGGTATACCAGGTACCCGTAAACCTGGGTGGGCATATTTTTCCCACTACCATGATTATCCTTAAGGATCAGGATATGGATGTAATCTTGGGAATGAATTGGATGTATCAGCATAAGGCTGTTATAGATGCTTTGAATAGGACATTAAGAGTGAGTTTGCCTGATAGTAATTCTCAACTTCTCATCCAACTTCCAACCCTAAGAAGATTAGTGGGCAAGATTTGTGCAACTGCTGTCAAAGAGATTAGAGATATTCCGGTAGTGTGTGAATTTCTAGGTGTGTTTCCTGAAGATTTACCCAGTCTACCACCTGATAGGGATGTACAGTTTAATATAGAGTTACAACCTAGAACAACTCCAATTTCTCGGAGAGCTTATAGGATGCCACCTAAGGAATTGGCCGAGTTGAAGACTTAGTTACAAGAATTGATTGAGAAGGGGTTTATCCAACCTAGTTCATCACCTTGGGGATGTCCGACAATTTTTGTGAAAAAGAAAGATGAGACCCTGAGGTTATGTGTTGACTATCGTCCATTGAATGAAGTGACCATCAAGAATAAATATCCCTTACATCGGATAGATTTGCTTTTTGATCAATTGGCCGGAGCCAAAGTTTTCTCCAAGATAGATTTGAGATCAGGATATCACCAAATCAAGATAAAGCTTGAAGATATTCCCAAAACGGCATTTACCACAAGATATGGATTATATGAATACTTAGTAATGTCTTTTGGTTTGACAAATGCTCCAGCTCATTTCATGTATCTAATGAACTCAGTATTCATGCCTAAGCTAGACAAGTTTGTAGTGGTGTTTATTGATGACATTTTAGTATATTCCAAGAATAAGAAAGAACATGCGGAACATCTCAGAATTGTTCTGACCCGCTTGAGAGAGCATCAACTATATGCCAAGTTCAGCAAGTGTGATTTTTGGCTTAAGGAAGTGCAATTTCTTGGACATGTCTTGTCAGCCGAAGGAGTTGTAGTTGATCCCAGCAAAGTGAAGGATGTGCTTGATTGGAAACCGCCAACCACAGTTCATCAAGTTCGGAGTTTTCTAGGATTGGCGGGGTATTACCGTCGGTTTATTCTAGATTTCTCAAAAATATCAAAGTCCATAACTAAATTATTGAAGAACCAAGTTAAGTTTGTCTGGTCATCAGATTGTGAGGAGGCTTTCCATACCTTGAAGAGATTATTAACTACTGCACCAGTATTAGCCCAACCTGATATTGAGAAGCCGTTCGATGTTTATTGTGATGCTTCAGGTATTGGTATTGGATGTGTGTTGATGCAAGAAGGCCGAGTCATTGCTTATGCATCTCGACAACTTAAGTAGCATGAAGAACACTATCCAACTCATGATCTGGAGTTAGCAGCTATGGTTCATGCTCTAAAGATTTGGCGACATTACCTGCTTGGTAATACGTGCCATATGTATACAGACCACAAGAGCTTAAAGTATATCTTTACTCAGTCAGAATTGAATATGTGACAAAGAAGATGGTTAGAACTGATTAAGGATTATGATTTGGAAGTACATTATCACCCGGGTAAAGCAAATGTGGTTGCAGATGCCCTTAGTCGTAAAAGTTATTGCAATTGTCTAACAGTGAGAACAATGGGTTTGAATTTATGCCAAGAAATGGAGAAGTTGAATGTAGAAGTAATTCAACAAGGAAGTTTGACCAACATAATTATGGAAGCTACTATTCGAGATCAAGTTATTGCTGCTCAGAAGGAAAACAAGGGTATAGCCCATATCAAGGAAAAAGTCAAGAATGGAAAAGCGGAATGCTTTAGCATAGATGATGAAGATGTGTTATGGTTCAAGGATCGCCTGGTGGTACCAAAAGTTCCTGAGTTGCGACAGTCAATTCTAGATGAGGCACATGCTACTAGGTTATCTATCCATCCAGGAAGTAACAAGATATACCATGACTTGAAGCAAAGATTCTGGTGGACTAAGATGAAGATAGAGATTGCTAGATATATAGCAAAGTATGATACTTGTCAAAAGGTGAAAGCCATACATTTGAGGTCTGCTGGTGAATTACAACCATTACCTATTCTAGCTTGGAAGTGGGAGGACATAAGTATGGACTTTATTGTTGGTCTACCCAGGACATCAAAGGGATTTGATTCAGTATGGGTTATTGTAGATCGACTCACTAAGTCAGCCCATTTTCTTCCAGTCAAGACAATATATCCTACGATCCAATATGCCAAGATGTATTTAGCAAGAATCATGAGTCTCCATGGAGTACCCAAGACTATTGTGTCAGATAGGGGTACATAGTTTGTCTCTAACTTTTGGAAACAATTGCATTCTTCATTGGGTACCAAACTTCTATATAGTATAGCTTATCATCCGCAGACTGATGGACAGACTGAAAGAGTCAATCAAGTACTTGAAGATATGTTAAGGTGTTGTGTCCTTAACTATTCCAATAAGTGGGATGAGTGCTTACCTTTGGCCGAGTTCTCATACAACAGTAGTTATCAGGAAAGCATTAGAATGGCTCCATTTGAAGCACTCTATGGTCGTAGATGCAGAACATCATTGAGTTGGTCTGAGCCTGGAGAAAGAAGATTCTTTGGAGTTGACCTTGTGAAAGAAACAGAAGACAAGGTTAGGCAAATACAGAGTAATATGAAGATAGCTCAATCCTGACAAAAGAGTTATGTGGATAGAAGACGGAGACCATTGGTATTTAACAAAGGAGATTTTGTATATCTAAAAGTATCACCAATGAAGGGAGTTACCCATTTTGGTGTTAAAGGAAAGTTGGCACCCCGATATATTGGGCCATATCAAATTTTGGAGAGGTATGGAAAAGTGGCATATCGCTTGAAGTTACCTGAACATCTCGCAGCTATGCATGATGTGTTCCATGTTTCTCAATTGAAGAAGTGTCTTCGAGTGCCTGAACAGAATGTTGAAGTTGAAGGAGTGGAACTAGAACCGGATTTAACTTATTCCGAATATCCTATCCGAGTGTTAGATCAGAAAGATCGTATTACTCGACGATGAACAATCAAGTTCTATAAGATACAATGGAATCAACATTCAGAAGAGGAAGCTACTTGGGAATCAGAAGATTACTGGTTAGAAAAGTTTCCAGAATTTCTAGCGTCAATATAAAATAGAGTAATGTTAGTTGAGCTCGGTAGTACAAGTTGTGTTTTGTATAAGGAACCTCAGCTATCTTATAGACAGATTTTGTATGTGTTCTCGCGACACATTTCCTTTTCCATTACTTACCCTATGGCTTTGAATCTCGGGGCGATATTTCTTTTAGGGGGAAGGATTGTAACACCTCGGGTGTTTAAATATTAAAATCTGACATGTCATCATATGCATTGCAAAGCATTTGGCATTTGGTGAAAACTTTGAGATGCATATACTAAAACAAGTTTATATTTATGTGGTAAGTGTTGCATTGTGTTGTTTTACTCAAGTTCAAAGTTTGTTTGGATTTTGAATTTTTCGAGAAAACCCTGATTTTCAGCATTTAAATTCTACCCTGAAAACCCATTTCAAAATCTAAGCATATTTTGGGGTTGAGCCCAAAAGCAAAAGTGTAGAGCTTGACAAGTTATACAAAGTTTATTTTTGGAGTTTTTCATATTGTTTAGAAAAATTTGGAGTAGTTCAAAAAGGCGTAATTAGTTAAATATCCCCTATTTGAATTTAAATGATCATTTCAAAATCTAGATAGAATTAAGGGTTGGTTATAAAAGCAAAGTTGTGGAACTCTTAATTTTGAACAACTTTTGTTTTTGGAGATTTTTGTGTTGTTATGAAAATTTGAGAGTAATTTGTGAAATTTGGCGAATGGCAAATCTGTAATTTCTGTGAACAGTGTCCACCGCCGAAGCTACATTGCCGGCGTTTCCTTCTTTGGCGTTTCAGGCGCGGTCGTGGCCGTTTTGGCATCGCGCTGGCGCGGTGAAGGCCACAGCGCAGCTTCCTCGAGCTTCTTGGCCCCCTTTATAGCCTGAGCCGCCGTCGTCTTTGCCTTTTCTTCTTGCTCTGGTTTTCCCATCGCCTTGCTCATCTCTAGCGAGCCTGCGCCGTCGTTGTTGTGCTCCACCGTCGCTGATAAGCTAGTTCCAGCTCCGCTGTATCCTTGCGCATCCAGCCGACCCACCAATTCAGTTAGTCTTCGTTGGGAACTCGAGTTGCATCGTCTTTTTCCTCACGGCCGGCAACTCCTCCGCCGAGCACGATTCGCCGTGGCCAGAGCTCCACGGTGCATCTCCGTCCCTGGTTTTGGTTGATTTCATTTTGTTTCGATGCTGTGGTACTTAATCCATAGTTGGTTGCTCATTTTGACCACTACAGTCGCCGGTTCTTCCTCACCGACGATCTTTGCTCTGCCGTGATCACCGTGATCATCGTCATGCCTCTCCGTTGCTTCTCCGACCTCGCTCCTTGCTTCAAAGCGTTTGGGGTGAGCCACTGGTGCTTCCTGGATCCCTTGTTTGAGCTCTACCGGTCGCACACCACCGGCGTAGCGCTGCCGTGCCACCGCGTCCGCCATGGCCGACGACGAGCTAGTATAGGGCCGTAAACAGTGTTGATAGGGACGTCAATCGATGCGCCTAGTCTTGGTGATCATTTTGGTACGTTGGCCGTCGCTGTTGGACTCACCATCGACGAGTTTATGTCAGTCAGCGCCATCGCCATCATGGTCAAACGCGCGAGGTTAGGGATGACAGGTGGGACCCGTTGTCAGTGACTCAGCGTTCAAATGGATTTTTCTATTTTCAGATTTGAATGAATAGTGTCTATTTTTATTATTTTTGTGTAGATTTATTTAGAGCTCCAAAAATTATGAAAATTTTTCTATGACTCCCCTGTGATGTATATTATTTAAGAAAAATATGAAATATTGTTTTTCAGCACTTTTTGAATGTGATAAAAATTGCTCAATTTATTAATAAATGGATTTCCATGATTTTTCTAGGCTTATTTAATTGTCCAAAAATTATGAAATTTGTTTTGCCACTTAGTTATCATGTAATGAACAGTTACTAAAATTTTGAGCTCAATTAGAATAAGTTGATTTATTTCATAATTTTGAATTAAATAATTAATTCATAAAAGCAAATAGTAACCTTTGATGATTTAGGTTTTGTTTGAAATTTTGGATTGAGTGATGACCTTGGGTCATTAGTTTATAATGATCCTTGGCAATTGATGTATGTGTTACGAAAAAGATTTTAGTTTGTTTGACTTGCAACTGTACCGCGAAGGAAAGTTGTATTCAAATTGTTAATTTTTGCATCCCTCATCGAACATCATGTTTCATATTCCGCATCATGTTAAACATGACATTGTTATTACGTGTAGTGAACGAAGGTGAACACGTGGTAGTTAATCAAGTTGTTGAGGAGGTTAATCCATCTGTTGAGGTCAGATCGAATACTTGTGAAACGTCACAGGAACTAGACTTTTCCGTCAACGAAGGCAAGCCTCGGATGCATACAACCCTACCTTGTGTTTTAGAAATTAATTTCATTTTTGCTTTCTGTTACTGCATTAAGTGATTAGGAGTTAAGTAAGAGCCTAATTGGTGCATTACCACCCTTGTTATTCCATATTTACCATATTACCAGTTTTAAACTCGTATATGCCTAGTTTTGCTTAGCTATGCGTAGAACGATGAAAGTCGGGTGACTACCTGCCACCTACAAGTTTTAAATGGAACATTGGTTAATTATGTTAGCATGTGATATGGGAATGTGGAGCAATAAATCTAGACTGGGCAGACTTGGTGAGTGTGAGCCACCAGACATGGAGGTCTTGTGAGCGGGGTCTTTCCGCCTGTGTCGATTAAGGCACGTCCGTTGTTGAATTGCGTGAGGTGAGACTTTGTAGTACTAACCACATACTCCGGTAAGCCTGAACTTGGTGATTCTATTACGAGAATGGCTACTCACGCACTAGGAGTGGAGGGATGGCGGGAATAGCATGTACCCACATGGTAATGGGCTGGATTGGTGGAGTACTGTATTCTCGGGTGGCACGGACCCGTTCTTGTTTTAGAGGATCCGAGGGTAGGTTGGTATATGTAGGTTGGGGACCTGCATATGTCATGTGGTCTGGAATTCCTAGCTGGGTTTATAATCGGTTCGAATCGTTGTTGCTCCTCGGTTATGGAGACTCAACTCACTGTTCATCATCATAGAATTAATAACTGGAACTTGAATAAGGCTTGTGAAGGTGTTGGATATTAAGTTTCATGATCTCAACACGGATCATGTCAGCTTTGTATATAATCCTTATGAAGTTACTATAATAAGAATTTTGTTAAAAGAGCTTTTACGCAAAAGGACATTGATCATTGTAAAGCTATACCTTGAATCCCTGAGCCTGCATTCCTAAGTTTATCAGTTAATATTTCGGTTAAGTCTTGTTGAGTACTTTTATACTCAGGGTTCGTTGACCCTTGTTGCAGGTGAGCCTCATGAGCAGATCTGTTTTGGATCATGCTGCATGATATTGTTCGTTCTGACGATGAGAAGTAAATGTGTGATCCCTGGGCAGGATGTTTATTTTGTGTGTAATATATATGTTAATTATGCCACTCCACTATTACTATGGTTTGTAATAAGTATCAAACTTAGTTTGTAAGGTTTGAAACAACTGGTTTGTAAACTATGTTATCGTAAGACTTCCGCTGTTTTTTTTACTCTGGTGTCGATATTTGAATAAATGTTGTAATACTGCAATAACTTTGTAATGTGAACCTGCTCAGAAATCGTGGATGATTCGGGGTTCCCCGAGGACACCCGATAGACTTCTTAAGTTACCAGGAACATATGCATTGTTGTCAAAGGTCATTGGACTGTGACAAGTGCATGTGGGTCCTATAATTTAGGAGGTTCTACCACAGGAACCAGTAGAAACCGACACTGTCCGAGTCAGGGTCAAACAGGAGCAGCAGGAGCGGCCCGAAGGTCGAGAATGGGACGGCGGCGCGCCATGGGGAGCAAGCAAATCGAAAGGACGCCGTGTCGTGGCCTGACGCGAGACGCTGCCCGATGGACTCGAGGAGATCCTCTAGCAGGCTGGATCTCTAGTCAGGGAGAGATAGGGACCTTCTCTTGGGATTGGGAGGCTGAGCCAAGGAAGACAGATGACATCCACTATGGTTTACGCAAGAAACAGTAAGCGAGGGCGATGGAACACATGAGCGTGAAACCAAATGAAAGGAGGAAAAAGTTGTCCCTTTTACAAATGCAAAGAGGGTAAGTAATTAAATGTAGACAGATTTGGCAAGGTTCTCATAAATGCAAAGAGATTCCTTTTGTCTTAATTCTCTTTCCTTCTGTGTTAATTCTCTTTTCTTTTGCTCGTTGCCATGTATGCTAGTGCATGCAAACATGCAATGTGTATATGGATAGCACAATAATTTTTTACTTCCTATTTTATCGTGATTTCTCTATCACATGGTAGGCAATATTCAATCAAGGAGAATGGCACGATCAATCAGTAATTAAGATGTTGTGGGATCGTAGGCGTGGGTAGACGGACGAACCAAAATAAATGTCGCACAAAAAAATATCCACACTTTGTTTT